>NW_028186368.1:179253-401524 GCF_003343005.1 Rhea americana | reverse complement strand
CACCGCCGCCCCATGAGCAGCGCCTGCCCGCCCGAGGCAGCGAGCGGGGAGCCGCACGGGTAGGGCGGCGGGCGCGGCGGCGGCTGGCCGGGGGCCGGCGGGGCGGGCAGGCGGGCGGCGGTTGGGACGGCGGGARACTCCGGGCGGTTCAGCACCATAGACAGGGCGGCCGCGGCATGAGCGCGCCCTCCCCGCTGCCGCCGCCGCGGCCGCCGGGCGTCCCCTCTCACTTCTTCTGCCTCCGCACAGGCGGCGCAGCCGGCCCCGGCAGAGATGGAGCGAGCGGCGGCCCTGAACGAGAGCGCGGCGGCGGCTCCCTGGCTCCCGGGCCGCGGGGGCAACGCGTCGCTGGAGCTCTCCTCGCGGCCCCCCGCGGCCCCCACCATCAACCCCTGGGACGTGATGCTGTGCGTCTCCGGCACCGCCATCGCCTGCGAGAACGCCATCGTGGTGGCCATCATCTGCTACTCGCCCGGCCTGCGGACCCCCATGTTCGTGCTCATCGGGAGCCTGGCCACAGCGGACCTGCTGGCGGGGCTCGGCCTCATCCTCAACTTTGTTTTCCAGTACGTGATCCGGTCCGAGACGGTCAGCCTCATCACTGTGGGGTTCCTCGTTGCCTCATTCACAGCGTCCGTGAGTAGCTTGCTGGCCATCACGGTTGATCGCTACCTTTCCCTCTACAATGCCCTCACCTACTACTCAGAGAGGACTGTGCTGTGCATTCACACCATGCTGGTGGGCACCTGGGGGGTCTCCCTGTGCCTGGGACTGCTGCCAGTCCTGGGCTGGAACTGCCTCCAYGACTACGCCACTTGCAGCATTGTCAGACCCTTGACCAAAAGCAATGTGACTTTGCTGTCTGCCTCTTTCTTTCTGATTTTTATCATCATGCTCCATCTCTACATTGAAATCTGTAAAATAGTTTGCAGACATGCCCATCAGATAGCTCTACAGCAGCATTTTCTGACTGCATCACACTATGTTGCTACCAAAAAAGGAGTGTCTACTCTTGCTGTAATCCTTGGGACTTTCGGAGCAAGCTGGCTACCTTTTGCGATCTATTGTGTAGTTGGAGATCCTGACTACCCTTCTGTTTACACTTATGCCACGCTTCTACCTGCTACTTACAACTCCATGATCAATCCTATCATTTATGCCTACAGAAATCAAGAAATTCAGAGGTCCATGTGGGTTCTCTTTTGTGGCTGCTTTCAGTCTAAAGTGTCCTTTCGTTCACGGTCCCCTAGCGATGTCTAAGTGACTTTTCTCTTGTAGTACTGCACAAAGTGACAATCGACTTAGTGAAATATTACAGTGCCTGTATAAACTTCAACCTATGATGTGAAGTCATTGAAAACATGCTTAAATGTTAGCACTTTATACATGTTTGTGTCTTTGAGAGTGTTCAGGGTAGGGAGTTCTCAGTTCTGTGAAAAAAAATGTGGTTGTATATAAATTTGCACATCACATTTGTAAAGTGAAGACATTCCAATACTGCTTAATTATAGCACCTTATTTCTAGCTGCTGATCTGCCAAAACAGTGTTGCCATTTTGAAGGGCAGAGAGAAAGAAAGTTGTATTTGTATTTGTGTGTGTGGAGGGGTGAGGGCGTGTATGTATGTACGTATGTGTGTAACTGTAGTTTGCTGCACAATATTGATAAATTATAACATTTTGTACACAAATAAAAATATTTAAGATGTAATATAATTTTGTGTGTTTAAATGATTTTAGGCATATGAGAGCTTGAAAATTTTCCAGGTAAGTAAAGTCCTTTTATTTACTTTTGAAAACTTAACAGATGATTCAACCTAAAGAGATCATTTACTCTGGAGAGGAAATATTACATCAAGAAAGGGTTGCCTTGTTTGTTTGTTTGTTCTCTTCTTTACTCTGGAGTATTTATTGACCAGCAAACAAAGAAACAAAAACCCCAGTCAAATAGGCTGCTAATAATCCTCCTGCTTTTCAGCAACTTTCATCTTTAAGTTATAAGTTACTCTTTCATGATAATGTCACATTAAAAGATTACTAAACTAGGAGAAAAAAAAAACAGGTGCCAAGCTCTCTTTTTTCCTCTTTTAGTCTAATATAGGAGGAGGGAAAAAGAAAATAAGAAAAGAAGACACAATGTTCTTTCCTAAAAGCTTGTGAAAGGCTACAATAGACTGTCTTTCCTTATTATCCACGGTTCCAAGGGTAACATGAGTTGTTTCCCCTCTGTGTTAATGGACCATATTCTATAGAAAAATCATTTAGGTATGTCTTTGCTGTCTCCCTGTCTTAGAGCAGCATGCAGTTTTCTGGTAATCCCATGGCTTAGTGACTTCAAAGAGCCTATCAGAGRTCAATGTTGCTCAAGTTTGGAAACAATTGTCTACTCAGATTCAATTTCACAGGCAACTGATTTATTTAGAACAATAACATATATGTAGTAGGCTTCAAAAACAGTGTTAGTGCTTTTCTATATATAGTTACATTACATTTACATTTTGATTGTATCATAGTTCGTGATTTTCATTTCAGTTTGTATTGAAGGGCTGTGTGCATAGTGCCACATAAAGAGTKTGGAATAACATGTCTCCAAACTTATGACTGGGCAATTTCCCTCCAGCATTTGCCTCCTGGCAGCTAGGGCCGCAAGGATCAAACAAACCACAAGGAGGCTGAGAATCAGTAATATTGCATTTATGTGAGAGCATGTTTATGAAAAGCTCTCTACTAAGTTCACTGTTAATATGAAAATATTTCATTTTAAGTGCAATCTAATCYATACAGCTATATTCCAGACTCATTATTTTTATCATTACATGTTGTGTATCAGTTGCTGTCTTTCAAYAAAAGGGCTGGAAGTCCAGCAAAGAAACTATAATAATCACAGATGTGACATTATAATTGATTAATAGATTCAGGTACTTGGTTCACTAGACTGTTGTTGCAGTGATGTTATAAATATGATATAAAACAGATCTTATGGCAGGCCAAAATGCTTATCAGATCAAGTATATAGCTGCTAGTAAAAAAGATGATTTTCCCCCCTCTTGTAAGGCCTCTGAAACAGTACRCGTCCAGAATTTTTAATCTCATAAACTGCGTCTAAACTGCTAAATAAAACAGGGCACAGACTACTCTTTAGCCCTGCACTCAAATGGCACGGAATGGCATCCAGCCACATACCTGAGCTCTTTGCACCTCCAAAACAAGGAAACTGGAAAAAGGCGCTTGCGTGTGCCATGCTCCCAGCAGGGCCCAGATGCTCTCCGAGAGGAGAGGCACGAGCTAAAAACGTGCCAGGGAGCACGCAAGCAGCTCAAGAGAGCGCGTGGTCGTGGGCAAGGGCCTGAGTCGGCATCCCGGCCCTGGTTCGGCCAAAGGTGCCTTGTCACCAACGTCAGTCGCTGAGAGAGACGACCAGCAAGTGCCTCAGAGCAGTGACTTTTGGTAAAAATTTCTGGCAACTCTGGAATCTTCTAGGCTCTGGTTTCATAATTTTTTGTTATTCCTACTTGAACTTCAGTAAATCCACAGAACAGGATTACAATAGGTTTTACTATTGGGTATTTCTGGAAGCAGTACTCAGAGGCAGGATTCAGGTCTTCTGACCTGAGCACTGAATTTGCACCTAAGTTTTATCTGTTAAGTATGATCGAAGCTCCTAGAGTTCCTGTACAGCCTCCTAAGACCGGTATTTCCTCTAAAACCCTGTAGGGGAGACTTATTCTGCCAATATTTAGACACCATAGAAAAGTAGACAGAATCTGCTAGAAACCACCACTTTTAGGAACTTACTTCACCATGAATTCTTTGAGCAGCTACAATCTGTGTAAAAATCAGGTGCGGAAAACTTAGATGGATAGAATCCTGCTTCAGTAAAAAAACACTTAATACAAGAGTGGAAAGGACTCACAGTTATTTAAATCCTCACTTGCCATATAAAATGTATGATGTTTACATTTTTAGTCCAACACATTTTTTTGCTTTTCTCACCATATGAACACATTTTTATTTTAACACTTCTCCCAGGAATTTACTATATCTACAAAATTGAAATGAATCTCTTTTGTTTAAAATTGCAACACTTTTAAAGTGTTGTCCTAAGTGTTCTTCTGCTCTTCTGAGAGGCAGTTTGTGCTGCAGTGGTGTTACAGTTGAGACAATACAAATGTTTTTTTTTCTCCGTGCCATGTTCAGAAAGCATCTTCCTGACTCGTCTCATAATTGCTGGAAAAGACTAATGCAAAAAGAGGAGAAGRTATTTTGATCTTTTTTGGATAGCCCTGAGAGTAGAATTGATGTCAGTCTACTTGCAGTAAAATACAGCCTTTCGCTTTCAAAGGGAGTCCTGATCTGCAGGGATACCTGAACGGAATAACATAGAGCAGGCTATACAGTCTCTGTCTCCCCAAATAACATCTCACTTCAGAAAAAAAGAGGAGCTGCAGTCCCTGGATATAGTTACAATTTCTGATAGAGGAAATCCAGGAATTTTGCACTGATGACACCTGTATTTTTCTTGCTGAGTTTTTTATTAAAAAAAATAAATAAACTAGGCATACATTTATCTGAGAAAATGGGGTTGCCTTTGCAGTATCTGGCCATGCAAACATCTCATGCTGTCAGACTGATGAGTTTTCTTACCTTGATTATTTTTGGAAGTGAAATATTTCCAAATGTTTTTGGAAAGTGATTTCTGGAAGTCATAAAAAGAGGTCTTCGAAGCTCTAGTACCCATCCACTGAGAAGGACATCACCATGATCCCCCTGTAAGCCTCACTTGGAGTCCTCTAGCATTTCCACCAATTACTGTGTGTAATGCACCGAGGACAAGCACGTACTGTGTCTGATCTTGTATTGTCAAAAGCCAGTGGGCAATTTTGTCTGCATAAAGACTGCAGAACTGTCAAAATTGCCATTAATACTAGGAGGCACAGATCTTYCATTCTAAGCATGGACCCATGTGATCACTATTTTTAAAGTTCTCRTGGCAGTTGTGCAGTCTTCTGGGGATGAAAACACCCACTGAGGTGGATGCAAGGATTCGTCTTGATGTCTGGTAGTGATATAATATATGCAGCCTTAACTGAAAATGGAAATGAGATTTCTAGYATTGACACCTTTTAAAATCCTGCCTTTGTTTTATTCTGACGTAGATAACGTTATGTCAACATAAGCCTAAAGAGCCTGTTCCTACTAAAATCAGTGCGGTTTGCTTTTGTGTATGAACTAAGATAATGACAGTATCTCATTAAAAAAACTTACAATTTTGAGACAGGAAGCCCCCGGCATCAGCTCCAATGTTCATTAGCAACCAATGGTTTATTGCAAACAATGAAAAAAAACCTTCTGAGACTTTCAGTGTCTCTCAAGGCCAGATCCTGGCCATTTTATTTGTGTGAAGTGCCTCTCTCTGTGACTATCATCTCCATCACTTCGGTGGGGGTAATTGCGGGAAGAAGAGCACCATGCTGGTGAGTAAGAACTGGTTAGGAACTGGTCCTAAAGCACCACACAGCTTGGTTTTCTGTAGCATTTCTGCTGAAGTCAATGGTGTAGCACCACTGTAAGCACAATGAGAATGACTCCTCAGGCTGCTCTGTATGAATCATTGTATATTAAAAAGCCAGCTGGACTCGAAATCAAGGTCAAACAAAAACTCTTTATTTAGCTAACCAAAAAAAAGACAAACACTTTTAAACCTGAAAAGTGAGTATGTACATATTTTTATCAAGCAGGATCCACAGGTTCTAAATAGCACACAGCAAAGCAATAGGAGCTGTAGTCGCCCTTCTGCCATTATAATTGTAAAAGCACAATTTAAAAAAAAAATGAGGTAAAAATAATTTCTGGTAGCAAAGCTGTCCTTCAGCTCTTCGACTCTCTTTTGTGGCATTCATTTCAAAAGAAAAAAAGGGAAAAATATAAATATTTAAAAATATATATATATATTTTAAAAAGCACGTTTTCTCCTCTCGCTGCTTCACTAGTTGTGRGGGCGCGAGGGGCCTGAGGTGCAGTTCCGCACGGGGCATCGAGCCCTCTCCAGGCCAGCCTGGTCCCTGCCGCTCGGGGGGTGTTCTGTGCCGCGAGAGGTCTCCCCATCGCCCGTTCCTCCTCACGGGGAGGACACCWGGCTGAGCTTCTCCCCCGGACCTGGCTGTTTGGGGATGCTGGCTCCAAAGGTTTTGACCCCCAGGGGACAACTAATTAAACGGGGGGGGGACTGTTCACGGCCTTTTGCCTGCCCCAGACCTTGCTGCTGCTGTGGCAGGGACAGCTTGAAGCTCATGAATCAGCTCCCAAATTACCGCGTTTTATTTGATAGCRCCGCAAGACGAAAAAGCATCCCTGGGTGAAAAAGCCACACAGCCCTCTTGGTGTTTACACTCTTTCCTCTGGCCACACAAAGCGCTTTCCAAAGCATCCCAGGGAAGATGTCCCCTCGCGGGCAGTTTCACTCGTAGAGGGCCTTAACTCAGCATCAAATCAATCCGGCTGCTCGCGAGGAGCRTGAAGAGCTGCAAGCCCTGATCCAGCAGTGACATGAGAGACAGCAACCGACKGAGAGGAGGCAGGTCTGCCTGGTTRGCGTCAAGGGCTCGCTGCAAAAAAAAAAGTGAAGAGAAAACAAGGCAACGGTGCGATCTCTGCACTGGGGCTACATGTTACTTGGAAGATGGTTAATGAAGGCATTTTTTCCAGTGGATTCCCCTCATCCTTTTTTTTTTTCTTTCTGCTTTTTGATATTATAATACAAGCAGTAGGGAAGGTGAAAAGCATGCTAATATCTGCATTAGATGGAGAGAGCCGAGATTCAAAGTCTAATGTGTAAGAGGAAAACAATTCCACAGTCATCTTGGAAAAATCAGCTGAATTTGGTGCACTTTCTTGGAAATGCAGCTGGTGCCATACAGGAGAAAGAAAGAAAAAAACAAAAGCATTTCTTCACTGCAACATCATTTGAGTTATCACTCACCCTAGACCCTACAAGGCGAGAACTGCAAGCGCAGGCAGACCCCTTGAGCTGCCTGGCTTATCTTACATCCTTAGACCATATAAGAGTAAAATATAACCAGGCTCCACCTTGCACCTCGTTTCTGAATACTGCTCCCCGCAAGCTGCACACGCACACGTAGCAATCGCCTGCAGCGAGTTCCTGCTCGGTGCAACATGCCTCCGTGGGAAGAAGGGAGAAGCAAGGGTACTTGCAAGTTGCACACGTGTTTAACCAGGATGCTTCTGTTGCCAGTTTTCTTTGTTAATCCATGTTCTTTTCAGTTTTCCTTTAAGAACAGGCTTTTCTTCTTCATTTTCAAGCCCGCTAACAAGAAGCCTGTGTTTCTATCACGTGTGTTTGGGCCCGGGACAGGAACATTCAGCATCCAGTTGTGGCACATCAAACTCAGGAAAAAGGTCAAACCCATCAAAATAAAGATGCAAAACTGATGAAGTTACACGAGGGCACAAACCGAGAGGCGCCCGTAACGTCCGGGCCGCAGTTGTTGTGTTTGCCCTTTCCCACGTGTCGCTCCACACGCTTTACGTAATCCACGCCATCGGATCGCTGCGCTTTACACAGCCCGAGCTCTGCGTTTTGCCTCCGCTTACCCGGGAATCTGCCTCGTCTCGTGGATCTTTTCGCTGCTGGGATGTTTCYTGAAGGCCCTTTCTCCCACCGAGGCAGGCCACAGTACGAGCTGCCTCTTGGTCTCGCTCACAGCCATGCAAACCTCCACAACCTGGCTCGCGGGGAGCGCAGGCAAACGCCTGGGAAAACATCTGAATGCATTTTTGAGGCACATGAATATGCAATATTTTAATACGCTTTGGTTCGCAGCTTTGCCCATGCATCGCATGCGGGYGATGAGTGGAAACAGCAAATCTCAGTAAATGTTAAGGGAAGTTAATTCTGAGTGCAGCTGCTTATCTTGATGTGCAAATTTCCTAGTAACTCCGCAAACTGGAGCTAGAGTTATCTGATCAAGAAAAAGAAAAAAACACGATGTGAATTAAGCCCCTGATTCTGAACTTCTCTATGTGCTCAATTTTACTCAGAAAAGAAAGCGGACTGTTCGTTTTCCTCGTTGGGCACGGAAAATCGGTAGGACTGCAGTGTGACGGGCCAGATTTTTGAAGACGCACCGGTGCCCAGAAGTGAGACACTGATGCATRTAGGCTCTGAGTTAGAAAAAGGATTTACACCTTCAGTTTGCTATTAAGTTATTAAGACTGCTTTTATTTAAATGYAATTTTTGATGCTCATCAGAACTGCCTGAATCATCCGTTCTTCTGCCATGCTTTTGCAGCAAAAGGTCCCTTGGCAGAGGGGCTGCAGAGCAGGACCCCAGCCTGGTGCTGCCCCAGGATTAGAGCGGCCAGTTCTAGGGTTGGGTAGGAAATTCAGGCCCAGGAAGAAAAAWTTATTTATTTATTTATTTTCCCCTGATATTCCCTGTACCTCCTGGCTTTTAAGACAGGCTGTTTCAGGGGAAGAGTTTCTCCGTGCGGCCTGTTCRTTATTGGATCGCTCAAGTCTGTAGCTGCATTAAAGGACTAAAATTCTTCTGGACAGGTATGGAATAAAGCTTTTAAAATGAGTTTGTTTCTGGGTTTTTTTGAGCTTTTTTTTTCTTTCCTTTTCTTTTCCTCCCTCCTCCCCAGTCTATCTTGGGAGAAGGCATACCTTGTACAGACCGGCACTCATTTTCTCCCTGGCAGGATGATGGCACGCAGATTAATAAATCTATTCGAGGTGAGGCAGAAGGAAGCATTCTCTAGTACGCTGATTATCTGAATAAAGGCTGAATCTTCTGTACTATGTAATTGGGTCTATGACACATTTGGAATGACTAGATTTTTGTAATCATCACCTTCAGTGACACGTTATCCTTCGCATCGCAGCGCGCTAATGTGATTGCATACCTTCAGGCARATATAATTTGTCGCTTCTAGTTTTTTACTTTTTATAGAAAGAAGTGCATTCGGGTAATATTAGGGTGCTGTCAGAAGAAGTCTCTTCTGTACAAAATTTACTGGAAGCACGTTAGTAAACACGAGGACCTTACTCCTTCCAGCATTTTTCACAGTGTGTTTGGCGAAGACAGAAGGAAAGACAACTGCTGGGACAGAAACCAAGCAGAATGGGAATGACAGGATGAGAAAAGAGAGAAACAGAAACAAACACATGCAGCTGTCCCAAAAATGAAAGAAAAATGCATCTTGTCTGTGTTTCTTAAGAAAGCATCTCGTTCCAAGAGCAAAATGACTTTTCTGAGGTTTTTTGGTAGTTCCCGAGCAAGTTTCACAGCTGCCTCATTTTTCTCCCKGCTCTTTGCAATATCTCATCCACAGTGGGACCAGACATCTTCCATGTCTTGCATTGTCCAGTGACGCGTGGTGCTCATCGGATTTTGGTCCCTCAACATTGTGCATGGGGAGGGGGGTTGACATTTCTCAAGAAAATAGCACTCACAGAAAAGTGGCAGCTAGAGAGAAAACCCAAACTTTCTTTAAAATGAAAAAACGACAAAGCTGATTATGGCAGAAATCGGCACAAAAGCAGCGCACGCCAGCGACGCGGCCCAACGGCTACTGACGCTCCACAGCTTGGGTCCTGCTCAGCCCCAGCCAGGCACCAGAGAAGAGCTGAAGGGGTGCACGCATGGCCACCTACCTTGGTGGACACTTGAGATGAGTGACTGATTTGGCAGGGAAAAGGGGGGGAAAAAGAAAAAAAAAAACTGCTGATAAGCTGTATCATCCCCAAGGCAAGTGTCGGGCAGATGTAGCACCTCTCTGGCTGTGTAGATAACATGACGATTGGCTCTCCTTCAGGAACAGCCGGTGGGTATGGTAGGTGGCACCATGCTTGCAGATCCTCTCTCCTCAACACCTGAGAGAAGAACTAACGCCAATGCAGCTGTGAAGTCTCACTTGCAGAGTGAATGTGCAGATATGTTTGGGTTGGTTGCAAAATGTGCCATGAGCTGCTTCTGCATGTATTGGAGAAGTCCCTCAGGCTCTTCAGTGGAGGCTAACGCTCTCCCCAGGGGCAGCATCTCTTTTAGCAAGGGCCCATGCAAAGCTGCCCTCCCAGCTGCATGGACGCCTGTTTGTGGAGGAGCAGGGCGGGAGGGAAAGAAGAGCAGAAGAACCCAGCAGGAGTGTGTCGGTAGTTCAGCATACCTCTGTCGAGGCTCTGCAACAAACCTGTCCATGGCTCTCGTGGTGGGGATGGTCTCTCGTCTTGCTCCCAGGGCTTTGCAAGCCCCAGAGCCTGGGCAGCTCCTGGGGCTGCTTGCTCCAAGCCCAGCACGTGCCACCTTTCCCTGCAGAAATGGGGGCTGCCCGGGAGGGCAGGGGGAGGCAGCCACAGTGGCATCGGTGGAGGGTGAATCACACTGTTGTGCTGCCTCTTAGAAGCTTTGCTTGTGGCTTGTAATTTGCCAGTTTTCTTAATCGGAAAAGGAGACGGAGAAATTCATATTTATCTCCTTGAGCATATCTCCCACGGGCAATAAAAAATATCTTTTAAGCAATCTAAGCTGACTTTTAGGTAATCTTGCCTTAGTTCCATTCCCAGATACCTTAATGTGACGTTTACAACTTTTCCTGTCCTGGTATCACCCCTATTTGCTTCCAAACAGGGAAAAAGTTGCTGTTCCTGGTTCTTAAAATTATTCTCAGATGGCCTCACTTCAAAATTTATAACTCTATATAAATCCATAGCAACCATTTCTTGGCTGTTCCAGTACTCTGGGACATCGATAGGCTGCAATGTGCTTGCTGTGCTGTGGTTAGCCCCAGCTCACCTCCACGCAAGGAGACAGGAGCGCTATTACTCAGCGTGGTTCCCCGTCTGGCTGTGTTTCTCAAGAGTTACTTGCACATTTAATTTATCAAATAAATGTTGTCCTCCCTTCTGCTAAATCCTTTACACTGCAACCCTATAGCAGTTGTCTCCTGCTTTTGAAAGTGTCTCTCTGTAAATCAATGCGGTGGAAATGCTTGTGTGTGTTGTATTTCTCTTCTGGTTCTAGCTATTAAGGTCTGCAAATAATGTGCCTAGAGCAGATCCTTGGCTGATGTAGGCGGTGTCACCAGTGACTTTGCATTACTTGAGAGCCTTTTTATTGCTTGTATGCACCTCTTGTGCCCTTATGGAGTTGATTTTTGTTTCTATAGTCATTTGAAATCATGCTATGGTGAAGTTACATGCTCAGACCTCTGAGGCCAAGCAAGGCCTATCCTTTTTTTTCTTTTTTTTAAACTACTTTTTTTCCTATATTTGCACATACATTAGATGAATTGTGTACCCCAAACCTTAACTTGGGCTCCCATCACTGCACTAATAGCAATAATCAAGGAAGCTTCTACAGATAGGACAACTGCTTTGTGCAAGGTCTTTTATAACCACAGCGAGGACAAAAGCATGGCATAAACCCTAATTCCTCTAAGCATCCTCTCAGAAGTACTGAGCTCACCTCATAAGCAAGTGAGCAAGGAAACCTTGCCACAGGTGAAATTTCTATGGCTGGATGGTTGCAAAAATGGCTGGAAACCCCCCTGGGAGAGCAACAGAGCATCCCCCGGGGACGCGCTGCTGGAGCTGAAGGATGGGCTGAGTCTTTTCCCACAGGTGTCTGGCTGGGCTCCAAGGCAGTTTCGCTTTTCTCAYAAATGAGTTGGGTGACGGAGTTGGGAGAAAGCCTGTTACTTTCCCAGCTGACAAGCAGCGCAGAGAGGCTGCAGATACCTTGCAGGAGAGACTTAGAGTTAAACACGTTTGGGGAGGAAAAAAAAAAAAGTTTCAGGCCAAGCCCTGTTCCTAAGCAGGAAAGGCAGTGGCACACACACACACACAGAACAGACAGTGACCAGCCAGGTAGCAAATCTGCAGAGGAATAAGCAGGGCTACAGAGGCTCAGGAGCTGAGTTTGGGTCGGAAGCAGTTACAGGTGTCCAGCAGGAAGGACGTGGGGTGGGGGCGAATCTGGCTCAGGACAGAGCAATAGGTGGAATTAAACTCCCGTGGTCTCTTCCAGTACTGTTGTTTTTCTATGTCACTATTATATTTGTAATATCTATCTATCTATCTATCTATCTATATATATATATTTGTTTGCAAATACATGAGGAACAGGTATTCCAGGTACTACAGTTCTGTTTTCTGAGCAGATAGAAATACGGTGACTTTATGCCCATCACAAAACACTGACTTCTTTAGGTCGACAATTCTTTTTCTTGTTGATGCAATGTCTAGGCACCAGGCTGGAGTTCAGACCAGCAAAGTTGTTCATAAATATATTGGGTTTTTCCCAGAAGTGTCCTGCAGAGCGTCAATAGCTTCTTACTCAAGTGCTGAATTCTGAGGACATGCGTGTGTGTATATATATCTATGTGTGTGTGTGTGTATAYGTGGGTATATATACAAATATACGTATATRTGTGTGTGTGTACATGCATGGTTGCATTTATGGCAATGGCTGTGTCCAGCTGGACTCAGAATYGCTACGGAGCAATTACAGAAGGGGTTTCGGGAGAGCTTTGCTACCAGAAAGCCGGAGGCAAAGCAAGGCGTCTTCGCAAAGGTCGATGGCAAAAATCGCCGGTGAGCTTGGCTAACTTCTGCAGCTGGTAAACGCGCAGCAAGCGAGGGGATCGATACGCAATAACGTAGCAGGTACCAAGCTGGTGCGTGCGGAGCTGCGTGCGCTCGTGCAGGATGGCTCGCATCACACAAAATCCAYAGCTGCCGCGGTCGAAGCCCGAGGCCTGGCGGAGGCAGGCGGCGTTTCGCTGAATTACAGCGACTTCCAGCCCGGGGCCCGCCAGAAAACCTGGGGGGAGGCGATCCGCTCCGGCGGCCGCGCTGCCGGCTCAGGCCGCGCCGGAGCCCGGCGGCTCCCGGCGACGCCGCGGGAGCGGTGCTCAGCGCCTCACCGGCGGCCTCGGGTTGGGATTGCTTTTTTTTTTTTTTTTTTTTTTTCCTTGGGTGTTGTGAATGTTTTCAGTTAATCGATGCTTTCTTGTTTTGCAGTAAAGGCCTGCGGGCAGCCCCGCGCCGCTGCTGCCACCTCCCGACTCGTCCTCCGTCCTGCTCGGGCACCGCGGGCGCCCGAGCGGTGCAAACGAGCCTTCCGAGGGGGGCTGCGAAGGGAGGAGGGGAAGGTCGGGGAGCCAGGACGGCGGTCCCGATCCGCAGCGCCGAACGGCGGCCCCCCCCCTCTCCCCGGCCGGTTCAGCAGCCCCCCTGCCTGCCCGGCCGCGCTTGCTGCGGTGCCGGCAGCACACCCCGCTCTGTCGTTTGCTCTGCCGGCAGGATGCCCGTACGCTCGGCCCGTTGTCTCGGGGGTTTAGCGAGCAAACAGCGGGAGGCCGCAGAATTGCAGCCACAGGGTAATCTGCGCGCAATCGGCAGTCACCGTGAATCAAAAACCTCCTTCAGTCCAGCCGGTTGTTGTCTCCCTGCTCACATAACTCGCCGGGCTGACAAAGCCAGGAGACGCTCCTACTCCCCCTCCCGAGAGTTTCCCTGCTTTCAGGGTGCTGCCGGCAATCTGGGACCGCAAGAAATTACTAACGCAGCAGAACCCGTTTTTCGGGCAAATCGGTTAGCAGGGGCAGCCAGCACATCCGCTCGCAGCACGGTGATTGATGATCGAAGAAAAAGCGCAGGCTCTGCAGCGCTGCGCTAAATTTACCGCTCGAGCGGGAAGGGGAGCAGGGCTCGTCCCGGGGCTCGTCCCTGCGCCCTCCGCCAGCCGCGGCGGCGGTGGGGACGAGGCCYTCGGCCGCGCCTGCCCCGCTGCTGCTGCTGCACGGCGCTGTGCGGCTCCGGCGGCTGAGCCGCCCGCGGGAGCGTTGCCCACGCTGGTCCTCTCGGGGTGAGCTGGGCTGGCAGGGACCGGCGCCTAAAGCAGTTAAACCTACCCCGGCGCATTAGGGCTAGCGAGGCTGAGGGATTCCCGTCACAAGCAGGGGGCACTGACATCCAGCAAGGGATGAGGATGTATCTGAGAAGCCGTGTAAGGACCAGCAAGGTCCAYCCTTGCTGCAGCTGCAAAGGGCGCAGGAAAAGTCTCCCAGGAGCAGGCTGCTGCCTGGGACCTCGAGAGCAGAGCAAGTGGGAGGAGAAGTTGGGAATGGAAAAGCAAGGGGAAAAAAATCAGCTGAGCGGCCCAGAGAGACAGACAGACAGCTATTGCTGTCCACAGCCTCRGTGTGAGCCCTCTCCCAGTATCAGATGTTGCCACCTGCAAAAGAGAGTGAAAGGGAGTAAGACTCTCGCTCTAGCCTGCAGGTGAGGAGTCGAGCAGACACTTGACGAGGGACCTTGGGTCGAATTTCTGCCAGGTCTTTTGCTGATGCGCAAGGCAGGGCTGCAGAGGCTGCGATGAGGATTTCTTGTCCACGTCTCCTGCTGGAACTGTTCTGGTTTGTACAAACCTATGGTGTTATGGCTTGGACGCTGCCGGTGTGAGCACACTGCTCTCAGCTCGTTACTCGGCCCAGCACTGCACCAGCGGGCTCTCCTCGGGCGGAGGCTTCTGCACCAAGCCCCGGAGCTGGTGTTAACCCCTGCCCCTAGAGACTCACGGGCCGGTAAAGCTGAGATGCAACAGCCCAAGATCTCCAAAATCTGCAGTCTAAGGGCTCGCAGCCACCAGTTAAAACAGGCAGAAATGCCCCTCAGGGGCTGCAGGCCTCGCTGTGGCTGCGACTGAGCTGCTCCCAATAGCCTGGAGGATGCCAGTCACAGTGAAACTGGGGCTGCAGGTACCTGTCGGCACCCTCAGGTCCCGCAGCACCGTTTGAAGCCCGGGAGGCGTCGGGCAGGCGATGGTGCGTGGGCTCGCTGCCCAGTGCGGAGGAGAGCCCTCCCACGCTGCCCGCAGGGCGATGCTCTTACCTCCGACAGTTCTTTCAAAAACGCCTCCTGCTCACTGAAACCCAGTTTAATGGGATATTAAATAATCTCTTAACAGTAGCTAATATTTAAAGGTCGTTGTAGACAGTGCAAAACTAACAACAGAACCAGCATTACGTCTGTCATTTTTGTTTCTTTAGTAGTTTTTCTCTTTCATTTACATGTTATTTTTGTTCCGTCCATGAYGGCTGCTTCACTGTTACTACTTTAGCTTTTGAATAAAAACTGTAAATGATCAATTTTGCAGCTCTCTAGTCTTCTATTCTAGTTGTGCTATCTGTTATCTTCTGCTGCTTCGGTGTTTTTTTCTTTTGTTCTTTTTCCCATTTTGCAGAAGAGAAAKATCATTTTTACCAGCCACAGATTACAGTCGAGAAAAGTGCGAAGCTCCTCTTCGTTTGTATCGAACCGCATTACAGACACGCTAGCRCCACAACAGACTTTGAGTCTTTGCTTTCAACCAACTGCTGTAAACGCACAGAAGTAAACACTGGAATCTATGAACGGTTCAATACAGAAAACTTGATTTAGTATCTTTTGAAACAAAGCAATCAATAACCTATTACACTTCTAATCACTGGCATAAATAGCCTAGCAGCCCTCCAAACACCCTTCTACCAAACGAGAAGGGCAGTTAGAAACCCCAGCCAGAGGGACACAAATCTCCGAGACTGCAAATGCTTCTATTTGAGTAGATCTAAAAATGCAAATATTCAAATTTGACAGTCACCTCTCACTATTAGTGAATCATGCTATCACTGTCTGGAGACTAGTTGCTATAGCAGAAAGCTGTAGCTATGGCAGAAGGCCAAAAATCCTGTTTTTGAAACCTTACCTGATTTTAACTCTTGCCTTTACTCAGACACAGTTCAGGGCTATGGCTRCCCTGCGTACTGGTTTGGAAATGATACTATTAATCCTCAGGACAGTCAATTAGGTCAGTAATAGCCATTTGTCAATATGGATTTTTTTTATTCATGTGATAGCTGCAGTCACGTAATGTCTTGCCTCTCACTTCACTCCCACCTAACTCTTCTTTTATCTTTTTTTTTTCTCCTAACTGTTCTTCCCAGCTTCAGGCTATGTGCGAGATACCCAGCTCACAGACTCTACGTAAACTGCTAGGTCTGAGCATATGCAAATTTATCACTTATCTGTCCAGGAGACTGTCATCCTCTATGACTTGGGTTTATTTTTTTCCTATTGAGTGTGTCAGTCAAATTTCTGCTCCAAATCTAGTTCTGACATGTTTCAGTCCCTGGACCAAAACAATGTTCTGGTTGTTTTCTGGCTTGCTCCTTAAAAGAACAGCATCTGGAGTGTCATGATTTTAATTGATGATATTTAATTTAATTAAGGATAACTGATTGGAAGTAGCGCCAGTCTTRGTATTTTGCCTCTAGCTACTTTGCAAATCATTGTACCTCTGTTAGTTAATGTTCTACAAAGAAATCTGATGGTGAGAAACGTGAGAGGGTGCCWTTGCCAACAGTCCTATCACCACCCGAATGCTCTTTCCCCCGGGATCTTGACTAGCYGGACAGCACCGTGGGGAGATGGCTGCAGCGTGAAGAGCTGGGATGCAGGCAGAGCACACCCGCAACGCAGGCTGGATGGTGCAGTGAGGAGATCATCTACTTTTAACAGGCAGGGCCTGACCTGTTGATGTGACCTGCTGTCTATAATATYCACTAACAAAACTGGGGGTTTAGAGTAAATTCACAAAGTAACAGGTGTAAGCATCAAGTCAGAAGTAATTTTGTGAACGGCAGAAGCTACTTAAACATGGAATTTAGGCACAAGCTCTTCTCCTAGCTGCCAAGAAAGTAGATCTGCCTCCTTGCTTAAAGGGTAGATGTGGTGTGTATACTGCATTTGTGCCTGAAGATGTATCATCTTTTCAGCTGTGCCAATGTTGTCACACGTAGTTATTGGGTTAGATTTGGCAAACTGGGTTTACTGAGATGCAAAGGAACATCCAGATTAAATAYTGTACCAAGTATTCATGGAGMGGTGCTCCAGCCATCTTTTCTTTARCAATTGGGATSATCTACTAAGAAGGACATGTACCCTGACAGCTAACTCTATGGCAGGGTAAACCAGATGGCAATTCGTTACCGTGAACATAACTATTGAAGAGAACTACATCTATTGTTACACAGATAAAGATGCAGATCTGTGTACTGCGACAATGATTTTTCTCCTGCAAAAATCGTAAGGATATTACTATCATAGTGGAACAAGTCTTGAATATAGCAGTCTACATACAAAATTATAATGGAGCTTGAGATGATGACAGTAAAGTTGGAAGGGCTGTTGTACTTCATTCCTACCGCTGCCTGTACTTCTAGAGTTTTGCCCAGCCCCAAGYATAGGTTTAATAGCCACATGCCTCTGGAAATTATCCCATGTCCTATGGAACATTTCACGCTCCACCTTCAGAAATCTTTTCATCTCTATTTCTCCTCTAGTGGATAATTGTGTCTTCCAGGAACAAGCTAGCTGGGTAGAGTACTCGTGTGTCCTCTCATGCTCTCGTTATCAAAAGGTTTTTGATTATGTACTCAGACTTGAAAAAGTTGTTCCAGAGAGGGTAAACACAAAAGCCCTGTAACTATTCAATACATAGTATACTGATAGACAGCACTTTAAAAATGTCTGTGCAATAATGCTCTTGCTCTTGTCCATCTTTCACTGGACTGCTGCATCTCTCCTTCTCAAGGTTTACCTACTCTAGAGGTAAAGCTTTAAAAAACACCTAAGTCATTTAGGTCACAAGTTTTCTGATTTTTTAAATGAATATACCCTGATCACCAAACAAAACACAATTTATTGTTCAATATGGCTCCCTCAAGTGTTGAATACTTACCATAACCTGCAGACCACAGATTCAGTATTTGAAAAGATCCCTTAGTTATAACAGTGAAAAGACAGGCTTCAGTTGAAAAAGCAACGATGGACATTTAAAATGAACCATTTATTAAATCAAACTGTTATTTTAACAGTTACATAAGTTACACAGCATGTTTAAGTCAGAAGATTTCACAAGAAAAAAAAAATTAAACTTTTATTATGCAGGCAAAAATAGTACCACACAATATGTACCTGGGAGGGAGGAAGGGAAAGGGAACCTCTAAACATTCAAATAAGGCCATAATTATTTAAAAACAACAATAAAACAATAATAAAACCCCCAAAGATCCTTTTTCCTGCCGGTGTGTTCAGTGTTGCTAACTATACGTTCCTTTAGTGTAGGGATGTAATCAAGACAGTGGTATCTTGACAGCTAGGTTTAATGTTTTTAAAACATTATCAAAAGCAGAATAAGGCTCATTAGTACATAGAGCTGCCCTGGAATGTCAATCTCAGTTGCCTTCATTAACTTAAAATTCACAAAGTGCACAGTTAAGATATGCCAAAAAATTGAAACTGCTACTCTACCAACAGCTGCCCATGCTTAATACTTAGTGGTCTATTGGAACAAAGTATGTTCTTTCAAAAAGATGTGTAAGAAAAGCCACTGTAAAACGTTTAGTTTCAAAGATGCACTAGGAGTTTTCTGTAAACTGAAAAGTAGAAAAACATGGATTAATTATGTAAAGAAAAGAATACAAAAACCACTAGAAATGACCATCAAACTTTCAAAGAACAAGCACCACAATGGACATTAGCATTCGATTTTGTAGTGTACAGCAATGTAATAATTTTACTCTAACCAATCCACTTCATCAAACTCTGAATCGTCTTCTGAATCACTGTATTCCACAGCAATACGACGAGAAAGTATAGTAGCAACATCATTCTCAATGCGCTCATGTTTAGCTTCTTGTTCACGTTGCTCTTCAACTTTGCGTAGCTGAATACCTGAAGAACATCGAATCACAAACRTGATGCTGTCATTCTTTATCATTTATACAGAGTATTCTAGCTTATGATTCACAAAATGCTTTGCAAGCAAAAACAAAGGCTGAGGACGCTGTCCTCCTCTGATAGAGAAGTTCTCTGTCAGATTTTGAAAAACAAGAATGTCAGAATTGTCATAGTAGATTAGATCACCAGTTCTTCCACTGGCTGCTTCTAACTTTTCGTTAAAAATCTTCCAATAGCATTGTAAGTTATTAAGCCAATTTACTATTTGCATTTTCCAAAATGTTTTGTACTCTTCTCATGGTTTCAACGGAAAGTTASAGCTGTCTGAGTATCCTAACATCACTGCTTTCTGGTAACTCAGTTTTGATCATATAATGATCTGTGTGGGGATAAAATATTACTTAAGAGTCAAACACAAAGCACAAATAACGAATACTGAYAATATGAGAAAGTTAAATGCCAATAAATGAGTCAAAAATATGACAGAGATTGTAATATTTTGGGTTTTATAATCATGATACCATAGATCGACACAGTCTAAATTTGACCTAAATCCTGTACTTAATACTCCCTGTTGTCAACTGACAGTAAACACAAGCACAGTACTTAGATGGAACTTAAGCTATGATACCTTGGGCCTTGGCTTCTTGGGCAAGGTTTGGTCAAAAACTTTTTAAAGGATCAACTAAATTATACCAGTAGGCTCTCCTTTATTAGTTCTTTGCTGATACTTTCTACTAATGCTAAGATATACTTTTCATCGTTTCAATGATGTTAKCACTTCAGGTACATATACATGCTTTAAAAACTATTTTGAATTAGCATTATAATGTATCTTTTGATATTAAAGTACAACATGATTCTGCATGATTCTGAAAAGAATGAAGTACTCAAAGCGTTTGAGAAAGATTTACTATTCAAAGTGACCACACAGTCAAAGAGCAGCACTCATAGTGCAACGGTGACTTTTTTGGCCTCAAGCACACAAGCTAAAATGTTTTGGCATGTACATATAGCTCCTTTGGAAAATGGAGCTTTCCATTGGAAAATGTTACCAAAGCAAGATAACCYTGCACTTCTGCCACTCACTTGCAGTGTGCTGGTGGGGTACCTCGCAATGTAAGACTATGCCATTACTTTGTTCAGACCAGTGAAGATCAGACTCTTAACAGCTTTAGATCTTCAGCAATGATTTCTGAATGTCATTTAGATGTTGTTGTAATATAACAATAATCAAAATTCAAATGTCAAATGATCTGTTCTGCTCTTACCTAACTCAATCTGTGAAAACATTGCTTTTGACTTTCACATGATCTGTAAGTTATCAGAACTAGGTACTTCCCAGGTAAACAGATTAAAGAGATAACCTCCACAGATCATCTCTTAACACATGTACATTTCTAACTTCCACAGAGAATCAGTTTTACAATCCAAACTATATATCTGAAGTGCAATCAAAGGTTGAGAAAAATCTGTCTACTTGGYAATATATACACTGCAGAGAATAGAAAGCAGAAAGATGTAGATGCCGTACTCTAAACTAACTTTTCACATGTGAAATACTCCACTCTTTGATGTCTCTTAATAGTCAAAAATTACCTTTTCGTATTGCTTCCAGCAGAACGCTTCTAGCATCACTGATTACAGGAAGAGTTGAGGGGTGGCGTTTTGGTTCAGGAGCGGGAATCACTTGGGATGGTGGGGACGGAGGCATTAGTGGGGCATGGGGGCCAGGGACAATGGTTGTGGGAGGGGGGTGCAGGACAGGTGGAGGGTGAGAAAGGGCTGCAACTGTGACAGGAGAAGAGGGTCGAATGCCAGGAGGAGGCAAGGGAGGAGGTGGTGGGGGTGGAGGAAGTCCCTGTACTTCCCCTTGAGGAACTGGGTGAACTGGTACAGTTTCACACACTTGGGCAGCTCTAGTGACAGGAGGAGAGGGTTGTGCTAGGGGAGGAGCAATTGGAGGAGGAGCTGGGTGTAGGACTCCAGGAGCGATCTGGAGAGGAGCTGGTGGMGGTGGCACTGCTGGGGCCTGCAAAGCAGCTGTGGGAGGAGGTGGTGGAGGTGGGACTGGGGGAGGAGGAGTGGAAGTCATTGCAGCTCTTAGTGAAGAGGTTGACAAAGCAGAGGGAAGGGGTGGTGGCGGTGGAGGGGGAGGAGTGGGGCTCACAAACACTGGTGTTCTGCCTGTTGCTGGTGATTGAGGACGATTTTCTACCAAGCCTGTAGTAGAACTGAAATACCAAATAACAGAACAAAATCATTAGAGCTGGAAAAGCAGAAAAAACAGTTAAGAGTAATTTCTAAAAAGTTAAGAACATTGAACACTGGTCATTAAAAAGTATGATGTACTATGACAATTTCAATTATTCATACTTCACGTGCAATGAACACTAATTCACAGTATGGTGTAAGCATCAGTCTTTCTGTGGGCCTTTGTTCATGTCCAGCTATTAACTGAGTTTGTGTTTTTATAGAAACGTGCATCTTTTTCAGAGGTTTCCTATACTAAGATTCTCCCCTCCCATTCCCAAGTAAATCCAGGTTATTTATCTGAAGTAAGGGAACTCGCAGTTGTTTAATTCGGTCAACTCACAGKACTTTTTTAAAATAAAAATTAAAAAGTATGAGTAAAGGGATAAAATTGAAATATGTATTTAAAGTTCAAAGACAAGGTCAGCAAAGCTAGTATCAAAGGTCATCAACTGTAGCTGCAGAGAGGTATATTTTATAGCCTGAATACTCATTTTAGTGCAATGAATGGGTGAATCAAAGAAAACAAAAGGTATCAGTAAGATTATTTTCCTGGAAAAACACCAGAATAATTTTTCAGCTGTTATGGAAAAGTTAATCTAAACACAAGCATTTCTGCATATATTCTCCTGAGCAGTGACCAGAGATTCCTTCCACAAGACTAACATTTTGGTGAGTTAACAACCATGCCTGAATTAACTGTCTTGTATTCCAAACCATATGTACCTGAGCATGAAATAAGATTTTGGGTATAAAGCAACAGAGAAAGGAGAAAGGACAACCAAAAGCTCACTCTAAAAAAAACAAACAAACAAACAAAAAACCCTCTCAACATGTATCCAATTTTGACAAGGCACAGAGAAACAGAAAATAAAAACACCTTTAAAAAGCAGCTGTAGTTTAGGAAATCTGATGAATATACATTTTTGACAGTAGACTGTCTTACTGTAGTATGTTCTTCCTCTCATGTGGGCTGAAACACAGTTCAATACTAATAATCTCAGATTCTCCAAAGCTAAATCTTGAGATCTCAGCACTTTTCAGAGAAACATTTTTTAAAGGTATCTGTCCTCTCACTTAACTCAGGAAGAGACATAGTTGCAATGCTAATGGCCAGGTGGGGCCTGTCCCCACAGCGGCACACTGTCGGGATTAGATTCCAACACTTCCCTCCAACTCCTGCATGGCCTTGCACTGCAGAGGGGTCAGGGCTGTGGACTGACAAAGCCCTGGGATGTTGGAACTTCTTGGGCTGCATGAAAATAATACTAATGACAGTTAGTGGGATTGGTGGAAAAAATAACGCTTCCTTCCTAATTGATCTGCACGTAGTTTGACCACTTCTTACCTAACGCAAGGAGGTACAGGTTTGACTTCTCCTGCTCCGTGCATTGGAGGTGGTGGCGGTGGTTCATGKGGTCTGACCAACACTCTCTCCTCAGCTCTGTTCAGAAGTTCAGACATCTGACTATAGGGTAACGCAGAAAGAGAATACGATCCATCCATATGATCCACGTATGCTTGAGATCTGAAGGAAAATAGATACATTCTTCTTAAGTATGAAAAATGCATTCTACTGATCTGACATAAGCATTAGTAAAATAATCATGAATGTTCCCAACTATTGTCCTGTATTTCAGTTTGACTTCTCAGTTCAAATCTCTCTTGTACTGTGCAGCTTTTTAATAATTTCCTCCTTTCCATCCCATTGCTTCTAGCAGCTCTTCTGACATATATATTAGACAATTTTTACAATACATGAGATCTTAGTCTTCATTAATCACATTATTTTGAGTTAAATAAACGTAGCAATACAATTAGAAGAATACACTAGAATGTATTATGCAACAAACATTACACTAGTAATGGTTTCTGCTACTCAAGTCCCTACATATAGGTAATCATATTCTTTCATAACATGCATGAACTACCTATCAAGTGGTAGCATTTACTACTGAATAATTTAGACAAACTTCTGTCAGAGGACTTGTATTCCCAATTCTGTATTTAGATGTACTAAACAGCTACATTAAGCAGCTATACAACAGATGTCAGGAAGACGATCTAAAAATTTACTACTGAGAAGCAGCAGTAAAATAAAGATAACTACAACTTCAAATGATTCAAAATACTTGTTAATATCAACTGTAGATATACCTTGAGGAGGTGACTAGTTACAAAATTTTCATTAACTACTTAAAGATATTGGTAAGTGTCAAACTTTCTCTACTGAATTTAGAAGAAAGGTCTCTGCAGAATACTTTTTAACACTTAAAGCTTTATTCTAGGTTTCCACATACTTCCATCACTGTAGTATCTAAGTCTATTAATTCTTAAGGGGCAAAGTTTTTCTTCTGTTTTTCAACTGCACTTGACACAGTGCTGTTCTTTATCCAAGCTACATGTTCTGCACATTTATTGCTTCCAAGCACTACAGCATTATTCTTAATTTCAGTGCTGTTACTGAAATAATTATGGCTCAGGCCAGGGTCCTGGATAATAAAGGAGTCCTGCATAGAGTACGTCTCACGCGGAAACATACAACACAGGAGAAAAACAGCAAGAAAGCAGGTATCTCTGGCAACTACTTGACACAGTAGTTTATAAAGATACTACAAAGCTGGTATCTTCCCAGCAAAAGACACATCACCCATAATTGAGTTGCATCTTACTGACTGAAACACAYTGAAACCATTTTTACTTTCTAAATTAAGAGAACTAAGTTTCATTCAGCCAGGTTTTTCCATTTTTCAGACACAGACCACTACTTCCTAGAGTTATGGTAATTATCCACTGTTACTATTAATTTTATTTGAAAACCTGACAAAGCTAAACCAAATCCTCTCYTAAAATGCTTTTGGTCAATGAAGGATAGGGAAAAAATCTTAACTGTTCTTTAGAGGACAGCAAACACTTTTCAACATAACAAAGCAAACCCCCAAAGAAAATCATACCCCCCAAAACTGCTACCATTACTTGAATGTCAGCCCTCTTTCCTCTGATGAGTTTCTCAGCCAGTAAAACGGACTTTGTTTTGCAGAAGCAGCACAAGAGGAAATACAGCAGGTGTATCATTCGAAATGCGGCTTTTAGCCACCTGCAAATGCATGCTGTGAAATGAGAATCCAGCAGGTTGGAGTTTATAATAGGCTATAACCAGAAACATCAATCAAATTTGGGCTTTGTTCATGAGTAAAGAAAAGCTCAGTGATCTCATCCAAGCTCCAAGAAGACATCTGTTCACATCACACCCACCATATAGTCTTGGCAGTTTCTGCTCAAGAAAAATCAAGAGASTGGAATAACAGGGATTTTGTAGGTCAAGACTGGAATGTAGTAACACACCTGGGTGCAAGCCTGCAGCAGTGATATTAGACTTTCTTCAAGTCGGAGGCAGACACCTCCATATCCTCAAAGATATAATGAATTCCAGAGATGTACACTACTCTTAAAAATAAGAAGATAATAATAACTCCTTTAAGGACACATTGGCTAAGAATTTTAAAATTGATTTTTGGTTGATCTAGATCAATGATTTCCAGTGCATTTCAAGAGTGGCAGCACCACTTCATCATTTATCCTTTCTCAAACATATTTACTATGTAGAAYGAATAGCTGCATTTAACAAAGGATAGAAAAAATAAAAAGAAACCTTGATTCAAAATGTGAAGCTGGGCCATTAGCAACTTCAATGTGCTTATGTAAGAGATTAGCATCATCCTCTGCGAGCTCCGGACCTTGGGCTAACTTCTGCCACTCTCTCCGTCTGTCATGAGGTGCCCTTGGCACTTTTTCTGGTTCATGAGGGCGATCTAGATTTTTCTGCTGTAGGAGAGTTGTGCAAATAAAACTGACAGCTGAGACAGTGTTTTTAAATTAGTTGCATACAAACATCAGCCACAGAACAATGAAAAATAATTCCAATTAAAGTGCAAGAAATATTTGAATTTCAGTCTAAACGTGAYATGCAAACCAAAAAGTTTTGTAGGAGGTAGAAGCTTTACTCTATTGGATAATTAGCTGAAGAATATAGTGAAGAAAAACTGTATAATTAGCTTTTTATTCTAAGTGTGAAATGGAATTCTGAATCCGACACACACATTTACTGTTTCTATGTASGAAATATACAGAATAATGGTGAAACAAAAAAATAGCCTTACTTTTGCAAAATTGCTTATTTAATTTTAAGAAAATATAAACWCAGGGTTCCATGCCTACCAATTTATTCCTCATTTTCAGAGAACCTATCTAAGAGATTTCATTCTGTTTTTTTCTTCTGTAAATTTGTCAGAATTTTATACTTTAAAAAATATTCCAGTGAAATYCTGGATTCTTACTGTATTCCTGTATAATTTTGCTCTTCTTCAAGTCATTGTTAGAARTTTAATAAGTTTTGGCAAACCTGCTGTTAGTTACAGTAAGAGAGCATGAAAGTTCTAAGCCCTTTTAATAGCAGGTTATTACTATCGTCATTATTTATTTGTTAAAATTGATGGAATTGAATGAATTAAAGTAGTTCTAGGTTGAATGGAGAAGATCATAATTATCTATATAAAATCTGCATTGTTTTATTGTATAACCAAAAAAGTAACGTATGTGCAAGGAAACCCTTTCCAGAAAACAAACAAAAAAAAAACCCAACTAGGAGCTATTTAAAGCTAACATATATACCTTCTGCTTCCTCTTTTCTTTTCTTTTATCTTCAGTGTCCTGCAACATCTTTTCCTTCCATAGATCAAAGAAGTATGAAGGATTGGTATAAAACTTTAGACCCTCTTTTCCATCATCTCTGAAATACAATGACCAACATAGGGCATGCTGTTTATTTGACAATACATGACTCTAAACATTAAGGAAAAACAAAGGCATATTAAGAACTACCTAGCACTGCAAGCCCTCAAATATTTTGCTGATCATGAACATTTAAAACATTAAAAGATTAAAAAYATTAAAAGAACATTGACCTCCTATGCCATCATTCTTCACTGTCTTCCCTCATAGTCAAGACCTTTATTTTAGAAAAGTAATGTAAGTTGTAGACAAAGAAACTGCTTTCATTCCAGTGACTCAAATCTTGCTCCTAAAATAATGAATAAATCTGTGTGGTTGGGGTTGAAACTACTGATTCAAATTAACTTTTGGCACAGCAAACAATATCCATTTTCATTAAAGACTTTCCTTTCTACAAACTTAATCCCTGTTTTTATCACTTTTCATCCAACAGCATGACACAGTTCAATATATAYAGATATTGAGGATGGCTTTTTCTTGCAACTGTTATATTGGAATTAAATTTTTCAAAGAAATAAACTTTTAACATTTATAATGTCTTCTGCTACCTGTATTTCTCAAGTAGCTTCACAGTCTCAAATGCAATTCCTTAAATATTCCAGTGCTATTCAACACGGGTAAGGTGCCTAAATATAACACTGTATTACACAATATTTACAGTGAAAATAACTGTAATAATAATAAATATTTAATTACTTAATAAACTAGATACTGCTTTTGATAATATATATTTTTTTTTTACTTACCTGTAAGGAGTGAGAATGTTAAGCGGAGGAGGCTGTTCACAAATGTCATAAGTTTCTTGCAAAGGAATAGGCAGAGTTTTGCGGTCGAAAAGTTGTTGATCTTGAATTGTGGAACTTCGGAAAGCTTTCCTCATTGTAATGTCCTGCAGTGACACTGAAAGGGGATATCACCATTAAAAAAAATATGTTCAAAGATAGTTTATTTGGCTTAATCCGCAATTGCTTTATGCATTAGCATTACTGCTAATATCTTATGATCAGCACAAGTACACTTTGCAGTGCACATAAATTCATGCAACGCTACTGCCATGGCGAGATATTGTCAAATTATGTGAAAAACATGCTTGTAATGTTCCAACATATTATCCTTTATTTAATTTTACAGGAAATTTTTGCTCACCTAGACTGATACCAGCACTCTGTCTCCACAAAGTAGTTCCACAAATCACTTTGTAGGTCTAGAATATAATTCTGTAGTTCAGAAGTACCTAACAAAATCTACCAAAGCTATTTTACAGTCCTCTTGGTACTAAAAACCGACTCCTCATCTTGAGGCAAAGATTTTGGGTTTATCTGTCATCAATAAGCTCAATTTTGYATTCCTTGCACATACATAGCAGTTCAGCTGAAGACCCTTTGCCAAATYAGCAAATCACTTAAGTTTGTTCTACTGATGCTAGTGAGATTTCATGGGAGGTGACAGTGTTCCAACACATGACAAATGCTTTTCTTCAATCAGTCTGTTTAATCAAGATGACACTCCCAAGTATCATCAAGATGAGATTACTGCTATTAAAAACTGTATATCCTTTTGTATTTCACAATCATCAAAATTTAGAAAACATCTGGCAAGTTGAGCAGAAAGCATCTTGCTAGGATTTTAAAAAGATTAATGGAAAAGTGACTGCAAAAGATGAAGCTTGGACTTCTTGGAATGGTGTACCTGCTGTGTCTCATATTTTTCTCCCTCTCTGACRTTCCATCACTTCAGCAGTGAAATCYATGTGTGTCTTAAGCCTAGCTTTGCAGCCAATGTGAGACTTTCAGTAAATAAAGCAGCAGACTTCTCAGTGTTTTTTTTAACTGCAAACAATTAAGTACTGAAACAAGACAATTTTTAGCCACGATAGCAAAGAGAGCATTTTTAGCACAAGTACCTTATCTATTAAAAATTCCTTATGTTTATTTTAAACAAACAGGTTGTAGGTAGTGCCCTCCTTTACTCTAGATGAGAGAACTCTTCCTCCATCTCACTACTTTTGAGAAAATCACTAAGGCCTTTGGCAACAATTTTTTTTTTCAGTAGTGCCAGCTACACATACAAGCATACACACACACACATATATACATATACACACACACACACACACACACACACACACACACTATAAAACAGCTGGATTTCTATTGTATAACCACAAAGGGGCAGAAGGCAGGACATTTTTCCCAGAGGACCTGCAGTTCCTGGAATATTCTCTCTTCTTACCCAAGTGCACTCGCAGAATCCTTTGTGAGGCTAAAAACAGGATTTATTTGATTTTCAGTTTGGCTTTTGAAGTTTATTACAGCTGGCAAGGTTGTGTGTTACTAAGGAAGTCTTCTCCTCTTTACCCTTAGGTTCTGTTTCATTACAGTGTCTTATCCTTTTAAATGCCTTTAATTAACTGCTCAGAAGCCTTTTAAGTATGTGAAAGAAGTACTAGCAATGTACAAATGCCACCACAAATCTCAATTTCTATAGGTATTTTTGCACTCCTAAATAACTACATATATTTTGTACCCATCATGGAGTATAGCTTATTATTTGCTAAYAAAAGTTTACAATTAAAAGAAAAGAACTGGGGTTTATCTCATCTAAAAATCCAATCTTAGATTCTTTTATAYCTTAGTTGTTTTTCCTTTGGTTGTTGATTTTACAAATCTCACCAAATGTACTTGTTCAGAGTTGCCTGGTATTCCTGTAAGTCTTTAAACTGTCTGTCATTTCTTGGAGACTATGTCAATAAAAATAAAAACTAGGATACCTCTCTTGGAACCTATGTACATTCTCATAGTAATGAAATAAATGAAGTATTTTTTTCCAATAAATATAAAAGTAGTTCCTTGTTTTAATATTAAAACACTCACATTTGATACTCACTATATATAATCTTTTGAATGACCAAATATAGCAGGTCTGATTCATGATCTCTTAGTTCTAGATTTAATCTTCACTTTTTGTAAACATATACAAGGCAGAGATCACASCTGAGAATGACCAAATCTACTCTAAAACTACACTACATAGCAAAGGCCTTTAGAGAAAACGTACACTGCAGAATTTCCAACTTCTACCTACGCTTCCTGCTTTTACATTCAATGAAAKCTGTTCAGCGAAAAACATGCTATTACTCTGTAAACTGGCTATCTTATAACAAAATTATCAGGCAAATGAAAGGACATGGCACTGATATACCTAGCCTACAGAAAACGAATTATGCTGTTGCATGGTTTAGACACGAACTACTGAGCCACTGGCATGCTAACTTAAGATCGACCTTCTTACCAAACAGCCTATAAACTCAATAACACCTAAGAAAACTGGAAGAAAATCACAGAGAGCATTTGAAGCTCAACCCGTGTGCACAGATCTTTGCRAGGGACCCGCACTCAAATCCAGCGTTCAGGTAAGTGGAGATGTGCCAGGAAGTGACTTGTTATGCAATTTAATTTAACAGCCTTTTTCTTTGTTTGACTTTGGTGGTAAAAACTCTTACGAATTAACTGACCGTAGAGCTTTCTCCATGTTAATGTACTGCATGTGGAGGTTATGACCCGACTGGCACGTATTCTCCTTTCTGAACTTCTATTACACATTTACACTCAACTCACTAAACCGCTCTGCAGGGGGACAGTAAGYGAGCTGCCTCTTAAAACGGGATTTACTATCCATTCTTCTAAGCRTCCCGATGGGCTGCCTGCAAAGTTAAAACGGAGCCTCCCACCTTCTGTTAGCRTGCAGGACACAAGCACGTCGTCGCTGTCAAGCTTTCGAGTTCTCTCCCTGCCAGATGCCGCCTTTCTCACCTAGAGCAAAACTCTCATCTCTTTGTAGGATTAATCCAACAACACTGTCCCATCATAGAAARAAGAGTAGTTCAGCAATGTTTCTACAATGTCAGTTAAAAACAGGCTCACGTATTCAAAGCCAGCAGTTTACCGACATACAATTCATTGTTTTTGATTTATTTCCACAAATATGTCAAGCTGCTTCATCATGGCATTTCAGTTGCCGTTAAGTTTTCAAGTTTCTTGTCACCATTGAAATAGAAACACTGCAGAAATCAAGAATCTGACGCAGTACATTTGGTTTCCAATTTGAGATTAAAATAGAAATCGGGCATTTTTTCAGCTTAAAGAACCAGTAGATTAATACACAGATAAATTCTTAGTTTATGAATTCTCCTTCCATCAGGATGCTATTTATTTTTGAGTGATATACTACTGTTTCCTAATACTTTTTTACACCATACATCAGAGCTGCACTGTGTATCCATATTTCAAAGAACATAAAAATGAAGATGAGTATTTTAAAATGTGTAAAAGTTTAACAGATATGAAATTACTTACCTGTGCTAACACTTCAAGCTTAATACCACAAAGAAATTCACAGAATGTGGTAAATAAACAAAAATCTCTTATTATATAAAATTGTATCATCAATTTCATATTTTGAGAGAGAGAGAGAGGGAGAGAGAGCATGAGAGAGAAAGGTTATTTATGAATTAAATATTAAAATTAAACACCATTACGAAGAAACAACATCTTTAGGGTTTATTCTCTGATCAAAGAGAATATCTTATGCTGCAGGGCTACTGAGACCGATGACCTTAGTTCTGCTCTATAGCAAGAATATATTTTTCCCAGGCCTAAAAAGGTCCCAAATATAATAGTTCCTGCACATATGCAGGTTAGTTTCATGTATAACTGGAATAAAGTTGAGTTTACTTAAGAAAAGCAGAGGATTTTTTTTCCCCTGTATGAAATATTAATATCTCCACTGAGAAAGAGAGATGCATGTAAAAAGAAAAAAAGTGAAGGACAAAATGATACATTTCACAATCTTTACACAAACTCTAACCATAGATACCTTCTTACTTTATGGAATTTTTAAATACAACAGTTATTTCCATTCACATTTCCACTTTATGTTACATCACTATATAAGGCCAAAATATTTCAGTTGAAAGCTGACCTTAAATTCTCTATCAATATGAAATTACTTTGTGAAATCAAGAATTTGAATAAACCTTTTGTAACTGTTCAAGCCAAATCCAGCTGAACAGCATTTACTGTGTAACAGAAGGATTCCATGCCACAAGTCAGTTTTGGCAGGATACAATCCTAATCCTGGTTTAATTTGGTTTTATTCTTTGAGATATTTTAATAATTCTGAATGATGAGAAAACACACATACTACCCCAAAACGTCAGGATTTTTGTTCTACTGTCGGCTCCACCGGAAATATCTCGTCCAGTATCTGCATCTTGTTCAACTTATGTTACTCAGGCTGCTTTTGTTCATGCTGCTTAGTTTTAAATGAATCTTATTCTTTTTCCTCTTTCCATAATAGCATAGGCCCAAAGGAACACATTAAAGCTTATATTACTGTCTGCTGGCAAAGAACTATCAACTGAGAGACATTTTGCAAGCTGTTTGCTGAACAGAACTACTGGAATTTGCTTAATTCTTTCATAGAGGGTTAAGAAAGGGCATTCTGTGAGTCCACTTCCATACTTTTGCAAATTAACTCATTTTCCAAGGTTTTGGGCTTTATCATGAAAATATGCTTTCTCCAYATCTTCTCACATTAACATCCTCCAGCTGTTTTAGCCCCTATGTTTTAGAAAATAGGGCCATTTGTCATTAATTTCTAAAATTCAAACCCAAAGGAGGATACCGAAGGAGAAAAGGTTTCCTGATCCCTTATTTCTGAGGAAATACATTACTGGATTTCTTCTCCATTCTTCTTCCTCACCTGGTGACTCATTCTGGGCAGATATTTGTGAATAAGGAAGAATGAATATGGCTCAAAGAYTGGATGGTCTTACGTTAATAAAAATAACCATTTAATAGTTCCTGACACCAAGAACTGCATGTTCCTCTGAAGTCCTAACAGTCACCGCTATCCTATGGCAGGAGACAAATCCAGGGTAACTTGAGTCACACTGAGCCATTCTGGACTTGATCAAGTAGACCGCATTTTCAGTCCTGTTTTATTTAATTGCAATGTCTGTTCATTCCTTAGCTATGTAGTTTAACAAATATATGCAGAACTGTGAAAAGCTACAAATACGGTGTATTTGAGACTATACTCTTTTAAAAATCTTTCTGGAAACTCTCTAACATCAAATAGTCATCAATATTTAGCACTGAAATCTACAACCAAACTTGTCAAAGGCCATTTACATGAGGAAGTACAAATTTCCACGTTACTACCCTTAGATGCTTTAACTTGATCACTTGAAATGGTCTCTTCATTTTTCTGAAATGTGAATGACTGCCATATCAGACATGCTGTATCAACATAAATCCCACTCTGATTTAAACCAATAACTAGGTTGTCAAGGGTAAACACAGAAATGACATTAATACTCTGGAGTATTATATCTGTTACAARATTACAATTGCTGACAATTTCTTACTGTATATAGAAAGGATTTTTRTCATTATCCAATCATAGTAAACATAGTATTTTATTGAAAGGGTGTATGTGTGTGATTTATGCTCAGTTGTCAAGAGACTTGGAAAATTCCATTAATGTAAGAATTCCCTTAGGCAAGTCATGATATTGTGGAAAATTTGCTACTAGCTGTGAACAGCTGTCTTTCAAAACCTATTCTAAAATAAATGTCACAAGAGTACAGAATCAACACTTCCTTAGCCTAATTTTATTAATACTGGAAACTAGAGTGGAATAAGTAACAAAACACAGCCTCAGACCATCCTCCTGGTTTGACACTTCATTCTCCCTGAATAACACACCACTATTATACCTAGACATTAAGAACTGAAACAGCTTTCTATGTTTTAGAAGGGGATCCCAAATGCAATCTGAAGTTACTTTTCATGATTGGGTGCAGTTCTACTTTAAGAATCTCAGCCATACCATCTAGAATATCCTAAAACTGTTTAGGTTTACAGGAGTTTTAATAGTTTCATCTGTAACAAATAGATATCTAGGAAGCAAAAATTATTTCATTAGATTTGTATATTAGGCGGTCTATGTGCTTTTATTGCACATCATTCCTATAGTCACACAATGTCTATGCATTGGTTAAATCCAACTAAACTACTGTCTCAAAAGCATGAGCCATATCCTACTGACTGTTTGGAAATACTTGTTTTCTCAGAGCTAACCAATATTTTTATAATTTAAAACTATTTAGAAAGAAATAAGCATTGGGGGAGAATTCTAGTGTGGCGTATGTCATTCTAAACGGAGCTACACAAGTATAACTTTATGCAAATTTTAATATAACATGATATCAAGCTAAGTGTAAAAACCCTACTTGGACAAATGCTAGGAATCAACAGGAGTAAGTTTAAAATAGAGTAAAGAATTACTCCCAAGAATCGACGTAATAAAAACTACAGATATTATTAATAGTAATACAATTCTACTAAAGTGACACAGTCCTGTAGCAGTTCTAACGTAAACTCATTTTTAACAGTACTGTTCAGTAACCATGAAAACTTTGAGCTCAGAAAGTTTCTAAGGGTTACAAAATAAATCTGTAGGAGAAACAGAAATCAATCGCTTTCTCGTGATGTTTCACTCTATGTTCTATATTTATAATTTAAACCATTATTATTTCCATTTCATGCATCARTGGTGTTTGGATGACAGAATAACAGCTCTTCAATACAAGAGTTAACTTACGTTCCTCTTCTTTTGGATCAAGCTGCGTAACACTGACAGATAAGCGATCTACGCGTTCTTGTAACGAGTTGACTCTGAATGAAAAACTGTGTGCTTCATTGAAAAGTTCACCAAATATATCTTCTGCATATTTACCTGAAATAAAAGGAAAAAAAAATCATGCCACCAAACAGCCAAATGAGTATGCCTTTAAAAATATTTCTGATGACTGTTTAAATAAGTAAATCTAAGATGTATGAGTATTAGCCCTTATAAGCTGTACTTAATAAGCTTACTAAGAATGCTTGAGAAAACTAAAAAAATGAAATGTTTAATTTGCAATTTATTTCTCATAAATGAAATTATTTAATACATTATAGGACAGATCTTCAGCTAGTATAAATGGGCTGAACTATGCTGACACACAAGGAACTAAACCTATTTAGTTCCTTAGGTATAAAAGGATGATTTACAGCATCTGAAGCTGTTCCCCTAAGAGGATTAACTAATCTTTCCAAGTGAAATTTAACTCAACATTTCTCATAATGAAGTACTGCTTCCACTACTACTGTTCAGAAGATCGTCCAAAAAGGGAAGATCAGATATTTACATCTAGTGTAATTGGAACCAGGCTGTTCACAACTACACATTAAAATAACAAATTTTAATGAAGAGTCAAAATTGTARTAATTTTTAAGAGTCAAAATCTTAATAATTGACCAATTTCTACAGAAGTAAAGAATAAGAATCTTCTTTATCACTTCAATGGGCACTCCACATTTAAYCCAACAGAAAAGGAGATTCAGATACATGGAAAAAAGGAGCAGTACCAAAATTCTCCATTATAGGAGGCAGTACTCCACTTAGTGCTACTAGTATGTTTGAGATTCAACTTGGATAGCCTGCCAGCATCACTGAAAAATGCACTAGACTTTAGCAAAATTTGGACCCATATTTCTGAAAGGACACATGATAGATTTTACACTTACATTGTGTTTGTGTGCAATTTGTGTGCCATTTCTGCACTCACAGTGTTTTTGGAAGTATAATCACAAATTTCTAAYTACCTAGTCTGCATGCCAGTATTGACAGGTGTAATAGAAAAGGTTATTTAAGAAAACTTTGCCTTTTTTGCACAATAGATCAAGAACTACCCCAAAAAATGAGGGCAGTTTTTTAAAAAAGATACTAAAGGGACACCTAACAGAATTAAATCCTTACAAGCAGTACGCAAACTACCTGAGGACATCATGTAGCAAGCACAGGGCTAATGTATACCATTTATTAAAGACCTCAAGTAACAGCAACAGAAAATCAGCACAACTATAAACAACGTTAAAAGAGATAGTAGAAGAAAGAGGTAACCACCAGAAAGTTGAGATCCTGTAAAAACAAAGAAAATAGAAAGGATCTTAAATTCTAGCATGTTAAATGTAAAAACAAAATAAAGATAGGCCAAAAAAATAGCATGAGGAACTACCAGCAAAAGAACCAGAACTAATTAATACTGCTTGTAACACAAGTGGCAAGAAAGCCTGCCAGGGAGTCTACAGAGCTGATTATTAATGAAGGGATAAAGGAGCACTCAGCGAAGACAAGGTCATTGCACACAAGCTACACTAACCCTTTCCACTGGTGTTCATAGTGGAAGGAGGTGGAGAAATTCTCATGCCAGAACTCTTCGTTGTGAGATACTCAGCAGAGAAACTGAAGTGACTATAGAAAAGGTTAGGAAAATAAATTGACAAAATGAACAAGTAATAATGTAATGAGTAAGTAATAATCTGTAAACCTCCTTAATACCTGCAGACTGGAAAGCAGTAAGCAAAAAAMCAAGTTCCAAAACATTTTGCATGGAGTATCTGGAGAGCTACAGTCCTGAGTCTGACATCCGTATCAGACAAATTAGTATAAACATCGTTATTAAGACATTTCTAATTATAAAGAACTGAATTAACAGATAYCTGGATGACCTGCTTGAGAAGAGTCAACATAGGAATTCTTTCAAGGATTTATAAACACATGGATGGAGTGCTATGATCTAGTTAAATTTCCAAGAGAGATTTTGAAATCCCTAACCAAAGCTTCTTAGGAAAGCTAGACAGCCAGAAAATAGAAAAGGATAAGATATAATATGGATAAAAATTCATCAAAAGATATGAAACGGAGGATAGGAGGAAACAACCAGTCTTCCCAGTAGAGAAATGTGAGTCTTCCTAAGCSTCCGTACTGGGGCCTATGCTATTCAGGATACTCACAAATGACCTGAAAACAAGTTTCCCGATGACACTAAATAATGCAAAAGAAMTACACTGAGCCCCCATTTTCTGGGGCTTTCAGCCACCGTGAGGAACAGATTAAAGGTACAGCCCTTCTTAGAACTATGCACCTCCAAGTACAAGGTCAGAGTAAAGCACAGATGGAAAACGAGCAGAGTCTATTTAGTTGGAAACTCATCTAACATAAGACTTTCTAATAAATGTCTTGAAACTTTAACCTGTATCTGAAGCACAATAAATTACTTAAAAATATAATCCACTAAGACCAAGAGTACTACATTTTAACTTACATTTACTGTACACAAACTTAATTTTTCATATCATGTATTCCAATATATTCTACTTATTCAAATTAATTRGACAATTCATATAATATTCAGTTAAAATTAAGATCAAGTGTAAAATTTCATGTATAGAATAAAAAGTAAATTAGAAGGCTCTAAAATCTAACAACTTCCTCTACATAAGATTTACTTTAAGGCTATCATTTGTTTTATCTACATCATTTCATCAGGCTTACAACYCACCCACCTCACACTAATAAGCTCCGACTGCAAATAATCAGTCTAAAAATCTTTTTATTATGCTGCGTGCAGCCATATTGTACAGAATAATTTGCGGAGGCTTATAAACAATAATCCTCAAACGAGAAATACRTTTAAAACAATCTGGCGTGTTTGAAGTGGTATGCCAGCCTTAATGTATGTACCTACAGGCCTGTTGGCAGCCTGCTTTTTAGCTTGAAGTTTATTTTACTAAACGCTTTTTTCAAGCRATATAAAATGTTTGTTTTTAGTGAAATATACAGCTTCTGTTCAAAACAGTACTATGCGTGCATATATAACATTTTTAATCCAGTATTTGCTGTCCTATCTGCGTGTATTCTACATAAATAACTTCAATTTTGAATGGAGTACAAAAGATAACACTGAGCACCAGAAAGTGGCACAAAAATTCAGCTGAAGTCTTATAAAAAAMCCATGTCATCCTAGACTGAACTCCGTGCTGAGTCTCTGTGTTTAGTAAACAAAGCTGATCTCATCCCACTTAATTTATAGGTAATATGTTAGCATAGTAAAGGACCAAAATTAATTCTATTATATAAAATTCATATTGCCAGTATATTATTAACACTGGAGGAAAAATAAATCCTGTTTGTTTTTTTCCAAAACCTGTACTGGCATTTCATGCAGTACTACAAAGCAAATGACAGATGACTRTGACAATTAAACTAACGCCTTAGGATCTTGGTCACAGCTGGATACATAACATCAGATTAGAAAGATCAGTGATCTTATTTGCCTATTCAATTAAATGACAATATAGACTTCGGCAAATAAATGATTTCAACATCTGTGAAGAGTTTATTTTAGTGTATTTGCAAAATGTGCTTAATTGACCAGGACTATACAGCTAATTTGCCATTTTCCAAAAAAATCTTCATATTCTCTCCAGTATTACCAGCTCTACTTCTCCAACCATCGTATTAGCATTTATTTTTATTAATGGAACAATGGGGTTTTTCACTTACACGTGAGGACGCATTATTTATTTTTAATGAAGAAATAATTATTCACATTATTACTCTTATCACAGCTTTTTTCCCATCTTAAAAGGCAGTTTTCGCCACAACCCTTCAGTAAGAAAGGAACATAGGAAAGGAGCTCCCTCTGGCGTCAGTCAGTGCCCTTCTCGTGACAGCCACATAAAATGTTTGAAAGTGCCACGCAGCCTTTCCTTCCCCCAGGAACTTGTTTTTTTCGATAGCCTTTTTTCAACAATTCTTTTCCAGACATTAAAAGCAGACCCTGACAATGTACTGCTACTAGCTAAAATTAGAATAATACTGCTCACTGCCTTCCTCATTTTTTTCAAATTAAAACCACCCAAAACAGGTATCATCTGCTCCTATTCATCACCATGGTAGTATGTACACACTGTTTTACAAAATCTGAAAGGCTACTGATCAGCTTTACACTTCTCATCTTTTACCAGCTTTTCCTCTCAGTTTCTATTCCTGGTTTTCCTCCATAATTTCTTAGATATATGAAAGTGTTGTCCAACATTAGCTTCTGTGTACAACTCAGTAACTCTGAGTTATCCAATACAGTATTACGAAGCGATATGAATCTTTTAAGGGTAAAGAAAGTTTATTTTTGTCTTGTTCCTGAGACTGGGGAAGTCAACTACAATCATTAGGTAAGGTATTGAATCTTATTTCAAACTAGTTTAAAAAGCCATTTAATTTAATCCATATTTTAGTAGGCATAGCAGATCTCTTGTAAATCATGTACTGTKTTGTACAAATTCCTCGAACGACGTTCATACACTGCAGGATCAGAGTACAAATTAGCAGTGTCGTTCCCCCCCCAAAAAAATCCCTCAGATCCCTAAATCGACCTGAATTACTGCATTCTCTATGCTGTGTCCATTAGCAAACCTTAAGGAAAGGTCATTTAAACAGATCATTTCACAGCACCAGACCAGTTAGCGCCAGGTTCAGTTAAAGCCTCTCAGGCAAGAAGTGGGACACGAACCCTGAAGCAGGACTTGTAGAAGCAGCCGTTTCTTTACTGTTTTTTTGCATTTTTAAAGAGTTCCAAACCCTCTAACCGCAGCTGAAGATGAAACCGTGTCGCTCAGACTGTTACGGCATCAGCAGCCTCTAGGAACCACGGTCTAAATTTTAAGTAACTAGATGAATAAATAAATTGAGCACCTGAAGTGCTAATACCATAAATCAGCATCCCTTGGGGAAATTCAAGAGGATCTCCAGTACATCTCAGACRTGAGATAGCTCAAGTGAGACGAACAAAATGGAGACAATTGTTTAGTGCTGTCAAAAYTGTTACCCTTTAGAAATTTAGCTCAACTGTCCCATCAAATTGCTGGCGCTCAGCACAGAGACACAAGCAAAATCCAGTCCAACGCACATAATATTGGAATTTAAACATAAAAACATTTAATATATTAAATATGCCATTATATTATTACATGCAATATAGCAATATTATACTATTAAATTTAATATAACATATTAAAAGTGTTAATATGTTAATATATTGAAATATAAAAAACCTCAGTATAATTTAAAAATATACTTCATTTTGTCACTTGATTTTTGAAAAAACATAGAAACTGATAAAAGATTAGTAAGAATTATTAGTAAGAATAAACAATATTTTGCCCAATAAATTTTGCAAAACACTAAAAGCATAGAACAAACAGTCAGAAAAAACACCTCATGTCCTATTTCGTAATCCCTTCTCAATATGCTGTACTATGCAAAATTAYATTATTCACTACTGAATAGTTTTTTCTTATACAATATAGCATGCATACTTGAAAATAATAWTTTGGGGTTACCAATTACTACAGAAACCAGTAACAATATATAACCAGGGTCCTTTAATAAAGGGAAACCAGACAGTTTTTCTAATTCTATTAATAAGTATTTCCTTCCTCCATTAATTCTGACATAAAGCTTAATATATCCGTTCCCTGTTGATYCAGCTTCAGATCTCAACTTCATTTATTTTCTTTTATTGCATGTTTGAGCAAAAAGAAAGGCATGTAAGAGCTTCACTTGAATCCCTGAAGATTGGTATATATGGCTCTTACTTATTTAGTAGGTAGCAGTTTGTCACCAGGTTACTAAGCACATTTTTTGGCGTAATGCAGAGAATAAAAGGAAACTTGAAAACATACAAAATACAACACAATGCATTAAAATATAGATGTACCTACAAGTGCAAAAGAACATTCAAAACAAACGAATTACCTGGGCCTGATTTTTATTATGAAAAAATGAACATTTAACATGAAATTGGAAAAGGGGAAGMAGCGAAGCAGGAACAGTTAGTAGATCCCAAATCCTAATATGAGGCTGCAGGAAAAAGTGTGATGTGGCTGGAAGAGACCACCGTTTTCAGCTTGTACCGTCTTGGAAAGGCAGCCAGCGAAACGGGGCTGCACAGATGTGTGTAGCCGTCCCTCTCCCCCCGTAGTCAGGGCAGCTCTGAAACCCCTGTCCCGCTGCCTGGTCTCCTGGAGCCCCTTCCCAGCAGGAAACTGAGCTCCCTGCACAAACCTCCCTCTCCTCTTCCAGACCTTCTGCAGAAGCTCCTTCCACAACCTGCAGAAACCTGAGGTCACACTAGTGGGGCTCCAGAAGGACATAAGCACCAGGCAGGACCTGGCGGAGCGCCTCACGGCCCCCAGGGGAATAGGCAGCAAGGGGGACAGCCTGGGCGTACAGGGGGAGCGAGGAGGAAACAGAGACACCGGCAGGTGCCGCGGCTGCAGGGAGGCAGCCCGAACCGCCCAGGCCGGTCCCAGCTGGCTCCAGCAGCCCTGCCCGCAGAGGAGCACGGGGTGGGGGAGGATCCAGCAGCTGAGAGGAGGCACCTCCAGAGACGGGAGGGTGACACAGAGCTGCACCCCCACACAAGGGAACTCTGGTTTCCCTTCGACCCTTTCCATGAGCTTGTTCACAGCCACACTGGGACCTGGGGTCACTGGAGACCAGTAACCAGAGGTGAAGGCAAATCCTAGGACAGAGAGGCCTCACTTAGGAGCAGAACAGGAAAGAGGATCTACTAGGAAATCTGGCAGGATCTGGTAAGTAGCATCATCATGAAGGGGTTACCACCACCAGCAGATTTATAGGGTGAAGGCCTTTGTTTTCATGCAGCACGTATAGCGCTGGCTGATCCTCCAGTCTGCTTAAGGTCAGGCGAGCTGTCCTCAAGCCCAAGGGGACCCTGGGCTTGCCCGGTTATAAACCATGAGTAGCACTGCCCACAGACAGGGGCACCCACCCGCCTTGGCACTGCCCAGCCAGCAGCCAGGATGAAGATCCTTGCTCCTACACTCTCCCTGTGATGCCAAGGGGCCACTGCAACCCCTCGTTCTTGGGATCTGCACCCCTCTAGCCCCGTGGGACCAAGCACCTCTTCCTAAGCAGGTCCACAAAGGATGACTTAGAGAAGCAAGCCTACTGTCAAAGGGTTGATATTCACACCTCTGCAAAGGGCTCCCCAATCCCCAAGGGTTGAAGTGTGCTGGGCCAACAGCATCCATTGGTGACCTTTGCAGCTCTGTGGCAGTATCTGCATGTTAAGGGCCATTTGCCGCACTTCCCACCAGTGCCCGTGCTCCTACTAGTCAGGAGCAACTCTTCATCTTCAAAATGAAGTCCTTGGACCTTATCAAAGCAGGTTTGCCTTGCTGAAATGTTTTAATTCATGTTATTCCACAGAGAGTTGCCTTTCCCTGTATCCTCCCCCTAGATTTTCATTTAGGGAAAAGCTGTCATTTTTCTCGCTGGAATAAAAAGATTATTTGTGCAGCACAGAAACAAAAACTCTCATACGTAGCTGGAGGGAAAAGCATGATGTGGTTGGAATACACTACTGTTTTTCAGCTTGTTTCCTCTCAGAAAGAAGACCTGAGAAATGGGCCTAGGACAGGCATGGATGTGCATCCTCCTCCCTCGCTTCCCCCTGCAGTCAGGGCAGCTACAAAACATCTCGCCTCTCCTGCCATGAAAGAGCTGACATCTTTCCCYATCACTCAAGTCTGGCCAAGGAGAACTGCCACCTCTGCCAGGCACAGGGGAGCACAGAGCCCGGAAGAGCAAAATTCATCCTTCCCCCAAAACACCAGCTCCTGGGCAGGCTCATAAACGGGGCCAGCAGGGCTGGACGCAAGAACCCTGGGATGGCGAGGTGGCATTTTCCCTGCAAGGACACAGGGACTGGGCATCCCCATGGTGACCGCTGGGGCACTGTGACAGGGGATGGCATCATACCCACCAGGCCACTGTGATGGGAGGCGTCACCGCGGCAACCGTGTCCCTACTAGGGTCAGAGTTTCCCAGGCTCCCCACTCCAAGGAGAGCAGCTCCATCAGGAGGCAGCAGCTCCCCTTGGTGCCAGAGTGGCAGGTCTTCAATAGAGCACCCAGGAGGTGCCCGTGAAGAAGGCGGAAAATGTCCACTCCCAAGCCCACTGACGGGCTCCCGGGTAAACAGGAGCACAGCGAGGTGAGCCATGGTGCTGCAGGGTGAGGCTTGCAAGTGACCCAGGACTCACATACACAGTGAGAGGCCCATGGGGAAGGGGAGCTGGGCCAACAGAGACAGCCCTGAGCTCTTCCAGTGATGGAGGGGATTTATTCCTGCCTCTGGGGACTTTCTCTCGGGCACAGCTGTATCATGTGGACATCTCAAAGCCCACACAGCCCTGGAGAGACCAGCTCTGGGCTGAGCTCAGCCTGGCCAAAGTCAGCCAGCAGGTTCCCTTGGAGATGGGGCTGGGATTTCCTGCACTTTGGGGCCGTGCCTGCCAATGCAACCACCTCCATTGCACATCTCCTTGCAGGTGGACCACGAGTCACTCGCAGCTACGCAGCCTGGCCAGACTCTGGCTTTATCCGACCCAGACAGGCTGCCTTTGCTCCCCTCTCTGAAGATTTCACAGGCTTCTGGACACAGCAGCCAAAAGGTACGCAGGTGAACAGAGATGGTGCTCAAGCCTCCTCATAGCTGCCAATAACCACGTGGGACGTTCTGCAAGAGAACAGGACAGCCCCAGACCCCCTTGCAGGCTGACCACCTGCTACACACAGCAGTCTGCAAAGCCATCTCTTGGAGCATCTCATGCCCCAAAGTATACAAGCCCTCTTCCAGGCCAAGTCCTTTGAGCAGGGTGGCAACTACCCTTGTAGGCTTGCAGGGGCCATTGCCACCAGGGCTTGTGTCAGGGGCTGCAGGAAGTTTGCCAGCTGGTAAGGACAGAGTGTGTAGGGGAAGGACAGCAGTAACTCAGCCTTTCTTGGTTGCTTCTATTGCAGAGGGACCGAGTATCCCCRCAGGGTCACACCACACAGCTGCCCAAGCTGAGCCACGGAGGTGTGAACACTCACCCTGAGTGCACCTCCGCACAAGTGCTGCACAGCGCAAGGGCCATGGAGGCAACTGCCCCCTACAACGGCGAAGTTGTACAGGTGGCAAACGATGTTGCCACAGATGCCCTCACTGCAGCTTGCGATGCCTCGGCCTCTACGTTAAAGGAGGCTCCTCTGGAGCACAGGCAGGGACCCAATCTGCTGTGCTCACTGCCTCTCCCCAACAAGGTGGCAGCCCACACAGGCATGTCCCTGCAAACATCATGGGTAGCTCAAAGGCCAGGATCGCCAGGTAGAGCCAAGCTGCCCACTCTGCAAATAGCCCAAGGGCTTCCTCCCAGGGCTAGCACAAATGCTATGTGGAGAAGAGACCTGGGTAACGACAGCAACAGTGTGGCAAAAAACATTTTGAAGAGGCTGAATTCCTGTGAGCTACCCGAGCAGGACACTCACAGCCTCACCAGCAAAAGCAAAGAGCCACCTTGCAGATTAGCACTGGGGAAGCAAAGGACACCATATGGCCGAGGCCGCAGCGTAACACTTCTCCCAATCAACGAGCAGATTTCAGCACGCTCTCCCTTGCCCCAGAGAGAAAATGGCCTTCCCAGAGGGGATGACGAAGGCAGGCTAGCACACAAAGAGTGCAATGAGCCTTTGATGACCTCTTTGACAATGCTGAGGCCATCACGGCCCCTGCCTCCAATTAATTCTGCTCAGCATGGCCAAGAGACATGCCAAGAGCTAAGCAGCAGACCCTCCTCAGCTCCCAAAGATGATTGTGGCCATGAGGACAAGCCACAGCCTTCAGGTGTGATGGCAAACCGCGATGACTCAGCCTTCATCGAGCACTCAGTTTCCCAAAGCGGACATCTGCAGCCTCATGACCTCCAAGTGCCCCCCGTTGAGACGACCCTGATGACAATCAAACTCAGCCCCTTAGCTCATGTTATGCAAGAACATGACTCTGACATTTCCTCTGCGGATACTTACGCCAGACAAGATGCGCTTGCGGCAGCAGAGAACTGGAGTACCCTTATCATGGGAGAAGTTATCAGTCCCCCAGACAAAGAGTCAAAGGCAGAAAAGGCACCTTCTGCCCCACATCCTCCCCTGCATTTGGAGACAACAGCTGAAGAGCTTTCAAAGTCATCTGAGCTCATCTGCACTGAGAGCCAGGCTCCCAGCCCTCCCTGCCCAGACCTACCACATGCCTGTGACCAAGACATTCCGGCTGAGCCCCACAGCCAAACGGCCCAGCGCAAACCCACTTCGCCTGCCCCCTGYAAGTCTGACATCCTTGCTCAGCACAGCCTCAACAACGATGACACAACACAGAGGATAAAGAGCCAGCAGCTAATGCAGAAAACTGAAGACCATCACATGGAGGAGCTCGGTGCAGTCGGCATGCAGGRCATGGTGGTAGATGTGCCAGCCATGGGAGCCCAGGACCGGACCACACAGCACAATGACGTCCTAGCCCCTGTGGATCAGCAAGGGCCTCAGCCCCACATGTCTGGGGGCAAGGGGGCTGTCAGCAGAGCTACTATGCCAACCTCCTCATGCAGGGACCRTGAGCCAGGGCACCCAGGACAATCACACGAACAGCAGTGCCCACGAGAGCAGCCAGTCAACATCATCCCCCATATTAAAGGCAGGCCGCTGCGGCTCTACACAAACGTTCTCTCAGAGAGCCTTGCAGTGCTCTCTATAAAAACAGAGCCTCTGGAGGAGCTCAACAGCCGCTGCCTGGCCCAGACTGGGAAGACCGTGGCCCAGCTCCGACAAGCTGCTCTCGAGCAGTGGGACTGCAGCCCAAGGCAAGGCGAGGTCCGGCTGCACAGGAGCAAGGGGGAACGTTCGTCCTTGGGACCGTCGGGAGAAATCGATGCCCGACCTTATGAGGTGAGTGCAAAGGATGTCCTGGGGCAGCACAGTCAGGGAAATGGCGGACATCTCCCAGCACTGCCATTAAGCAAGCCATTTTGCCTTCTAACCTTCCCCATGCTGGGGCCAGCTGCAGCATAGGGCTGCACCTGCATTAGTATCCCTTGCATCCCTAACCCAGCATCCACTGCTGCCTGGTCTTCAGGAGCCCCTTCCCAGCAGAAAACAGAGCTCCCTTCACAAACCTCCCTCTTCTCTTCCAGATCTACTGCAGAAACTCGTTCCGCAACCTGCAAAAACCTGAGATCACGGTAGTGGAGCTCCTGAAGGATGTGAACACAAAGCAGGACCTGGTGGAGCGGCTCATCGCCCATGCCCCCAGGAAGGAACAGAAGGGGGCAGCAAAAATGACAGCCCTGGGAGCGTGTCAGTGGAAGCCAGTAGAAAACACAGACAAGAGACAACAGAAGGAAGATACAGCGAGTGCTAAGCAGGCCCTGCCAGAGCAGCTGGTTGCCCATGCCCTCAAGGAGGAGCAAGATGGAGCAGCAAGGCAGATAGCCCTGGGAGCGCCCGGAGGGAAGCAAGTGGAAACAGCAGAGAAAGATGGCAAGACAGACCCTAAGAATGAGGCTGCAAAAGTGGAACAGCTGGAGGAGCCTATGGCTCTCCTTCACCCTCCATGTATCTCTGCCCACCCTGACACTCCGCCTCCCAGACGACGGCCCTCACTCTGCAGGAGGGTGCTGCGGGCTCTGCGCACAGCTTTCTGCTGTGTCACAAGGTAGCAGGAGGGATTCGGTGAGGCTGCAAGTGCCAGAGATCGTGGCTGGCCCTGGGCACGCGCAGCACAGAGACTTAACAGCGATGGAGATGCAAGCCATCACATGCTGGATGCATTCAGCCACTGCCAGAGCACCACGTCCTGACCCCTGCCCTTGCTCACAGCATCGAAGGAACATTGTGCTTATACATGCAGCCAGACCTCCACCCCCACAGGCTACAGAAACATTGCCTCTAGAGCACTCCTTTCCTTCGGGAGGACCAATGACCTCTCCAGAGAGAGGCAACTGTCCGGACATGGGGGACACCACACACATCCTCTCATATACAGCCACTCTTCAGGCTGTAGCCATTTTCTGCTTTGAATAAAAGTCTGTTCGTTTTTCTCTGAGATTGTGCCAAGTAAGTCTCAGTCTTAGACTCCTGCAGCCAATGCCCATTAAGCCAGATAGACCCAGATACTAACCAGCCCAAACTCACACAGAYTCACAGAGCAACTGGTAAGCCAAGGTGCTGCTGCAGCTCTCYGGCCCCATCTCCTCCTCCTCCAAATGGAACTGACTACATCAGGCTGCTCAGGGATTTATCTTTGAGCTTTGACCATCTCCCAGGAGGTCCCCCACCACTCTGCACCCTTGCTCCAGTGTTGGATCGACACTAAGCCTACACAGATGTCTCCACTAGCTGATGCAAACTGCTTGTGCTCCAGCTGGGGCTGTGGCTATGGACACCTCTCCAAAGGGTCCATCCTCCATGTTCTTGCCACCCTCCCCTGTTAGGCACTTGCAGGCATCAGGAAGATACCCCACACTGTCTCTTCCCCCTGCTGAACAGAGGTGGTGTCCTCAGCCCTCCTCTTGCAGCTTGTGCTCCAGGCTCCAACCAGGTCCCCCCAGACCCCATTCTGTCCACTGTGGCCCCCTAAAACAACTTCCAGGACAACATACTTCACTGAGTACTTGGGAAGCTAACAGGGCTGATTCGCCTACAAATCCCTTGCCCTCCTCCTTGCCCTCACAAAACACAGCTGTGGCATTTACCATTCATAAACCTTCAGCGACTTCCACACACAGCCAGCACCTTTCAGAGATCACACAGAGTAGGCTCTGCAGTGACATCTCTGGCCAACCAGTTTGCTTAAGGGCTCCTGAACTTCACCCTCCTCTACCATGTGTATGCTTCACTGCCCCCAGGCTGGAGCTACAAACAGCCCTTTGGAAGGAGGACTGCACTGCCCTTCAGGGGCAAGTCAACAAGAATCAAATCAGCTTTGAAACAAGCCTCCTTCCCACAGTGGAGGAATCTCGACTTCCACTCTTAGCTGAAATTACCTGCTCTATGAGCAGGTATTTCCCTGCAAGGGTTACAAACCAGCTCAGAGGTGGKGAGGGTGGCAGGGATGGCTGATGTTTAAGGAAGTGAATCCCACTGCAATGGTTGCAGGCAAATTACTAATTCTCCTTTGGCTTTTCTTAACCTTTCAGCAGGACATAAAAAAGAAACCCAAGTACTGCARTGGGTTGCAGGAAAGTGCCTTCAATTAAAACCTAGAAAGATGCTGCAACACATTGTAGGATTCATAAAACCTGATACTACTACTACTTTCCCAAATCCTCACAGCCACACAAAGCTACACAAGCTGCTGCAGATAAGCAGCGAGATTTGTTGGAGGGCACAGCAGACAAAGGCATACAGAGCAAGTCTCAGCCAAACTACCAAAAGAGTCTCTTTTTAATCTYCTTTTGGGAGCCATCTCTTCCCATTTTTGTCTGCAGCAGCCAATCAAACCTAGAGAGCTGCATCCAACTGCAAAGAAAAAGATATCCAGGTCTATTAAATATGATTAAAGACACTTTGACAGTATCCTTTTAATGTAATTAAAAGCTTATTTATGGGCATTTCAAATGTTTACTAATTAAACAAGTGCTTTATTCTGCAGCCATAACAAAAAAAAAAGTGTTTGTGGTACTTTCAACAGCTTCCAGGATTTTAAAGACATCGCTTAATAGAAAATCATTTACTAAATTAAACCATTTTTTAACCTGCTGTTATTTTTGCTCTATTGTTCACGTTGTGCAGCATACTGAATCCTGAAATTACCCGGGCCAGATTTTTATTCCGAAAAATGAATATTGAACATGGAATCAGAAAAGGGGAAGAAGTAGAAACAGTTTTGTGGGTCCCCAAACCCTAATATGGCACTGGAGGAAAAAGCATGATGTGGTTGGAATACACTACTGTTTTTCAGCTTGTTTCCTCTCAGAAAGAAGACCTGAGAAATGGGCCTAGGACAGGCATGGATGTGCATCCTCCTCCCTCGCTTCCCCCTGCAGTCAGGGCAGCTACAAAACATCTCGCCTCTCCTGCCATGAAAGAGCTGACATCTTTCCCCATCACTCAAGTCTGGCCAAGGAGAACTGCCACCTCTGCCAGGCACAGGGGAGCACAGAGCCCGGAAGAGCAAAATTCATCCTTCCCCCAAAACACCAGCTCCTGGGCAGGCTCATAAACGGGGCCAGCAGGGCTGGACGCAAGAACMCTGGGATGGCGAGGTGGCATTTTCCCTGCAAGGACACAGGGACTGGGCATCCCCATGGTGACCGCTGGGGCACTGTGACAGGGGATGGCATCATACCCACCAGGCCACTGTGATGGGAGGCATCACTGCGGCAACTCTGTCCCTGCCAGGGCCAGAACCTCCCGGGCTCCCCACTCCAAGGAGAGCAGCTCCATCAGGAGGCAGCAGCTCCCCTTGGTGCCAGAGTGGCAGGTCTTCAACAGAGCACCCAGGAGGTGCCCGCGGAGAAGCAGTCAAATGTCCACTCTCAAGCCCACTGACCGGCTCCCGGGCAAACRCCTGTTTTAATCTGTACAAGACCATACATATGTAACAAATGCTCAACAAGACACAAGAGTTTAAAAAAACTGAATTCTGACTTTGCATATATTAGTAAATAGCAGATTAAGTGATAAAACATGGAAACTTGACCGTGCAATCAGTGTAGACAGGTGACTAAATGCAGTCATTAACTGTAGGGAGAAAACCAAAAGCTAACAATAATTACAGAATTTGGCAAATATTAGAAAATATTTTGCTTGAATTTTCCACAAAACATTATATACTCTTGGTCTATCAGTGATAACAGGAATTACAGTGTAAGACTATGTCACTGTTAACTAAAGGAATAAACACCTAAATATCTGCACTCATTTTTCTGGAAATATAATATATATAGTAACCTGAGCAAGACAAGAAGCATGTGCATCAGCAGTAATAGGTTATTAATAGCTTGTCTATACTTCTCTGAATATACAATAGGACCAAATTAGCCATGTGGAACATTTACAATTTGATAGATAATTTTCATCTAATCATAAAAAAACAATTTTAGGCCTTTGACTAACATGTGGAGTCAAAAAGAACTCAAAAAACACTTATAAAAAAATCAACAATTCTTCAAAAATGTGTTATCTCTATGTACATTCACACAAAGGGTGTTTGTGGACTCAGATCAGGAATATGTACAAATGCACGTGCATTTATTGGCCTTTATCAGTACATACAGGCTCCATTCCTCTTCCTATGGCTATGCGAAGGTGCTAGAAAACTGTACAACATTTGATTATCCTCAGCTGTAACTGGAAAAGATTCTGAAAATACAAGCAGAGTTGAGTAAGTAGTGCATGTAATTGCAAATAATACAACTGAAAAAAAAATGCAGTTACGGTAATCTTCCTTTCAGTGCTTATCTGTAAGTACATTAACCTGGTGAGTTAGTCTAGTGAACTCCCTGCTACACTGGCAAATATTTAGGTTATTACAGAATGTTTTATTTTGTGAGCCTTCTCAAGAAGGAAAATTATTTTAAGTCTGTTCTAATAAATATTCTCTCTAAAGAAAAAAAAATACAGGCTAAAGTACTAGGGGAAGGGTCTGATCCTTGCACTGTAGAAGATCAGAGTCTACAGCAGCCAAAGGCTGTAGAGCCATCCTAACCATGAAGGGCGAGCGTTATAAAGGTACAACTTCAACACAGCCTTTAGAAAATTCTAGGCAAAACTGTAAAATAAATAAATAAATAATAAAAAACCCCCCACACAACATAAGATCCAGGCTGTCTCCAACACCTGCTGCAGAGATGAGAGTTAAGAGGAAGGATGCCTTCATAGAAAAGCGTAACTATAATCAATTGGTTCAGAAAGTTATTTCTCATCAGCATCACCGAATTTCACAAGTCAGTGGCCAGGAGATAGACTAAAAGCTAAGCGACTCAGCTACCTCCTAGACTTGGAAAAAGATCCTTGAGAAGCTGAGTGGCTGCGGGTGAGCAAGCTCTAGAAAACCATGTAATGTATACAGCTCAGCAAAGCTAACTAGGAACCTATTGTTATGAAAACGTAAGAGTAGTCCATGATGACTGAAACTGAGGATCCTAAGGGCACAGAGAGAGCAGTGAATAGACATTCTAGTTCCTTTAGCCAGGAAAGTGGAGCTTGGTTGAATCCTTTGACTACTGATGAGAACATTAAGAAATGGGAAYGAGTAAATTCTCTTTATTGGTGAGAGTGCCATTCAGCATTCCTGCTGAATGATAAAAAGATACGACAGAATTTGCCTCAATGTGGTATGACTAGGACTAGGGAAAATGTTCCAAGTCCCTTCCCGTATCCTAAGATGCTTGATGCCAAAATGGCTAGCCAGATTAGGGACTGCTGTAACAAAGTTCTTAGCTTACTTTGGAAAGAACCCTTAAAAGAAAAATTGAAATAAAGGCATTTATCAGATAACCTGACCAGAGTATCAAAAGTATCAGATAAACACTGTTAAAGGCCAGGTSTGGAGCAGGTCTGATGTTTACTGCTGATATCCAACAAGATGAGATCAGCCCTTGAAAAACTCCAGTCAGGGAGCTCTGAGATACCATTTCACGCTTCCTACTTGGGACATCATCAAGTAAACYGGTTGAGATCAACCATCAAAGTGTTCAGAAATCTGTAAAGAAGACTGCTGATAGCTGAATCTAATGYTGAATGCACCTGTCCTAAAAATTATTTCACAGGAAAATTTTGCTCCTCCTTTTTTGTTGTTATCACCTAAATTCGGTGTTCTGCGTAGGCAAAGAATTACTGGCAAATAGGACTTTTTACTGCTCTGATTTCTAACACACAGGCGGTTTTAATGAGAAATCACTGACTACGTTTGAGAGCATTTGCTCATCACTTAAAGCTTTGGCAAACTGAAGCTTTTTCTGAAGTGAGAAAATGTCTCACACARGAACAGTGTTTAAAACACTTCTAGCTGATAGCATGGTAAGCAAAAAATAAGGAGGGGGGGGAAACAGAAAAGGCTAGGAGGAAAAAAAACAAGGAAAATAATATGCTCAAAATTAAGTGTTTTCCTCCTGTAAACTTACGAACTAGAGGCAAAGAAAAGAATTCACTAGGAAAATAGGGTAAAATTGGAATCTAGTACAAAGAAAGGAAGAGGGGAAAGGTTACTGTTAGCTTGCTAACTAGGCAAGCTGAAGTTTGCTTTCACTAACATAAAAGACACTCCAGCTTAGCCATCTGTGAGTTCTGCAGCATGCTCTTTCTTTACAGAGATGTAGAATAATAGAGGGAAATAACATCTTAGTGTTAAGAAAGAAGTTTTGGGCTGAATGCTTGCAATATAAGCATTCAGAATAAGAACATACATAGAGCAAAGTACTGAAAAGGAGAAATGTTCAGATGGAAATATCAGAGACTGGGCATAAAAATGAGCCCAATTAGTTAGGTTTCTTATATGGTATCAAGACTGTATAAGGCACAGCTACGTAAAAGCAAAAGCAAGACTGGTTGACAGTTGTGAACAAAACGGAGGCTGCATCCACACAAGAGAACTACTTATCCACCTTTTAACAACAGCACAGCTGCACAGTGCTATCAGTCGTGTTTCATGTATGCTGGAACACTGTAGCCTGATATACAACAACATATACTAGCTCAGGCAGTGCTGGAGCACTAAAGCAGCTGTGATACTGTTGAAGAACTAGATAAGCACTTTTCTAATGCAGGTACAATCAGGAAGCAAGAAATATGGAGAAGAATGGCTGGGAAACTAGAACATCCATTGCTGTTGTCCAGAGAGTCACTCTTGCCACAGTGCTAAGAAAAGCTGTCGGAAGACAGAACCTTTTAGGAAGTTAGAGAAGACTGGGAATAGACAGGAAAAAAATTACTTCCTGGCAATTTTTTAAGTTGCATCAAGATTGAGTAATGTTTTTTCATGCTCCAGGAAGAAAGATAAGGACTATCAATGAAAGGAAATATTATAGGTATTTCTGTCCTTTCATCTGTTTTTTTTTTAAAGACGAAAAAATTTTCAAATCAAACAATTAAAAGCAAGCTATCAAATAAACTATGAAAGAATTGAGAATTTGTACAGAGACACATAGCAACTATTGCTGACATACAGATGTAAAGCTCTCTTCCTTTTATGTTAAAGCACAAGAAAATGGGCTTCCTGTCATGTTATAGATAACATTTCCGCAGGCACATTCTATTTACATATAGTAGCTAAAGATCATAGAAACATAGTTCTGTTCAGTTTGAAAGGACTTCCAGAAGTCCTCCAGTTCAACCCTCTTCCTCAAAACAGGTTGCTAAGGGACTGATCCAGTCAGGTTCTAGGTATCTACAGGAATGAAGAATCAACTACAAGCAAAATTTTAACTTAATCTTTTCTAAATAATGTACATACATACAAAACTCTAACTTAATAAATAACATATTTTAGCATTGTTTGAAGTACTGAAAGCTCTAATTCCATCACTGTGTTATTTGCTCAGATCATATCAGAAGAAAGGTTAAGAATGCTTGGTCTTGAAACTCATAATGTCAGGAGACTAATCCTCCATTTGAGGGCAGGTAAGTGAAACAGAGGCAGAAGTGACTAAGTGCTGATCAAGTCAAAGTCTATTCATTTCAATTTGCATAACTTTGCTGTCAAAAGCAAAAGCAGCTTTAGTTTAAAGGAAATGAAGCCCTACGAGAATGGTCAGTTACACCCCTCAGAATTAAACCTTGCTTTGCCTACCACTTAAAGGTTAATTCTCAAACATACACATTATCTACAGAAAACTAGAAGGAAAGGACTGCAGAGAAGCTGGTTGCCAGGGGACGGCTGTAAAGCTATGCCTGCTGGCTCTGACTCACAGCTGCTGTAGTCTTMTGTAGAAGACTACAGAAATTTATCTGCATGTCAGCAGGCCTCATTGTACACTGGTAACAGTGAAACAYGATGTGAAGACAGGCTATTTAGGTTTAAGCATGTAGGACAACACTCCCATGCTAGAACTACCAAACCTTTTTGCATTTGTACTGTACTAGCACAAATAGGGGGGGGGGGGGGGGGGAAGGAAGCAGGATCAAAGTATTTTCAAAGGTATTCATATACCTTTGTAATGGGATCTCTGTTTTTATATGGTAATCCATAAGATTGCTGAGAAATACGGATTAGTTTGCAAAATATTTAATTGTAAAGAAAAATCGCAGGTTTTATTAAAAAATACACAGTACAAAACAAAATCTTACAAAATGAAAAATTAAATTAGTTGATTGCCTRAAACTCAGAAAAGCAACAGTTGTCATCAATAATTCACTTGGCATAAACACTGTCCATAGAAAAAACAAAACACCATGATGACATTCGCAGAGAACAACAAATTGAAGTAATAAGCTCCTGCTTATCAGCACTTAACTTTTAAAAATTCAGAATGATCTATTCAGGGCCTGCTGGTGCAGAGCACCTTTTAAACTATCCTGTTCCCTCCTCTTTTGCCTTCCTTGTAATTTCTAACTTTGTATACCTTTTTGACCACTGTTGAGCCGCACGCTCATGCCAGGAACTCCTTGTAAGTAAAACCAGCTAATATAGGGCTCATCATGATGTACGCACACTTAATGTAGAAAGGTGGTATAATTACAGTTATATTCCCTTGAAAAATGTCTCTCAAATAATCCTATGCATTAGGCAAACCACATAACAAATCTGGCACCATTTAGCTGATGTTCTTCAAGATTAACCTTTTGTCTCTTAATCAAGTTCTTTCTGCTCTAGTATTGCTTCATCTTGATCCTCCTGAACAGGAGGAAAGGAATGTCAGCCATAAAGTCTGTATTTCAAGAAAACAGAGCAAGTGCAGCCAAATCTCAAAATATACGCACGGAGTGATGCTGAATTGGGGATTGTTGTTTTTTAAAATTGAAAAAACAAGTGGTTGGTTGTGTTTTTTAAAGTCAAATKAAACTTCCCAGTGAAAATATCCACTGCTTATATATGATACCATCATCTCTGACTGACACAGGTGGTAACAGGATTAATGTAAATCTGATTTGCCACCTATGAAAGGAAATACCCTCAAAATGGAATATACAATCAAGTAAGTATTTTTAAAATGATGCAAAATAGAAGAAATGAAAATAATGTTAATGTGAGTGATTTAGAAAGGGAGGCCAGTGTGCGAAGGCTAGTCCAAAAAAAGCGGTTTGGCGGAACAGAGCAAGACCACAAATGGGGATCTCTAYTGCACCCTTCACTGAAAAGTGTGTTAAATGGTTAAATTATTTTCCTTGCTGTTACCAACATTATACTACTAACATTCATTTGTGCTGTAAGCATTCCCATCTCAATTGCATAATTCCATGTCTTCGGTTACAGTCTTCAACCTAATAGCACCCTAACTGCTTTGAAAACCTGCCAAAACTCAGCACTGTGGTATACTGATGGTATACTATACAGTATTCCATCAAACCAACAAACAAATCAATCTAATTAACAAATTAGGCTACATCTCTAAGGCCCTGAGACACTGAAGAAGCTGAAAGCCTTTTCACACTGTGTATGTATATGCATGTACTTTTTAATATTTAATGTGCTGGCAAGTCTGGAAAATACTAGTGTCCTAGTGGTTAAAAAGCACTTATAGTACTGGAAATTCAAACTACTACCACACTGGTTCATCAGACAACTCTTTAAAGTTGCTGCGACTTGTGGAAAAAAACAAAAGCCAACCTTTTCAGAAATTCTCCTCCAGGGTTCCAGAGCTTGAAAAGAATTCACTCCTTTGAGAATGCACCGAGGGGAAAAATAGCTGAAGGAGGAAGTAAAACCTTCAGCTGTTTGAAATCCTATGTAACAACTACCTTTCTGGTTTTACTGTTTTAAGACAACTACTTTTTTTTCCTTAATGACCACAATATCACCAACTGTGCAAATTAAGATAATTAAGCAACCAATGGCATATTCCTCATTAAGTCATATTCGTTACTGAGGAAAAGCTCCAGTTTAGCAATTACTGACTTCATTAAGTCAGTATCTTTTTCTGTTATGCTTCACTGGTAGCAGAATTATATGGCTGAACAGCTTTGAGATGTGCTGCTGCAAAAATCCCCTTTGAAAACTAAGCTTACTTTCACAGAAAGCTTACTTTCACTAGCTACAAAAGGAGCAGATTCAAAGCTTAAGCACAATTCTCTGTTGGTAATTTGAAAAGGTGTTTCTGTTTCAGTTACAAAAACTGTGAATGCGAAATACATTAGTCCTAAATACAGCTATTAAGAAAAATACTTACTTAGGCTACTCAGTTGTCTAATAATATTTGCCAAGGAAATATTGGTAACACATTCCAGTTCATTCTTGATACCTCGGGGCAGAGCTGTGTGGCACAGATGCCTGGGGTCGATGTTTCTTTTTACCAGCGGCATTCTAAAATATACCAGAGGACCAGCACACCTGTAGAGAAAGGAGACAAAATACTGTAGTAAGTTTAATTATACTTTAAATTCAGATCATCTAAGTTAAATTGACTCATCTTAAGATATATATACATCTCTGTACTACTGAAGGGATTCATTTACCCAAAATGTGAGTACATAAGTCTTTTCTTATCTGCCCAATGAAAGACTATTTCATTCTCCGTCTAGTAAATCTTTGCCTGAATCGAACATCAGTGAAGTGACAAACAATCTTTTTACAATTCATGATTCTTCCCCCCCCCGAAAAAAAAGACAGAAAAATCTCCTTTGCAATACAAAAAAATCAGAGGATAATTTCCTGCTTGATGTAGTACTTCCTTATTCAGATCAAGCAAAATCCAGCAACAATTTCTATTTATTTTGAGGTCAAAGTCAAACTAGTTTCCTATTCAATCTCAAAGGCAGATATGATCCATTCATTAAATAATTTCATGTTACTAGCAGGAGTCATCCTTCTGATCTAAATGTCACTTCCAAATCACACATAACCAAAGTAGGAAGAAAGATCTCTTCCTTCCACCTACACTGCTACTGGCAAGAAATTTAGCTAAACTAAAGATGCGTCTTCCAAATACAAGATTTTCCTTAATAAACTTATAGTGCAAATTGCTCCATGATTCAGAAGCACCCCTGCCCCTACACCCCCTTCTGATTAGCCTATCAGGCTGTGAATGAAAGGCTTACAATTCTTTGCACCCATGGCACCAACTGAAAGGAGTTTCCCAATGAGCTAGTTTATCTGCAGTATCCTTTTTGTCTTATTAATGCTGCTTATTAAGATTTACTAAAACTTTTTTTAAAATGAAGAATGCGTTTCCTACAATTTTATAATTTTTCTGCCACCTGCCATGTAAAACACTGAATGGCCAATACAAAACACCTAGTTTATATCCAGAGAACGGATATATTTAGCATTAGTATAACATAGTCTCACTGCCCATTGCAGAACTGATCACACTGGCTGTGCCAAAACAGCAAGGCAGGTAATTTTTTACACAACATGCCCTGCAGTTRTAATTGCCCACCTGGAGAGTCTAGCACAGCACTGTCTGTCCTCTGCTCACAGGCTTTAACCTGAGCTGCTACCAAGATGCAGCTGAGACTTCATGCTGCACCACAGAACTCATCATCTCCACAGGGCACATTCAGCCACCAGTATCTCTACCTGGTCAAAATGGAGAGATTTCTTGGATAAGAGTAACGTAAGGCAGATGGTAAGAGATGACCTGGAATGGAATAAGSAATTAAAGAGTCCGAGAAGACTGTAAAAGAACTTTTTTTTTCTCTTGCAGATGGCTTGATCTTTTCCTTGCCATTTTTCCTGAGGGAGTATATTCTTTCACTAAAGCCAGGGTGACCCTGGCAGGATCTGGTCTGCCTGAAAAATTCATCTGTGCTTCCAGGTTCTGATCAGACTTCATTCAGCGAATTTTAAGCCCAGTTTTACTCATATTTTCCTCAGAAAGCAACAAAATTGTAATTAGTAGTTTAGCTTCTCACTATTAATAGTAAGAAGTTTAAAACGCATACATTGGCAGGAGAAAATTAAACAGAATTTTTTATTCTCTAGGAACCCAAAGTATCTAAATCTTTCTTGTACCTAAACACTACAAAGCTAACAGCTACATGCAAGCCAAATGGAATACAAAGTGCAAATACAGACACAGTCTCAGATGCAGGTGATGAGACAGCATTCATAGTTAAAATGAGAGTTTAGACCTTCTGGTACAATACACAGGGGTGGCACAAAGCCAGGGAGGCCAAGCAGGCCCTACCAGTGCAATTTCTGCTGTATGAGGAGCATGCAAGCACCCCTCAACTTGAAGAGCCCTTCAGTAGAGGTTCATTATCATGGTTGCACAACAGAAAATAAAGGAACGATTCTGTTTCTGTAAAAGTAACACAACGAATGATATCTGAGCAATGTACTACAGCAGCAATTAAATATTAATTCCAGCATTAAGCACCTTCTTGATTACTACATTAATGACATTGTTGTATAAACAGTGAAGAAAATCTGTTAAAAAGTCAAAGCAAGTATGAAAAGTTTTCCAAAGAAAAAGTAAAAATCTACATATAAAAGAAACAGAAACACTCATCATTTTCACCTACCTCTATATAAATACAGGTTCTTCCTACAAAAATGAAAAAAAAAAAGTAAACAATACGCATGAAAATAATTGGTAGCAGATGCACTTTTTATTTTGTTTTTGTTATTCAGTCAAGATGTTACTTAGTGATAGTACTGCTCCTCTCCCTGATTTTATACCATTTGTGAAAAAACTTGACCAATTTAGAGATTGCACAGACTGTAAAGCTTCAGATGCTGATGTGACAGATTCTTTACAAAAGTACATCTAATAGCAATAAAAAAGAATCTTAAGTAATTTCAGCCAATTGCTAGATAGATTTTAAGTAACAGCACTGAAGTGTGCAATACTCTTTACCTGTCTGGTGTGCCTCTAGGATGGAACATTTAACAAAATACTTTAAAAAAATGCAATATTGGCCAAAACATTCTTTCCAACAGAGGCAAACAGGCATAAAAAGATGCTGTGCAAGTAGAAACTAAACCAGAACTCCCTGGACCCCAAAATGCAAAATTCTGAACCTGAATAGAAGTCCATTTAAACAATGATTTTTTTTTTTTTGTAATGACTTCTCTAGATTTTGCAGAAAAGATATTCTGACATTTTTGTCCCCAAAACATGAATACTAGGTAAACAAATACTGCATCACAAAAAATAYGGAAAGATGGAACAGAATATATTCATTGTTTTTCACAGATTGAAGAATAAGGAGGGAACTAAGGAACTTATCATTCAACATGCTTAAAACAAACAAAGGGAAACACATTTCACATAATTTTTAATTAAATTGTGGAACTCATTGCCACAGGGTACTATATACAACAAAAAAAATTAATTAAAAAAACAGAGACATTCAAAAAGGTCAGATACATCAATTAAACATGATTCTCTAGGTTTGACTTTCAACTGAGGAAGCTCCAGAGCTGCTGTGTGCTATTTTCTGAGAAAATATACTGGGGAACAATTAGTCTATACATGCCTTTTAAAATTCCTTCCTTAAGAATCACTGTCAGAAACAACATCTGATTCTAGACTGACTTTCATCTGACTCTGCAGGACAGTTACGCCTTCTGGTACTCAAGAGAAGCCAAACAGAGGCAAATCTCAAGATCTTGTCCTGCCACCCCTCTGAAGTCACTGGTCTCTGTGAAGTGCAACTAAGCTGTAACTTTATAAGGTATCTAATTTGAGAACTGCCTGTCAATAATTTGTTTGCTGCAGATCACACAGTCTTTGCAATTTTTTGCAACCATGGGAAGGTCTTGCCAATTCCTCCCCAAACCTACTAAATGATGCAGCACTAGGATCCCTTGAACACAGTCTGCCCCGTAGAAAATACCTTTGCTAATTCAGTTCTTACTCATCGAGAAAGCTGGCAAATTATGCAATCACTTTATTTATTAAGCATCTTTAAAATTGTTAAAGAAGCAATGTTAAATCTAGTCTATTACCTTAACAAGCAAACAAATAAAAATCCCCTAAACCAYACACTGATTGTTCAAGCCAATCTGGCAGCAAGGGAAAAATTCATTCCCAGATGATAAAATCCTATGAGCACGTATGCTCCAATTAAGTCCTGAAAACTCTTTGTAATCCAAATGAAGCAGGAAGGAAGAAGCAGTTTGCCAGAGCAGAAGAGTATTGCTGGGCTGGGCGAAAGGTTACCTACATCTCCACTCATGCTTCTCTTCCCATCTTGTAAGTCTCTGGGCTCTTGCTCCCTCAAGCCCCACTGCTCCCCCAGCTCAAAACTCAGGGGAAGGGAAGGCAATCCCCATAACACAAGTATTTTCTCCTCCCTACTGTCCCATGCAAATCTCTAAGGGTTGAAGAAGTGGCAGCAATCCACACAAGTTAAATGGAAGTGCTCTGTAGGGATCACAGAGTGAAACACATCTTTACAAAGAGATGCAGACCTCTTTTGCAGAGCTACTACTAAAAACCTTTTTCCCTCAATGCCTATGCTTCTTTTGAAACACTCTGAATCCACTTGAGAAGCCAACTCTAATCTCCTTTACAATCCCCTCTGCTACTTCAGCACTTGTACAATAGCTAGTACAATATGACCCCACTGCACATGCTGTGAGTATAAAATATGTATACATATGGAGAATTTCATGTTCTCCATAATCTACCATATTCTGACACACAATAAAAAAACCCCACAGATAAAATGTTCCAGTCACCCTTTCTAATTAACTATTACTTTTTAAAAACTGCAAAATAACAGCACTAATGAAAGGTAATGAATACATTTTTTAGAAGAACAGCCTTAATGACATTTTACTGTATGTCTTTTCAAAAGGGGGAAAGGGCGTTTATTTAGCGTGCAGCGCTTCCAGCAGCAGCACAGCCCTCTTCAGCCACGAAYGGGCCTTATGGGCAACACTCATCTACCTTTAGCTCACGTTTTCCAAACACTCCTGGCAGCAGCAGAGAAACCTGTTTATTGTGCATCTGCTCCCATACATGCACCGCAGCCCCGGAGCAGCGCTGCTGGAACGACACGGACTACGACAGTTTCCCTGGGCTGCAGCTCCTAGGGGGACACCATGGRGAGCACCAGCACAGGAAACAGCTATCATTTTCCCTTCAACACTGTCCTGAAGAAATATCTCAGAGGTGCAAGATACGTGGAGAAATGTTAAATTACTACAAGTTTGTGAAAAATTTAAAGTGTCAATTGTCACAGCAATGACTCGGGTTTTCTAGCAAGCACAGTAATACTAGTAGGAACAACAGCACAACATCCAAGTGGGGAAAGAAGAAGAAATTATTCAGCTGCTCTGCCCAAAATCTTAACTGGTAAGGAACTATATTTCGGTTTTGCTTTTGGAAGACTAATGCAGTTTCAAGATCACAAGATCAACTCTGACTGAGCTACATTTGGTCATTATTAAACTTGTATTATTTTCTTGATGAAAGACATGAATCTGTAATTTCATACAGTATACCAATAAAGCAGCATTAAATGTCCTTGCTTTAATGGAGCAAAGTTAAATCCTAACCATTTCTATAATGTATCTTTATGCCTTAAGATTACCGTATTTCTTGAAATTTCTCTTTAATAATGCATAACAGTAAAGCCTTTCACATCCCTCATTTAATTGATCATGTTCTAGCTGCTAGCCAAACAGATCACTTTGAAATGTAGCTGTCAATTTAACGCCTTTTTCCCCCTCTTAGAAACACACACAGAATATACAACAGCTTTTATGTTTGCCTACATAATCATGTACTAGTTGCATCTAAACTATGCAGAACTTGGGAGAGAATGGAAGTGGCTAATAAAAATCCTGTCTCTTGCTTGAAAATCTTTGATTTAATATGATACAAAATTCAGACAATTTCATCACTACAACTTCCAAAATTAAGTAACTGGGAAAATATTCTCTCTATATAAACACTGATTCATTTGGTACTAATATATCCTGATACAATCCCCAACTACCACTACTTAATTTTCACATTCAGTAAGTGAAAATATATTCTATAAATGTCAATTTATACAGCTTCTAATTTTGATCAAATTCCTSTCTCCTTGGTTATGTCATACACTTCGTTCTACAGTTATTATTCTTTAAATCTGAAAGTGAGAAATAATTTTGATCAAATAATCAGAATTTGGTCTCTTAACAGAACATCAGGCACCACACTAGTAAACAATGACAATAAACACTTCATATTTGTACAACTCAATTGTAGTACTTAATTAAAAATTTGGTTCAAATATATTTCTCTGCTCATTCCCTATACATTTTTTTAAATGTATTAGTATTGAGTAGTCCAACAATGACTACCAAAAAGATTCAAATACTAAAATGAACTGCAAATGCATTAATGGGTCTGCTGAAGCATCAGAAGTTTAGCAATTGAAAATCAAGCTTGTTCTCTTGTCTGTCAAAGTTTCTTTTAATAATACTACCACACATCTCGTTACACTAGTCTTAGTAAAAGCAAAGACAGATGAGGATCTTACAATATACCCCTCTATTCTGAAAAGACAAATATGCAAAGGACTTCATGCAGCTTGTTCCCCTGTAGTTCTCATTGTAAGATTAAGGCCCAAATAAAAGCATGAGAGGAACCGACAGTGACAGTATGGTGCTCTTCAATAAAGTAGGCCACTTCCACCTACTGCTGAGTCAACACAATGGTTTTAAATTTTTAAAGGTAATTGATATCTCCTACAGCATACATCGTGGAATAGAAATTGGTTAAAATTAGGGTTTTGCAATGSTTCCTATTGTGAGCCATGTCACAGAATGGAAGATCTTCTCTATGGAACACTTCCCGTAACCTCAAAACTCAGTTTCCTACACCTTGCTCTCAAATACTTTTTATTGCAGATGACCAGGGAAAAAATGACATTTATTGTAATCAACAGCAGAGCCAAAGAAAAGAAAAGCAAATATATTATTAGAAAGTGACGTAGCATCACTACAATTTACAGTGGAATCACTACAGTTTAAGAATGAGTAAATGTGAAACTAATCGTATACATCTTAATTCTTCCTATGTTAGATTGGCTATTCAGAAAGTTTTATATGTTTTGGTCAACATAAGGAGCAAAGAATATATAGAATCATGGAATCAGTAAGGTTGGAAGGGATCTCTGGAGATCATCCAGTCCAACCTCCCTGCTCAGCAGGGTCACCTACAGCATGGTAGACAGGGTTGCATCCAGGYGGGCCTGSAAGTTCTCTACAGAAGGAGACTCCATAACCTCTCTGGGCAACTTGTGCCAGTGCTCCGTCACTCTCACAGRGAAGAAATTCCCCCTCATGGTCAGGCAGAACTTCCTGTGCTTCAATTTCTGCCCATTGCCTCTTGTCCTGTTGCATGGGACAACTGAAAAGAGTTTGTCCCCGTCCCCTTGACACCCTCTCTTCAGGTACTTGTACACATTGATCAGATCCCCCCTCAGTCTTCTCTCCCCCAGGCTAAACAGGCCCAGCTCTCACAGCCGTTCCTCACAGGGCAGRTGCTCCAGCCCTCTGATCATCTTTGTAGCCCTGCGTTGGACTCTCTCCAGTAGCTCCATGTCTCTCTTGTAGTGGGGAGCCCAGAACTGGACACAGTATTAGCGATGAGGAAGCTGACCTTTTCTATTAAGCCACGGAGTCATTAGTAAAATACTACTTATTTTATTTGTCAACCTGCACATGAATGCTACTGCAACTGAAGTAACACCTTTAAAATTGTCTCTTGAGTAGCTCTTTTAAGGTTCTATCGCTGAACTGAAGGTGAGATTATGCAGGGATGGATTAATATGGCAATGAGCTGCTGAGGTGCCTGCATCTTGGTAATGCTGTGTAAGAAAGTATTTGATTTGCAAGATAATAACGGACACAMAAAAAAAGAGCTAACTCATAAAATTATAAAATGTATTTTAAAATGCACTTGTAAGTTTTATGCTGTATTTAATACTAAGACTGATTCTGTATTGTCTTTTAATTAGTACGTCTGTGACATTTATTTTTTTCTTCATATAAAGCAATCTGCAGCCATCTCAGCACATCTGTCATGTCAGATAAGCAGAAAACGGACAATGCTAAGTCACAAAAATGAGTAGGACTTGAGCTCTGAATCTCTAAGGAACAATCTTAGAGAGTGCTTAGAAATGCCTTCAGCTATTACTATGTAGCCAAACACTCCCTGACATGTATAGTAAGCTTGCCATCTCTGTCTTGTGCATACACGTACACCTGCATACACACAGAGGCATACTCATCTTCAAAGAAACATGAAAAAACCCTTTGAGCTTTATGGCTTTGATTATAGACACAAACCAAAGCTAAGTCTACTTCCTTGCCAAAATTTCTAAGTTTTCGCTTTACTCAGCTGTGCAAAACAAAGTTGAAAACAGAAAATTTTCAGCTCTGTATTGCTTGTGACCATCATGAAATAGTTTTATAAAAGAAGGTGGTTTTAGAAAGTTATAGGAGAGAAAAAAAATGGAGCTATGRCAAATGAATTTTTCCATTTTCTTCCAAAATCTTAAATAATTACAATCACTGAGATAACTCCATCAACAGCAGCAAGAGCAGAAATTCCAGTATAGGTAACACAACATACCTGTCCTCCTCATCTCATCTCAATAATTTTTAAACTGTTGACTAATTTGAGCGAAATTTAACAGAGGGATAGATATTTGAAAGACTGTTAATCAGTAGTATAGCTAAATATGGCAAGTACAACTTAATTAAGAGGAACATCTGCAAGATTTCAAGGGAGAAAGCAGATATACTAATTCATAACGACAGGKGCTACTTCAAGTTTTAGATGAAGCAACAGCATATTTACAACTGGAATATGGCAATCTAGGTCAAGCCAACGAGCGAAAAATAACAAAATACACAACGGCACACAACAAACAATTTATAACTCAATTTGTTCAGCATGTAAGGTCTTTACAGCTCGAGTCCCACTGCAGTCAGTCAGATGGGTTTGGGCTTCCTCAGGGCTGGACTGGGCCAAAGCCCAGAAACCTACCAGCCCTTGCACATAGTCCTCCCCTCCCTTGAGGCCTCATGAAAGATTTCACTCTGGTCACATCTAAAGAGCAAAATCCTAATATATCCTAAATACAAGGAGAGAGCATTCAGCTCAATTTCTTTTTTTTTTTTTTTCCCCTAGTATAACTGAAAAATACAGTAAGGTGCAATGAATAGCATGCTGATTTTGCCGATTTCCCTTTTGTTAAGATGAATTCATGTAAGTTTAATTCAAACACAAACAATTCCGCAGCACAACTGCTTCCACACTGAGGCTTTCTTAATGTCTTTCTACAAGGCTAAACTTGGCAAGGTTTCACGTTAACTCGTAACTGAAGTTTTCCTTTGTTTTCACTTCTGATTTTCTGTAATGTAAACAAGTACTCACTGACTTGTCAATTTGTTAAGGATCAGTTGTTTTCACCATGTTGCTTCACGCATTCTTTCAATACCAAATGCTTCTCTCGTTTATTGTAAATCTGCGTTTCTAATGTAAATTGTTTATATTGAATTTAACAAATATAGAGTAAACCCAAAAAGTAGCAGTCATTAAAGTGCATATTTATTTGGTGTCTATCTTTCTAATATCTGCAAAAATATTTCCATTCATCTTGATAAGGAAACCACTCTAAGGAACTGCTCTTACAAAACACAGGTGCAGTAGCATGTACCCTCAACAGTAGTAATACTGGGGACTATAAGGCACTAAGCCAGTTGCATATGTGGCTCATTGACAGAATTCAATGAGCGACATTAGACATGACAGTGCTTTAGGACAGCTACAGCAAGAAACATTTATACTCACCAATTTAGTTCACATTCAATATTTAAATGGAGATACATAGTAAAATTTTTAGTAAAACCACTTATTTCCAAAATGCTTTTAAAAAACTCTGAACACATGATGAATAGTTTTAAAAAACCTTAAACACATTAAATACAAAAAATAAAATTAAAGAATTCCAGATGTTACAGTAAAATGATTAAGTATTTTACTTTTTCTTATAATGCTACTTCTGGATAGCTTTAAAACTTTTGGTAGATCCATGACGACAGAATTCCTTCATAATCTGTGATATTTTAAGTTTTACAAGACAGTAAGTAATCAGAAACCACATAGAATAATATAATTAGAATCTTCATTCCAAATAGAGATCTTAAGAGGCAGAAAATACTGATCACCAATTCTTTTTCATCCGATATGGAAAATACAGTATTAAGCTACAGTAAAGACTTACAAAACCAATCTTGTGGGACAAGAGCTAATGACATCTAACTACAAAAAGAAAGAGTGATGAAATTAATCATACGTGTCCATACATACATTAATATAGAAATATTTAAGTCATGGAACCATACAGTGTTTTATTGTTAAGGTTTTAAGGAAAAAAAGTGACTCCTTGCACTTTTATTTCTATTTAGCCTTTTGTATAAGTTGGTTAATTTAAAATATATGCACAATTAAGATGTATTTGCATTATACATACATATACACATGCTGCTACCTTTGAACAGGTATCTTGCAAAATCTTACAYGTAAGATTCGGAAAAGAGCTGCAAAATTTCCTGTCAGCATTACTAAACATCCTTCAGAATATCCTGTACTCATTATTTTTCTCCTAGTGAGCTCCTGTCAGGTCATTTGATTAAAAACAATTTTGGAAGTATCCTGGGTTCCAACGGAGGTAGAGCCAAGAATGCTTAAATTAATTTTTGAATACAAGTTTTCCTCCATTCTGCAAAGGCTAAAAATGTACTATATTAAAACATGCTATGTGATCTGAAATTGCTTTTTGAAACCTACATTTTATCTGATGACTTTTTTTCTCTCAGCATTAATCTATTCTTCCTGTTAACAGCTTCTACACACGGTATATAACACAAAAGCCCTATGATGGATGACAACAAAAGCTCTTTATAGTCTTGACAGAGACAGATAACTAAATCCAGTGTTAATTTAAAACCAAAACCCTAAAACGAGAGTTAAAAGTGTAGCTTCTGTGGTTTTAGCCTGTAAAACTTTATATTCAAAAAAATTCTACAGTTTTTCTGAAAACGTCTATGCCTACATATTTAACAGCTATCTTTCATACACAGTCCTACACCAGTTCAAGATAACCTATTAAATGCACATGTTAAACTTGTAAGTTATAATTTTATAAAATTTACCAAATGAATTTAAAATGAATGCCAACATACTTACGCTGCACAGATGTAACAACCTGCTTTTGCACAGATACTATTTGGTGGCAGTAAATAATAAATATTTAAAGAAAAGGTACCTGAACTTCACAGCCGCTGAGAGATGTAACAAAACCTGGCTGGCGCTGGGAAGACGAGCAGTTTCCAGCCTGGCTACGGCATTAAACTTCCGCGCTCCTCGCYGGCGGGGCACCCACTCCCCGAGAGCGGGGCCGAGCCAAGCCGGGCAGCTGCGGGGCAGCGGGCGGCGCTGGCGCCTGCCGCGAACGCCTCCCGCCGCGGGGCCGCCTTGGCTCGCGCTGGCCCTCGCGCAAAGCGGCTGGAACTCGCCGCCCGATGTCCCGCCTTAACAGCAGAGCTATCCTTGCAAAGGGCGCGCAGACACGCTCACCCCCAGCGGCCCAAGCCTCCCCCTTCTCCTTAGAAACACGAGAGGGACTCCCTGAAGGCGGACTGATTAGGAAATAATTATTCCTTTGGTACCAAGCTACTACTGGTAAATATTAAATTAGGACATGCCAAAAATAAGAGAAATGAGTGGCTGTGCAGAGGTGAGGAAAGGAAAGGAAGGGGAAATATGACAGTCTGTGCTTTTCATTATGCTGGCCTTACGGTTGAATCCAAGAAGGAAATTGGATGCTAATGCAATAATAAATAATGTCAGGAATCTACAAGACTACTAAGATCAATGTACAGAGGGCTCTAAGAAACCTGATACAACACAGGAGGTAGGTATGTAGTTCCTGTATATTAATTCATAAGTGATTCACAGTATACTAACTAACATTCGCTTATTAGTAACAGATGTCAACAATGTCCATCAGAAGTTTTCTGCACCTCAAAATATTTCTAGACATTTCAAGAAGTGATGTTAGTACTGCAAGAGCAAGTGATAAGTTGCATATTTAAAGAACAGAATTGTTTGCACTGTTCAAAACAGATTTTACGCTATGATATCAAAACAATGTCTGAAGACTACTAGTTCTGATGGGATTTTTTGTTTTAAAGAAGAAGTTAAGATTTGCCAAGCATCAAGTAAAATGTACACACAGGTAATAATAAAATCTCCCAGAAATGAGTTTGTTGCAAAAACTGGACATGTGCATGAACAACATTCTGCCCCGTCTACTGCCCTTCCTGCTACTTACCCTGTTTGAACAAAAACTGCTGCTGCAAAAAAAGGTACTGACATTCACCAGGAAGTTGTTTACTTTTGAAAAAAATAATATTAAGTACTCGGTAGCTCAGAAATGCTGATGATTTATATTGCTCATTTGCTCTTTCACTCATCAGTATGTCAAGACTCGCTGCTGCAGTCGGTAACAGCACACCAGAGGGGCCGGAGACCGTGGGGAGAGCGGGTAAAGTTTCACCAATAATCCTTATTGCCTTTACATGCTATTTATCAGCATTATTCTAATACTAATATTTGTGGTATCCAAAAGTGAAGTAAGCATTTTGGATGTATTTGTGTTACATGCGTTCATCTACAGATGTCTAAGCATTGTGCTGAACTCTTTCAGATATATTCTCTCTCTGTTATTTATATTTTATCACCGTCTCTGTCTTGCACACACATACATTGCAATTTTACAATTTTTTTCCCTCAACAAAGTTTATAGTTTGCATGTCCTTTGGCAGTTGAGGACTAGGGGCAAAGCACACAAATCCTTGGTCCTCTGAATAGTTATTCTGAAGTTAAGTGAGGTTCTTTTCAGAAACACATTTAGAACCTGAAACAAGTAGTTTTGTCTATTAGCTTTAGTCTATATGAATTAACAAGAATTAATATTCTTTTACATGCAGTCAAAGCAACTACACACATCGATATTTATTAACATGAAACGTCCCATTATTTGCCTTTCTGTAATCACAGTCTGACAAAAGATAAGTAAGACTGCATCCTTTGAGATATATTTTATATATATATATATACATAAAATATTCTATAAAAGAGACACCATTCTTTTAATAAATTCATGCAGCAAGCAGGGATTACCTGCAAGGAAGTTTAATGTTCTTAAATTTTAGTTTCTAATATTCCATACACTCTTTAAGTGAAAATTTAAACACACTGATAAAACGTACTATACAGAAAAACTTATTTTCCAGATAAAATTAATCTCATAATAATTTCAGAAGAATTTAAATTCCGTATACTTACATATATATTTGTTTCCTAAACTTAAATACTAAAATTCATTTTAGTCAGCATTTACTTTTACTGACAATGACTGAATTGAAGAACTATTCTTGCCACGATGGGGATAATACCGCAGAAAAAACCTACTGTTTTTGTGAACACTGGAACTAGTAAAAGCTAGTCCACTCAAGGTTTGTGTCTTATGGTTGACTCTGAGCTTCAGCATAAGCTGTTACCCTAACTGGGATATCTGTAAGATGCCTTTACTCTCTAGTTTCCTGTATCTATTTACATGTAAACTAACACTGTCACCTCTCCATTCCCCTAACATTTACAAAGACATGCATTTTCATAAAATGTGCAGGACTTCTATAGTATTTCAAGTATCTGTCTCTTGGTTAAATTTGACTCAAAATAGATAGCAGTTTAAAAATTATTGGAATGAAATGAGGAAGATGGGCAAACAGAAAATGATGACATTTGCCTCCTTTTCTTGAGCCAGAGACTTCAGCAGCACTAAAAATTTAATTTAAGTAACTTGGTTTTGTGTTATGCTTCAAATAGCACATTTAAAATTACCAGCTTAAGTAACAGGAGGCATAAACAGGAAGGTAAGAATATTTCTGTATTTGTACACTTTTGTACTTCATTTTTTCAGGCTTGGAAATACAAAAATCTATGGAAATAAAAACTACCAAAACCAGATGGGAGCTGCCACCTCAGTTTCAAGCACAGACAAAGCTATCAAGCATTTGGAAGCCTTGCAAGGGACTTACCTCTCCTAGGTCAGGAGATGATTTTCAATTTAGCGCTCCTCATAAATTAGGCTTTTTAATAAAGAGACAATGGAGGCTTATCTAAGGCTTATTGCATCAACATTACTAAACCACGATGACTAAAAAACTGCATGTACATATTTATCAGGGAAAACAAGGTGTTTTCAGTCTGTAGGTAACACATCTAAGGCCCTGAGGATCATTATATGCGACAATGATATATTCTGTGACAAGGGAAACACGGAGTAAACATAGACCTCTGCTGTTTCCTTTAAGGGAGTCTAGGGACTATGGATGTGAAAGAGAAAAGAAAACAAGGTGAATCTGCTCATTTTCTGCAATACGGGAAAAGATCAGTACAGCTAGCCAAGAGGAATGGCAGACCCGGTAAGGGCATTAAAGTTGGCTCCTTCTCTCTCATAAATATTTAGCAAAGGATGGATAGTGACTGAATAGGGATGGAGAAATGAGATAATCTTTAGTTGTCTGCAGGGAGCTCTGAAAAGATACATTAGCATTGCTGGATTTTGAACCAATACATATAATTACCAAGTAATAAAGATACTGCTTGTCTCAGAGGTAAATAGCGTAAGAAGCAACAAACTCGATAATCTTAGTAATTCCTTCTGCATTTAAGATATAGTAACTGCGGATATTCAGAGAACACAGGACCTAGTATTGCAGTAAAACTGTGTAAAATCTCAATTATCAAATATTGGTGGTCTCATCAAAACTTTGGATTCAAGCATGGAAAAAGGGACGAAACGGGCTGGGAAGACAGCAACATAGTCACTTTAGTGGTCTCTGAGGACCTACATGGGAAATCACTATACCTACCTAAAGGTCTTTGTTTTCCATAGAATACACAGAAAACATAGGTGCCTCTAAGAGGGCAGTCCATCCCATTTCTTTGGTTGTTTCTTCTACTGAGGATGTAGGTAGGGAACCAGAAGGAAATCGAAACGGCCTCCATCTACTTCAGATTAACTCTGTCTACCCTCTTTGACGGATGGATACCAAAGCAAGACTGGCTTTCACCTACTGAACAAAAACCTGGTATTCAGAGCACTTACTCTAGAAATGGGTATCTGTCTCCCATCTTTTAATCAGTCTTAATATTAAGATGGTTAACATGACAATTAACTCATGTTTCCTTTATCCAGTAATCATAAGCTTTAAGCCCTAGAGTATTTTGGGTGAAAGCACTTGGAAACTGAGCAAGCAAATGAGGAGGCCCAAGTCTTATCCAGAAGCTAGGGTATTAGTTGAAGGGGAGGAGAATCCAGACCTCAGTCACAGAAAAAGAAAATATATATTTTAAAAATTTATATACTATCATTATCTAAAATCAGTCCCAGGACCACTGATTAGAAGATCACCTTTTTGTCCTCTCAGCGTAGCATCCTTGTTACTGAAAGACACTTTGCTCTAGGGCCTAGCCCCTTCTCCCTCTGAAAGTGGGAGACATAGGTTTAAACCACTTAGTTCGAGCAGAGTGTTGCACTCAGATTTCTCTATGCTCTGACTAATGTGCCATAACTGAGTGAATGCTCTATCACTCAGGCATCACTGTCTCAGGAGATGAAATTAGTCATAGATCTAAATCCTTGCTAATGTTTTCAGGTTTCTCCAGAGACTATGGCAGAACTTGGGTGGCTGTTCAGACATCAAGGCAGAGGTTAAGATCTGCCTCCTCAAATCAGGCACCTCTGAGCACGTGCATGAGATTCAAGTTAAATATTTCAGCTAGGCAGGGAGGTGCCTAGTATATCTACACACACGGTGTTAAGCAGTCTTGAAAATAAGTAAATCCGACTGTCTGGGAATGGAGTGGCTAAATTGCAATTTGGTTAGGATATGCCATCCTTAAACCACAAATCCAATCCTATGCAATGCAGAGGCCAACATTAGTTCATGAACAGGATTATACAAACTCCACCTTAAATCTAGTTAAAACTTTTGTCCTCATTATAAAATTTAAACACAATTCTCTCCTCAGATGGTACGACAATATTCTAATTCCAATCTAGATTTATCATTAATATTAATTTGTTCCTAAGTGTTCTTCATTGCTCATTTTCTCCTGAGAAAAATCTGTCTCTCGAGCTCCACCTTTGTCCTTTACTATCCTCCTAGTTTAATATAATTAAAACGTATTATAACTGAATTTAACATAATTAAAAACAGTCAAGAATATACCTTTCTGATGGAAGCACAGCTGTTCAGCCAAGGAAGTGCAGAATCCTTCATTATCACATGGACATTGGTTCAAGTCAAAAGCGCTCTTCTGATARTGTTTCAGGTCCTTTCACTAAACTTACAGATGAGAAGACTGTCCAGAGGATTGTAACTAGTATGCTTATGGAACACTACTCAAGGTCCTATACAGTCCAGAGCCATGCCTGAAAGGAGCGGATGTGGAATTTAGCATAGGATTCAGCATAGGTGCAGGCTGCCACGTCGCCCAGAATATCTAAGGAGCTCACTAATGTACGGGAAAAGGGATTTAAGGAAACAATGGGAAAAATCCATGATACAAAACACAGCATGGAGAAGGTAGGGCTAGGTGGAACTGAAGTCCAGAATGATTCTGATATTCTCCATGGATTTGCATTAAGTTAGTAGAAACGTTTTGCATTCACTAATATCCCAGAGTGATCTGCAGGGCGACTTTAACTAATTAAAAGAATGGAGCCATGTTTTTAATATCACTAAAGATGGTATGCACAAGAACATAACAGCCCCAATAGTATGCATTGATAAGGGCAATATCACTACAAACTGAAGATATTTTTTGCAAGACAGAAGAAATAGAAGTGCCCTGAAAATCAGGAGGTGGGGGTCAGTCTCTCTGTCGAGGAGATAATTTGCAAGACATGATGTTACTATCTTGAACTAGCAAATACAGGCATTCAGACTTCTCTGATAAAAGGTCAGAGTCTCCTTTTTAGTATGAGGAAATAGTTGCAGTAAAATCTTTTCCTGAGATGGAAAGATTCATTTCATCTCAGATTGGAAGAGCAGCTTCTAGTTATTTCAGTCTTTTGTTAAAAAGTATCTGAAAAGAGATAGAGATGGTAAGGCTGAAGGCTAGACACAAAAGTTACTTTCAACTGGTGAAACTGCTTTAGGCCTGATGCACACTGACTTCAAAGAAGTGGCCTGAAGTCAAGAGATAGGGAGAAGCATCTCTTAAGCAAAGATCCAAGGTGCTTTCTGAGCTGCAATGAACACTAAGCACAAACAATGCCCGCTGCAGTGGAATTGCTATCTCCTCCACTGATATTATGAGGTCTTAAAATTCCTTTGAAAGTAACTGTAGTCAGAATCTTCAACCCAGTAAGCTGAAGAAGGCATTTAGAAAAATAAATCTTAGGATCAGAGACAACACCAGAAAAAGATCTCAAGGAAGCCTCTAAATCCTTAAAGTTAAGGCAACACCCATTCTGGGACAAACTCCAAAACCAAAAGGTATCTTTCAGTCACAGATCTCTAGGTGATCAGCCATGCCAGCAAAGCCAATCATCATTTATCCTTGAAGGAACTGCAGACTCGTCTCTAAAAAGCAGACCTCGTGTTAGAGGAAAATCAATTATGCCCGTGCTGGGGGACATAATCCCTCAAAGTTTCTCTTCTTTGACTTGTATATGACAGAGTGCCAATTCAAACTTTTTAAACTGAGGAAATTCTCTGCTATGCCTCTTCAGTTCTCTGCAAACTAAGATGTTTTAGAGGAATTTGCATGGGATGAAGAAAGCAAAGAGATCATAATTAGAAATAAGTAGAAGTATTAACAGAAACAGCTTGGTTGAGAACCTGTTTCTAAAATGCACAGTGGTCTCACAGTAAGAAGCAGTTTTATTTCTCTTTAATGAGAAATCTGGCTGAAAAGAGAAAACTGAACAGTTAAATTTCTAGGATCTAAATCCAAAACAATGAATTTTCCTAGAAGATTACCTCAAGAGCTTCTCCTTGAACTCTTCTCTTGCCTCTGGCTCAAAGCATCTGCAAATTTATCTGCCAAAGATGTGGCATCCCCTGATGCACCACAAATGTCTGTTCTAATAATGAAATGAAACAATCACTCAATGTCCGAGCTTAACTGAAGATGACTTCAGAGCAGTAAAAATGCAATTTCTTAAAGAAAAAGGGTGAACCCTGAAGAAAACTGCACCATGAGGTAGAAGGGCCAGACTAAAATAGAGTAAGAAAATAAATAAAAAACAATAAAAATTACATCAAGAGAGCATAATAAAGCAAAAAGAGGCTAGAAAGGGGGAGAAGCCCCCGCCCAAAAGCTAGAATTTACAGCCTATGAGTTACTATGGCGCTATATATAAGCATTTAAAGCTCCAACTTGGCTAAGCAGCTGGGAGGAATGAAGAAACATGCACAGTGCTCTGACTCTTCACATGAGGTGTGCAAGGGCTGACACCACCCTCAAGARTACCACTAATGCTAAACACATCTCCAGTTGTGAGAGCTTAGGCATAAGCATAGTGTACTTCTGAAAGAGAAATTTAAAAGTCTACATATTACTTCACCCGTTGTATCAGTGATGGTAAAATTCCTCTGATTAATGCCAAGAGGCTAATAAAAACAACATGAGAAGGTTTTTTCTTCTTTAAAACACAATTTCTATCTAAACCGTCTCATAGAGATATTAAGGGTGGCAAGTATGAAGGGCATCACTGTGATCCTCAGTATCCTCAGGAAAGTCTCACAACAATTCACACAAACTGGAAACAGGCATACAAAACTTAGTGGGAAACTGATACAACAAATTCTTTTTGTCAGTGAAAAAACAAAATGAAAATGAATTAAAATAATATTCATGTGTAGCAGATGATTGATCTTGAGGTGTATCAGGGAATAATTTTGTACCACCAAAATTCTGAGCAACTAATTAAAAATAATCTAAAAAGAAACTAAAGACAGTTTAATGTTCTCTGTAAATATAATAAATATAAGCTGTAAATAATATCTCTGCCTTACTCAATATACCTAAATGAAGGATGCAATGAAACAACAACTGTTGGGCTTTTCTGCAAGATCATTAATCAAAACTTCAATCAAAAGATTAGGGGAGAAAACAGGAAAGAAAGTAAAAAGTTTGCTTCAAAAATATTAGCTTTAGCACAAGCTGCAAAGAAAATAATGCTGTTGACTGCAGTGATTAAAAGCTCAAGCAGTGACCAAATGCCATTCATACTGTTTCCAGATTAAGACTACAAAAGAAAATAGAAATAGCTATGTACACAACACAGTAGGTAAGAAGTTCCTAGTAATGGTTTGGAGACACATTGCAGTAACGTGCAGAAGAGAATACCATGCTGGTGATCACAGTGATACTGCTGTTTCTTCACTAAACAAATATGTATTTTTCTATTTGTGTACAGTTACAGTGAAATGACTCAAAGAAGAGATCAAAAAGCATATATTCAAAAACAAAACTTAGCATGGCTTGGCATAATATTAGTATTATTTCTCCATACTTCTTAAAAAACATACCAAATTTATTATCCTTCTTTTTCACTAAAACTTTTACTTTGAAGTAAATGCATGTAAAAAGCAAAATAAAAGACCACCTCAAACTATGGAAGAGGTGCACATGCTAATTTTCCAGGAAAAAAAAAGCCATGTACAAAGAGGTGAAGTTACGAATAAATATCTTGTGGTTATGTTATTCTTGAACAATCTGTTTCAATTACCTGCATTTTCTTTTTCAGCTGAAATCTAAGATTTAACTTACATGGCAATTCCTATATGCTTGGAGTCATTCTGTAAGTATGGAGATGATCCATGCCACATACATGACTCATGGGGAGGGGAGAGCAAAGTAATCTGACTACGAAAGCAACAAGATAGATGTTTCAAAATCTGTATCCCAATCATACACTGAATTGTTTTTCCTCTGCAGAACTGATTAGAAGGAAAAGGGAGGAAAACAAAACCCTTCTATTTTTGCAATTAAACCACATGGCATGTCCAAAGTATCTTCTGATATGCTAATAAGAGGAAAGAATGAAGAAGGAATTAAAAAAAAAGGGGGGGGGACCTCATATAAGACTTCACAATAACACAATTAAATTCTCCCCTTACAAATATTTAGATACTTTATCTGTAAATGAAAAGAGGCTGAAGGTGATTGTCCAGAACTTAGTCATACAGTCATTCGTAAGCCAGAAATCTGAATACAGAGTGTTAGTTTACTGAGTCATACTTACTCCCTATAAAACAATTATTCCCTACCATTGCTGTGGCTCAAAAATAACACCACTTGATGAAATAGAGGCATCTTGTCATGCAATTAGAGAACATACTAGTATATTTGTAAATAAATAACCAAACGATCACCGAACACTGACAGCAAAACTGTTAACTTTGAGAGCAAGGGTAAGAGGAAGAGTTCTTATTTTTAGTAGACCCAGTCAACATGTTAGCACACTTGGCAATTAAAGTAAAACAAAGGAAGCATTATGAGAAGACTTTTCTTACTAGGAAAGTAGATGATTTCACTTAAAAGGTACTTTGCTGAAAATATTTCATTTAAATTATGCTTTCAATCACTGTCACAATTTTTTAGTGATTTCTAATAGTCAACATTTTACAGTTGCTCCACATTCTGCTCATTCAATAAATTCTACAGTTTTCAAAAATTTGCGTATGAGTTATGTATTTTATGTCTTCAATAGGCCCCAGTTTCTTATGTGCCACTTCCAACTTGCTTCATGGTCACCTGTTCCTTCTAAATGTAACTGTAGATGGGAAGAACAACCTTAAAAATCTCTTTTCACCTTCTGGTCAGGGGTCAGGCTCACTGAGATAGTACTAAAAACACTCTATTAAAAATACACTGCAGGAATCCACTATGAGCAAATCCCAAGAACACTCTCACGGGAGTTTAGAAAGATGCTTAGAATCATAAATCTCAGAAAAAGAGCAGGAAAGGTTTCAGGTCATCTACAGTCTATCCATCCATTCTAAGGAAGGATCAATTATATATATGTCATTACTAACATACAACTGTTCAACTTGTCCTTAAAAACATCCAATGATCGTTCAGAAGTTTCGCAACCTCCCAAGGAAGGTTGTTGCCATGTTTCACTGACAGAAAGCAGACAGAAAAACCACAGGTTTGAGAAACAGTATCCTACATTATACCTATAAATAAAACTTTATTTTTATAAAAAATAAAAATACTAGAAAAACTGAGGAGGAAAGATGCAGATATTCTCACAGCAACTGTAGCTCATCTAGGGGAGATCTAACCCTCAGAAAACTGTATGTTGTTTTTCTGCCCATATTGGGTTGATGTTGCCCATCAGCACAAGAACTGGTAAATTTAACAGATTAAGCCACCAATGACATGCTAATATAGAGAATGCGAATAGGTGAAAAGCAGACAAACCTTGTTATTCCGCCCATGCTAAGGGGCGATAGCTATATCAGGTGAGTGTGACAGACAGCAGGGAGCAGCATTTTAAACTTCCATAATGAACTCGGACAGAACTCATTTGTCAGCGTCTTTAAGGCTCGCTCATTTATGTTGAGCGCACAAATGCATTCTAGGACTTGCACCGACTCCAAGTAACTGCTAAAAGAGTAACAGATGTCCAGGTCTTTTCCCTTTGTTACATACGGAAGATGGTTTAAGTTAAAATGTTAGATTTTCATTTAACGTTTTTAAAATTCTCAGAAACATCTAACTCCAAGTAATTCAGCTAAGTATCACCACATTTGTACAGTTGTGCTATTAAGCCAAATCTAACTCGGCTCAGTCAGGCTGCTGGCTGGCTCGTGGAATGGACAAGGAGGCCAACAGTCTTCCACCTCTCAAATCTAGGTGAGAACAGGAGTGACTGGCAAAAAACTACCATGCAATTATTATTTTCAGTGACATACCCAGAAACAGTAGGTTAACCAAGTGCATAGATGGCAAAAATCTGACACAGGGACTTTATTCACAGCCGTGTCACTCACACGGGGGTACAAGACCCCAGTGAAAACAATGGAGCTACGGCTTTGGTCACAGGCTAAGGACACAGTTCAGAAACTCAGTCATGCTGCCTCTTCCTGTGCCGGTGCAACACCACTACAGCAGGGACAACGACTAAAAAAGAACACGTTTGTCTTCATCATCTACTCTACCTCCTAAACGCATATGCATAGAAGTGCAAGCTTAGTCTGGAAAACAAAACCTTCCTGGTAAGAAAGGCAACAAAATGAGTAAACTGAGTCTTTCTTCTTATGGTCACAATTTCCAAATTTTAATGTAAGCTTTGTTTTTGCAACTGCTTCCTACATTCAAGATTCTAATATTAGTATCAGCTTCTAATTGTGCACTACTCTCAATTATTATCATTTAGAGCATGTAGTGAGCATGTAGAGATGCTGTCTGATTTATCTCTTTAAAGATGAATGCTTTTAAAAAAGCAATATAAAAGAACATTTTATCATTGTAGTATCCCATACCGAGATGCATTTTGTTCACCTCCGTAAACTAAAACGGGGAGAGAAAGAGATGATTGTCAAACATAATTATGCATTGTACAGTATCCTGTTAAGTTGAAATCCTCTTGTTTCTGAGTGAACAAACTAACACTGTCTGGCACTGTTGTCACGGCAATTGGTTTCACAGTTCTCATTCTGACATTATAATGAACAACTCTATCACTCAGTTGCTATTCTGTGACTGCTACAACAGCATCTGAAACTATAAAAAAGTTAGTACTAGTCATAATCTGAAACTCTTTATAATCCTTGAAATGCATATAGAAAAGAAAGATTCCTAATAACTTTTAATAAGGAATCCCATAGGGAATGGCAGAGAGTAATCAAGAACTTAGACTGCTAACCCACTTCTACCTTATCTTTCCTGGAGAAGGAATTATTTGTTTATAGGCTAAAAATGGGACAATTCAAAGTAATAAGCAGTGTGGGTAAAAGTTATTTTCAGGGATTAATTAAAATAACTCAAAGCAGAGAAATCAATACACCAACATAAAATTTAAATTTTGCATCTACTAAACTATTAGAGGCAACAGACCAGAAACAAACATATACATTATCTACATGGCAAAGTTCAAAAAGTACAAACACTGTACACACACAAAAACTGTAATTCTTAATTTGAACTGGTAACACTACCAGATTCTTCATCAGCTATATTTGCATGTGGAAAACAGGAAAGAATGGGCAAATCTCACAGCAAAATTAAGAAGAGATACGTTAATGCTATAAAAACGTCCCAGATATTCACACTAAAGTGTTATCAGAAACACCACATTCAGTATTTAGAATGCTTTAAGTTATCATCTTTGTCTAGGCTACCACATACTGCTTTTGACCCATTTCTGTGTTAAAGCATTTGTGGCTTTTAACATCAAAGTAGAGTCTTGTGCGATGCTATAATAATTAAGCATGAACTAACTGCTTGTTCCTAGGTGCTAGAGAAGATTTCCTGATGCATGAATGGAACATAAGCATATATCAGAGAAGACAATTAGAAAGTCATGAGAAGGTTCACTATACATTTTAGCAGTTTATTTGCCACATTCATAATTTTATTTTTAATCCCTTCTGACAATAAAGAAATATCAAAAAATAGGATTTCACTGCACAACTCTGTCCAGTTGCTGCATTTCTAAGCAAAGAATCTGTGGGGACAAGCAACAGTACTTGGCTATGTTACTCACACTACTGAAATTGCAAGCTTCCTGGAGCTCCGTCACTGAAATGATGGACAGTTGCTCTAAGTATTCAGTAAGTTCCACAGATCATCTAGCATCCCTAGTTCACGAATGGGTGAACCTGGTTCAAAATGCTGTGCAGTAAAGTTGGCTGTAAAGAACATTCATTACAAATTCTGGTAGTGTTTTATAATTCATAGTGGTTCAGGCCATTAAATTTAGGTAAAATTAAATAGAGAAAACTCAAATAATTTGTGTGACTTCTCATAGTAGAATACACAAAGTAAAGGACAGATAAGTGTTTGTGAAAACTGCAAAAGTTTTCTTTTCTGTCCTTATTATTATTTTACCATAGTATTATACTGAGATTCCATTTAATGCTAGATGCTGAATAAAGACATTATTCCTGCTCTGAAGGTCTTATTTAGTAACACTTGAAAAATTAACCTAAATCACTTAACCTATGGCCTATTGCTATTCATTTATACAAATGCACATGATTCAAGATAAAAATATGCATGAATGAAACCAAGACAGAAAGGAAAAGGGAAAAAAAATGATTAATTTATTTTACATGTCTAGTATACCTGTAGTCACTTCTTTATTTCCTTGGTTTTACTACCTGATGTGCACTTTTGCAAAGTAAGCACACATCATCAACAGTTGTTTTGATTCTATATTCTGTAAATTAATGTTAAGTATGATGTGCACAACTGTTCAGTAAAACTGTAATTTTGCATATCACATTTTTTGTGCTCTCCCAATTGAATGGAATAACCATAGGCAGTACATTATCAGCCACTACAATACAAATCAGAATATCACACTCAAAAGTTTTAAAAGCATAATTAATGTTGTAAAATGTTAACAACACTGGTGAGGAAATGCCACTGCTTTGGTATTTTAATGCAACCTTTACTTACACATTCACGTATTGCTCTTTTTCCCATGAGACCTACCTCATGTGATAAATGTGTCTGCCCTCAGAATAATTGGAGTTGCCTATTACAGCAAATTTTTTCCAGGTCCCTCTTCTGTTTGTTAAAAAAATTGGAAACTTGCAAAGAAAATGATGAAAGGATGATCTAAAGTGAATGGTGCCCTCTCTTCCTCACCCCCAAACCCCTAAATGATTCTCTCCAGGTCACAGAACTCTTTTGTGAAGACTTATGAAGTTCTAATTAGAACACTTCAGGTTTCCCACCTTCTGGTACTTGACTTGAGAGTTTGGGATTAATATGGTTTATCCACTAAGCACTCACAGGTAAAACTAGAGCAAACAGAAAGCAGGTTCTGAATGTAAAGTGCAAAAATCACAGCCTCAAAAAATTGTAAGCAAGTGAAACCACAGGATTTTAACAAGACGTGTTAGCAACCTTATAGGCCTCCTCTATAACACCACATCTTCTTCAGGACAAACATCTGGGTACTTTTTAATCTGAGACAGATTAAGTAAATCTAAGAGAAAAAAATGGTCACAGCAGCAGCAAATTAGTCAGGAATGAGAGGCTCCTGATAAACATAAAAAGGAAGCTTACAAGAAGTGGAAGCAGGGACAGGTGAACTGGGAGGAACATACAGACACCGTCACATTATGCAGCGATGGAATTAGGAGAGGTAAAATCCACTCAGATTTGGCAAGGTATGTGAAGGGCAGGAAGAAAGGTTTCCCTAAGTACATAAGCAGCAAAAGGAAAGCTAGGGAAAATGTGCACCCACTCCTAAAGGAAGGGGTCCTGATGATGAAGGACACAAAAAAGGGCTGAGGTACTGAATATCTTCTTTGCCTTCGTCTTTACTGGTAACACCAGCTTTCAGGAATCCCAGGCCCCTGAGACCAGAGGGGGAGTCTGGAGCAATTAAGATTTACCTTCGATGGAAGAGGATCAAGTTAGGAACAGTTCAACGAAGCGGACATACACGAGTCCATGGGGTCAGACAGGATTCACCTGGCAGTGCTGCAGGAGTTGGCCCATGTCATTGTGAGGCCACTTGTGCTTATGTTTCAAAGGTCATGGTGACTGGAGGAGGCTCCTGAGGAACAGAAGAAAGCAAATGCAACCCCTGTCTTTCAGAAGGGCAAGGAGGAGAATCAAGGGAAGAACAGGCCACTTGGCCCTTACCTCAATTGCTAGCAACTATTGCCAGTGATGGAACAACTATTCCTGGCTATATTTCCAGATATGTGTAGGACAGGAAGATGGTTGTGAGTAATCAGCACGGATTTATAAAGGGGAAATCTTACTTATACAACCTGAGAGCCTTCTAGGATGAGATGACTCACCTGGTGGATGAGAGGAGAGCAATGGATGCTATCTGCCTTGACTTTAGTCAGGCTTTTGACACTGACTCCTGTAACATCCTCAGAAACAAGCTGATAGAGAGAGGGCTAGATAAGCAGTCAGTAAGGTGCACTGAAAACTGGCTGAACTGCCAGCACAAAGTCCAGCTGGAGGCCAGGCACTAGTGGTGTCCCCCAGGGGTCAATACTGCAGTCAGCATTATCCAGCTTCTTCATTAATGACCTGCATGATGGGACCAAATGCAACCTCAGCAAGCTCAAAGGTGACACAAAACTAGGAGGATGGGCTGATTCACCATGTGATTGCACTGCTATTCAGAGGGAACCTCAACAGGCTGGAGAAATGGGCAGAGAGGAAAGCCATGAAGTTAAACAAGGGAAAGTGCAGGGTCCTGCACCTGAGGAAGGATAAGCCCATGCACCAATACACCCTGGAGAATAACCAGGTAAGAGAAGCTTTGCAGACCTGCGGGTCCTGATGGACAAGGTGAACATGAATTAGTAATGCAGCTTCACGGCAAGCAAGCCTAACAGTGTCCTGGGCTGCACGTGGCACAGCGGTGCCAATAGGTCGAATGAAGTGATATTCCCCTCTATTCAGCACTGGGAAGGCCATAGCTGAAGTGCTGGCTCCAGTGCTGGGCCCCCCAGCACAGACACGAGCCTGCTGGGTGGAGTCCAGCAAAAGGCCACAAAGATGATTAAGGGACTGCAGCATCTCTCATACGAGGAAAGGCCAAAAACAGCTGGGATAGTTCAGGCTGGAGAAGACAAGGTTAAAGGGGATCTTATCAATGAGCATGAATGGATGGGAGGCTGTCAAGAGGATGGGGCCAGGCTGGGCTCAGTGGTGCCCAGTGACAGGACAAGAGGTAATAGGCACAAACAGAAATACAGGAAATTTCACTTGAACACAAGAAAACACTTCTCCACTGTGGTGGTGGTTGAACACTGGAACAGGTTGCCCAGAAAAGTTGTGCAGTCTCCATCCTTGGAGATACTCAAATCTGATGAGACAGAGTCCTGGACAATCTGCTGTAGGTGACCCTGCTTGAGCAGGAGGATTAGACCAGATGATCTCCAGAGGTCTCTTCCAACTCCAACTATCCTGGAATTCTGTGAATTTGCTTGACTTGAGTGCATCTTTAATTTTGAGGGTTATTACTTTAGGGTGCTCGTGTCTCCTATAGCATACCAAAACAGTTTCAGATCTGTTAAGCCAGTTACCTAGCAATAGGAATTTACCTGCTTATTTTTTTCCATACTAAAAATACATACACTGATTAGATTTACTAAGAGAAAACATCATTCGGAGCATTTCTGAAATACTCCACACTTTAGAGCAGAGCTTTTCTCTTTTATTATATGTCCAAGGAGTCTAAATTACTGAAATCTATTTCTTTCATGTAAACACAGTACGAACATTTTACATTTTATGCTCAGTAAGCATAATCACAATCACTGAGATACCCAAATTATGCTTAACACAAATTCCTACAAAAATGAACTGCAACAAACCGTATTAGGTATTAACACTGCTCATTGTCAGAATAGCCTTCATGCAGCATCCTAAAAAAAATGCAGAAGGAATAGAGAAGTCTTGGCATACAGCCCTTGAACAAAAGTCCTTTGACCACCAATAAGAAACCGCATAAGCTCTAAAAAGAGCAGTGACAGTAAAAGCATAAGCAGAGTTTCAGGTTCAACTGCCAGTGTTTTAGAGGTCAAAACCTAAATAAATGGGGAGTCCTGACCTACTTCTGCCACACCCATCTCATACTAGAGATATGAAGGGGGGAATGCTGATTACCTGGCTTTTGTTTTTTTCATAGACAAAATGCTATTTCCTTTATTTCATCAAAATAACCATTTTACTCTCAAAATGAGTTGTGGTATGCATTTAACACAAAATGTTCTGTAAAGTATATAATTCTTAATGTTGCTATTCATGCTGGTCTGTTCAGTATTTTCTTCAATTTTATTATTTTGTGCTCTGCAGTGGAAGAGCTTGAAAAAGTACACATTTGCATTTTTCTACATTACTACTAAGAGCATGTTCTACACAGCTCATGCTTCTATAAGACAGTACTTGCAACATTTAGTTTTGTTCTCTTCCATGCCATTTTTCTTTTCTAACTTCTTTTTAGACCCTATTACATTTTAAGCATATTTTAAGTGTTTAATTTTTATCAAACTATTAACATGTCTGTCTCAATACATATAGAATGCATTAATAAATTAAAATGTTATTTATATTTTAAGCTCTAGAAGAAAAATTGAAAAGTCAAAGGACAATTTTAGATTAATTTCCTTCCTAAATTAAAACATTAATACAGTCTGGCATATTGGAAACAGAAGGAAGGTATCTAATGGAACACACTGGGATATAAAAACACAGAAGAGAGTAAACTGTGCTAGGTATTTAACAGAAACATGCACTAAGAAGAGAGTTTTAAAGTAAATCTAAGTAACAAACCAACCATTTCAGTGACTAGCAGAGTAGCTGCACAGATTGAAATTTTGGATAGAAATAAGTTTTGAGGTACATCACTACCTGACCGACCAGGATAGCGACATTAATTGCAACAGAAACATCATCAGGAGACATCAGAAAGGTAGCAAGGCCAGAACATGCAATTGGATGTTCTGATGGAACATCCTGCTGATAGAACAAATACGAGAAATACTGTATTTTTAGATCCCATGTATGATTGCTTCACAGTCTGCAGCACATAACAGGAAAGACAACCCATGACTTGATTGCACTGAGTAATGTATATAGTCCAGATCAAAAATTCACAGTAGAAGTGCCACTTAGAGCACCAACTGTAATGTACCTAAAAATAAATAGGCTTACATGAGCAACAAAGGCCAATGAAATTACCACAGTTGTGCTAATCTTCAGAAAGGGAAATTAAGAAAAATAACGATGACTTTAAAAAGCTAAACATGGTAGCTAAACCAACTGAATCCTTATAGGCAACAGTAGAGACTACTGAAGGATACCATACTGGGAGCACAGTGCCAAGTGGATACAACTTACTAAAAATAAAATCTTGATACACAATAAAACAAAATCAGTTGACTAAACAAACAGCAAAATTAAGGGGACTATTACAACTAAGTCATCATTCAAAAAGCTGATATTGCATTCAAATTAAGAAAAACAGAAAGAATCACAAATTCTGGAAAATTAATTGTAAAAACAACACAGGTCAAAAAAGGATTTAAGGAGTAAATGTGAGATTCCAACAGTCCTAAATCCTCCTAGGGTATCAGGAGCAAAAAGACTGCCAGAGTCTGCATAAGTGATCTGGCAACGGAGGGGAGAAAGAGATGGCAGGCAATCAGAAAATATCCTGAAGATACAAATTTATTCACGGTAGTAAGGATGAGAGCCTTTAAAGAGCACCAGAAACACCCTGCCAGTCTGAGTTGTCAGGTAATAAAACAGCAGATAAAAACCAACATAGATGCACATTCAGTGACACATGCAGAAATCCCCCCTTCATACACAAAACAAGAGGTTCGGAGCCAGCCAGTAACACTAAGGAGCAAAACAGCAGGATTATGCTAGATAGTTCAATGAAAGCATGGGGAACATGAAAGAAGGGAGTATTTTAACCTGAACTTTATACTTTCTTCAAGTCATACATGCAAACTCAGCTTACTTCAGAATAGACCTCTCAGATAGAAGGATTTCCAGAGTAAGAAAGATGTTCATCATTCTTTCTGTTACTGTAGTGCAAGCTGCAGCTGTAGACCAAGGCTCTACTATGGTCTTGGTTGCTCAAGCAGCAATATACGGCAGGACTTAGGTGAGAAAGTCCAACAGGGCCATTTATGTCATGAGCTTTCTTTAACTAAGCTCCATTTGAGAACTCCCTGCAGCACTATACAGACTGAACTTTAACTGAAAGCTATTCCAGAACCACTGGTTAAACACACCTTCCAATCTGTATCACAAATGTACTCATGTCCATTTTATATACATTTGTTCTTTTGCCAACACTGTCATTCATCTTAAGCAACTCTTCTTCCTTCAGTGTTTGCCCTTTGATGTACTTAGTAGGAGGGGTGGTGGGGGAAAACAAAACTCCTTTAAACTTCAATTTTATAATTGATATAAATGACTCTCCTAGTCCTTAACTGCACCTGTTCCAACCACGATTTATCATTCCTGAATACAAAATTTTGCATTAGATCTTCCTAGTGCTTTGTAAAATGACACTATTTTATTCTTAGTTATTTCAAAAATACCTCATCTGCTACAGCCTAGTATCAAATGTGCCCTTTAAAGAACTTAAATCCATTTTTGGTTCTCAATTTTTCATCTCTGGTCAACTAGCAAGCACTCCTCAGTCTCTCTTCCTGCATTCTTCTACTGAAAAATGCACATATATGATAAATGTATATATACAAACACGTGCAATTGTGCAAACAGCTAACTTTACTAAAGATATCTTGAATTCCTTTGGAGTTCCCAGAGTACCCTTTGATGCTAGACGTTCACCAAAAAGCAGCTGAAGGATACATTTTGCGTCACAACATGCTAACATGCTTGTTAGCTGAAGCCTTTAAGATACAAAASTGTTTTGTGAGACTTGATGATCGTCAATTTTTCTCCACCTATACACACTTCCGATATCCCAGAGCTTCCTTTCTGCATTTGAATTAAAAAAGCAAATTATTCATCAGCACATTCCCAAAGTGTAGCTCTATTAGTGGTCACTCCATACATGAGTGTCAAAGCACTTTATTTACTAATTGGAAGTAAAAATACCTTCTATCACTCAGTTTTATCACTCCTTCCATTAAAATCACTTCTTGGTAGTAATAGATTTGGGGAAAAAAAACCAACAAAAAATTCCATCATGCAAGTGTAGAGCAAGCCTTAGAGAAAATATTTTTAATTTGTGACTTGCGCAGAAGAAGCAGCATACCCCGTGAAAATAAATCTGGCTTAATCCTCTTGGCATAAAAAGCTGAAAGTTCTTTTCAAGCACTTTAAAAAATGCAGTTTCTCCTTAATAAGCATTAGCAGTGCAAGCAGCACTACAGAATAAACACTTCAACCAATCTGCCTTAAATATTCATTGTACATCTATTAAATTAATGAAAAGGGAATAGATATTTGCATCTGATAACAAGTAGTTTCTACTGATAAAGTTAACACTTGTCTGGAAAGTAGTGCTACTCCTTCCACAATGATCCTGAGGGAATGCTGTAGAAACAACTTCACCAGTAGTTCTGACAATGAAGCACCGACTGAYTCTAAAGAGGTAAGAGAAAATTATCAAGCTATTTTTCCATAGCTGAGAGATCCTGGGACATGAGTTGCAGAAGAACTGTCACTTTAAGACTATGAAAGCACCATTTGGTCAGATGTGTGAACAACTGACATCACAGGATTGTATTTACAGCCAGCACAAAAAGTGAATTTATCTTTACTTTAGCTAAATCTAGATTTCTAAATCAAACCACTCCAATAACCCCAGACAAGGCACATATCTGGAACTGGTATTACATACATTCCAGAGCAAAGCATATACCTCTGATTAACAAATGATATCAAAAATAAAACAGAAAACATTGTGAATTAGTGATGATAATGGTTATTCAACAAAAACAATTTATATCCCTTTAGGTACTGCATGGTGCTCTTCAACCTGCCTCCAGCTGAGAGAGTCTGTTCTAGAACAGGGAATCCCAAATGATAGTACAAATACCTCTAATGGAATATTCAATCCTTGAGAGCTGAACACAGTCCAACACAGAGCTGTAATTTTAGACAGCACTTCCATTGCCAGTGAYGTATTCAACAGAAAAAATGGCTCAGGAAAAACTACTTTAAAATAGGATTCTGCAAATATATATAAAAGGATCACAATCATCCTATCTTCACTGATTTTAGACAGATGAACTAACAAAGAGCATCCCCAATTATTTTTTTCTTCTACCATACAGTATCATACTATATTTATTTATAAAAGGACATTTCATCCTCTACTTAAGTGATATTACCAAGATAAAATATCATTACAAATTAACCCTGAAGAACAGAGTTATATTCATCTAATCTTAAATGCAAACAAAAAACTTGAGAAGGAAACACTACTGTTTCTAATCCTTCCCGAAATGAAAAGGTTTAGAAAAAGCAAATTATCTTTTCTTCAGAAATTCTTCTCTTAAGTAGAAGGCACCAGCAATAATGTCACATCCCAGTTAATTGCCTTTGTCACTAATGTGCAAGCTCAGCTAAAATCTTTCTAAAACACTAGTATTTAGTGGCATACTTTAGAGGGTGGGCTCACAGAATGTTTCATAGCCAAGATGCCAAGTCTGCTAAATAAAATAAAAAAGGGACATACACACCAGAACTGTAGTCATAAATACATACATAGATTCTTCAGTGTTATGAGATGACTGTAATGATGTCAGGCAGACAGACTAAGAGCAAGTAAAATGACTTCTTCATAATTTTTAAAAGGCAAGGAAATAATTTTAAGTGTTAAAAATGTTAGGGATAAATTTGCAGACATAAAGTTGCCTTCAAATTACTCCTTTAAAAATTTTCAAATTCGAATAATAAGCTTGCTGCAGGGTATACAGTATAAAGAACAAAAGATGTGAAGGCGGTGAAGGTATGCTTTTTGATGTCTTTATGTACCACAGTTATTCAGTGTTGCAACACAGACCTCAAATTGATCTAGGGCAAGGTAATCAGCTCAGTTCTATTAAAATCAAATCATGATGAATTGAAACAAAAAAAATTTTAAAACCCACTGTATGAAACAAGATACAGTTACTATGTCACGTAAAAATAGGAGGTACGTACTCCAGAGAATAAACCTTAAGTGCTTTTGGCATCCTAATAGGTAGTTACCTTTTTCTTACTGAATTCTTCCGAGCAAAGAGATGTTAAAGACTTCAGATAGGTAACTCGGCTGTTATTCAAATATGAAAGGAAAAAAATGCATGAGCTCCCAACCATCACATTAAAATAAAATCTCTCATTCTACTGAATCGCCTGAAAGGAAGCCTCTATGTTAGTCAGAGCCTCTGTCCCAAAAGCCTGTGAAAGTCACAATCTTACAAACTAATCTTTATGGAATGACTTCGTAGTTCCAACTAGCTAAAATGGTTTCCAGAAACAAAGGCAAAAGTCAAATTGACCAAAAGTCAAATTGATATAAAGCTATTAAAAAACAGAAGGAATTTTTGGGAAAAAAGTTAACATTGTAGTCCAAGGAGACACAGTTTTTATGTTGTGAATACCAGGCATTAACAACAATGGGCTTTTTTTGGTAAAAAAGAATATATATATACACACACACATGCACTTATATATGTATGTGTGTGTGCCTGCATATTTTTCTATATACATGTATATATTCAGGGGTCCAAAGACCCTCCAACAGAAGTAGATAGTACAAATTCACTTTTTTTCTCTGTAGCTGTTTTTTATCTCCTACCTGAAGAAAGAGCAGTTTATATTTTGTGTATGCTACCACCAAGATAACACGTCTCCACAGACAGGTACTTTTTTGCACAATATATTATTCCTCTTTCACAATCTTTTTAATATCAATCCTATTTACTGTACAGAACTTTTCTTTCTTACTCCATTTTGTTTTTATTTTTTACAGAAGAGCAGCCATACCAGAAAAAAATACCTATCTCAGGATCCTGTTTCTGACAGTGGCTCCTTAAGAGCACCTACAGAAGGCATCTAAGAACTGTGTAAGTAAAAATATGCTTTCTTTGTATAACTCAGTAACTTTTCACCACCAGCAATTTAGGTACTTTGTGAATCGTAAGTTGTAGCCACATTTGTGTTTTCTAATAGAGTATCTAACAGTTTTTCTAACCAATTCGTACTTTCAGTATACATATCCAGTAGTAATTAATGTCATAAACTAATCAAGCATTATGTGGAAATGCATTCCACTTTAAAACTTCCTGCTTCATAATTTCATTCACTTTCCCCTAGTCTGCCTATGAAAACCAGGGCCTGATGCCCCTTCTTCATGCATTCACGGTATATTTCTCCCATATGCTCCTTCAAATGTCTTTTTTTCTAAGCTGAAAAATCCCAGTCCACTCAATCTTTTCTGTAGAAACTTAGGGAAAGGTTTTTCAGTTCTAGAGAAGATATGTCACACTTTCAGTCTGAAATCCATTGTTTCCACCAAAATATTGTAGGTTTGTGGGCAAAGGGAAGGAGGTTTGCTTAGTGGACTACGCTCACTTCTATTACTGTTACATCTCAGCAAGCCTAAACAACCTTTCGGGATATAGTACATAATTTTATTAAAGCATCAGAAGCAAGACCAAATGGAAGCCTCATTCCTGTCCACAAGTAGTTCAAACTGAAACACAAGTATTTCTTATGGTGAATCTTAAAGTGCCATCTTCTTCCTATTATGCATAGTTCCTAGCTTCTCATCTCTCCCTTTTTTCCCATCTTTCAGAAGAGTAACTTGAAAATTAAAAAACTCAAACAAAAAAGGCTGTAAAAGAAGACAGAACCTATTTCAAATCATTATGCCCTTGGAAGGATTTTCAGTCACCTAAAATTCCGGCCCTTCACTTAGTATTAAATAGATAATTCAAGCTGAACAGCATGGTACTTTGTAAATTATTTCAACTGTTTTGTGAGTATAAAAATCAGACTCAGAACTATTCCCTTCAGCCTATGCAAGAGCTCAGCTTTTTTACATACGGTTACTCCATGCAAAAATTTTCACTCTTGCCAATATAAAGGCTATAAAAATTCTTAGTTTCCATATTTGTGTCCATTTAAAAATTTGATTAAAATGCATCTGCATCTAAATTATACACGACTATTCACATTTTGTTGTGCTGAAGTATGTAAGTCATATTCTTCCTCTGCCTTCCAATTCTGTTATTGCATGTAAATGCAACTGAAGAGCTTTGTGCAATGCAAAACAATAGTTTCCTTGTACATGCAATTTTGCCCACTTCAGGTCTTCAAGTATGCAACTAATTTGCTGATTTTCAAAATAACAACTCAGATTAAATTAACTTTTAAGTGAATGCTATTTCCTAACTCCTCACTTACTATATTTAATGAAGATGAAAGTGAAAGCACTTTTCCTAGAGCATAAGCTAATGTTTTAAAATATAGTTGGCAACTCTCCTKTATTTATGGCCTTAGAAGATGCCAAATCAGTACCCAAGTATTTTATTTTATCATCATCAAAAGGAGGGAGAATGTATTTATTACTATTTTAAACAATAATTCTGGGTTCAGGGGGTGCATTTTTAGAAGAGTTATATAACCTTAAAGAGTTATATAACCTGTGCACATGATGAGAAGTATCAGTGCCAGGTGGGGACAGACAATGAGGAAGGAGAAGAGGGGGGAAAAAAAGTCATTTCTGAAAATGACAAGTCTTCTCAGAGATAATTTTTTTTTTTGTACAGAGCCTTATGTCTGTTTATTTTTGTCTTTATCTTATTTCCTTACATATTTTTTCCTTTTTCTTCCTTCTATTGGCTGAATATTATTTAGCTGATTATTTCTCTTCTGTGTTTCAATTCTGTTTTGGCAGCTTGGACCTCTGACCATTCCTTCTTTCAGTCATCAAAAAGCTACACGTTGCTGGGTGAAGAGAATGCATTACCTCACTCAGTGTGCCAAGGAACAGAGCAGAGGCTTAGGTCTGTGATCTCTGGTTAGTGCTTCTGCAGCCAACATAAGGACTAATACAAAAAGTCTAAAGGAAAATTGGATGATTATTGTCCAGACACCTGTTGCTTTTACTACTGGCAGCAGAGCACTTTTTTGTGTATATATATACACACATAGTTCTCAACTTCCTAAAGCACTCAAATTTATTTTCTTTCATGTCCAGTAGCTGTTTAAACTAGTCTGACAACTTGTAGATTGAGAAACACTGTGCACAATGTAAACCATTTCAAGTTCCATTTACTAGACTAAGTACTTTTCTTATTTAAATGTTCTTCTTTATTGTCCTGAATACTCTTTAGGAAGGATTTATGGGTGGTTTTTTGTTAGTAGAAATAAAAGGATGAAAAACTAAAAACTACTAACCTCCTTGCAAAGAAACAAAGGGGAAGAAAAGGAAATTGTTGTACTTACATAATCTGACAGAATTCTAGAAAACTTCTGATATTTCAGATGTGTTTTAAAAACTGTTATTATTCCCTTGCCAATGCATAAAATTCAGGTAATGCCCAGATAGAACTACTTACTATTTTTAGAGGTTCCTCCTTTAGAGGAACACCTGCTAACACACATAAACCCTGTTTTTCAAGTTTCCAATCAAGCCATTGAGAACAAGTAGTTGTCTGAGCGAGATATAGTTAGCTATAATTAGCTGCAAACATGAAAACATCTTTAACTTTTCTACTTCAAAACTATATATATCCGTATCATATCCTCATTGTGAAAGAACGAGTTATAGTTATATTCAAGTATATGCAGAGCCATACAACTAGATCAGTCAGTGAAGTAATCTTAATTTCATCAGTTTCATGGTTTTATGCCAACCTCAGACAACATCTACATAAGATATATGCAAGCTGAAACTGCCTACCATTCCAGAAGACAAGCTGTAACACGATTTTCAATGTTACCTCATTCCTCCTTCTTTCACCCATCTCCCACCCGTTTCCTAAGGGAGGAGGAGGAGGAGAAAGTCCAGAAGAGAATGGTGCGGATAGTCTTCTATTTGATAATCAGCATTAAAAAACAGGAGGGGGGCAAAACAAGCACACACCTATTTTTAGAAAACACTTGCCACTACAGAAGCAAATGCAGTCATTTCAGACTTGTTGATCATGCAAGTTTCACTGTCCATTTGTGAGCACCCGACACAGGTAAACTTGGATTCTTCTTAACCAGAAGTATTTCCTTTTGCTGCATCAGCTCCATGCTAGCATAGCTGAAGGTGTAACAAATGAAGTCACTGTCTGTGCATCATGTGTGTGGTGGCAGGAAACCTCAGGTGCAGAAATTCCAATAGCAATGACAGAGGTAGGTCCCAGACAAGGACACAAGGACAGCTTCTCAGTGAATTACAGCTACCTCAGGTTAAATCCCTTGGACTGACTGATCACACTGATCCCATTCATGGTGATTATCAACTCACTTTCTAAATAAAGTCTATGATGAACACGTGGACCTGGAATTTACAGGGGGACAAAGAATCACAGAGCTGTTTGGCTAGAAGCACCTCTGCAAATCACCTAGGCCAAATTCCTGCTTTAAAGCAGGATCATTACCAGCACTAAACCAGGGCAGCCTCAGCTTTGACTAGTCAAAATCTAGAAGCTTGAAAAGATGGAGATTCCACAGTCTCTTTGTGCAACCTGTTCCAGTGTTCCAACACCCTCACAGTAAAAAAGCTTCTTCTTATGTTGAAACAGAATTTTCTGTATTTCAACATGAGGCTGTGGCCTCYTGTCCTTTCACTGGGCACCACTGAGGAGAGTCTGGCTCCATCTTCTTTATACTCTTCCATCAGGTATTTATGAACATGGATAACATCCCCCCTCAGCCTTCCCCGCTCGAGCCTAAACAGTCCCAGCTTTCTCAGCCTTTACTTGTTTAAGAGATGCTCCAATCCTTTAATCATCTTTCTRGCCTTTTGCTGGATTTGCTCCAGTATGCCCATGTGCCCCTTGTACTGGAGGGCCTAGACCTGGATGCAGCACTCCAGATGCAACCTCACCAGTAGACAGAAATAATCACCTCCTTCGATCTGCTGTCAACACTCTTCCTAGAGCAGCCCAGGATGCTGTCAGCCTTCTTTACCACAAGGGCACTTTGCTGGCTCATGTTCAACCAGGACCCTCACARTCTTTTCCACCAAGCTGCTCTCCAGCTAGTTCACTCCCAGCCTATACTGGTGCCTGGAGTTATTCCTCTTCAGGCACAGGATTTTGCATTTCCCTTTGCATTTCATGAGGTTCCTCTCTGCTTATTTCAGCCTGCTGAGGTCCCTGTGAGTGATAACACATCCATCTGGTTTATCAATCACATCTCCCAATTTTGTAAATTTTGTAAAGACCATCAAACTTTGAGATAACCTTCTGGAGCAAAACTTACCAAGAAAACCTATCCAACTAGGAACTGCAGTGAAGAAACAAGAATAAAATAATAAGGAAGAATTCTATTAATTCATGACTCTAAATACTACATGTGCCAAGCCACTGCAGAACATGGTTCTCCTGAACATTCTTTATAATCTCACAGAAAGTCTTCAGTAAATTTTTTACATTCCTGAAAAGCAGTTACAATGAACTGACTCAGAGAAGTGCGTGATAATTACAGGTAAATTTAGCTATGCCTTGAGGAAGGGAAGGGGCGAGGGGACACCAAAAACCCGCGCTAACAAAACAGAACTGAAAGTACATGTATTTTGTATAAAAACGCACACACTGTCTGTACATCCTACACAATTCCAGACATTTGCTACAAACCACAGCTTTGCAGTTCTGCTCATCAAACATCAAGCTATCCTGAGCTTRCTTAGACTCTCCTACTTTTAAGAACATCAATGCAGGCAGGCAGGCAGATTCTCTATAACCATATTAGGGACATAGGTGTTATTCAAGCTTACAAACGGAAAAACTTAGCAATAAAGATTAATGGTCCAATCCTGCAAGGCAATGCAGCCCTCAAGTTCATTTCAATGCAAATCAAGATAGAATAATTCCTCATAAGGTTATATTCCAAACAATCAGCACGTGCACAGAATAAACCCAGAAATCCCAGGCCTTTAATCAGCTAGAAAATAAGAGCCAACATTGTCCTTGCCAAATCACTTTCAGCGCAGCAAACGTTGTGTTTGGCTGGTTAGATCAAAACACAGAGAGAAAAACATGACCATYGGATTACTTTATTTTTGCTCCAAAGAGGCCTATTTTCTGAATGACATAATTGAAGATACACAGGCAAACTACCATTCCAATTCATCTGACATGAAATTCACTCCATTTAGGAGCATAGTGGCAGAGAAAGAGCAGAGGAAGAGAAAGTGGCAGATCAAACGTGTTGTTGTGTAGTTGCACTCTGCTCCTTAATGCTACCTGCCTGAAGGGCCTTCACTCCCTCCATGAGCAACACACATTCAGTCCCATGACAGAGCAGAGGCTATAGAGCTCCAGAAGAGACAGAAAAAGGAAACAGACTGCTGCTGCCTAATTCTTCATCAACATATTCTGAAGGGTCTCCAAGAAACAACAGAGTTGAGATCAAACTGTATAAATCACTGTGGTGCCGCTCCTGGATGCTGTCTTTTCCAATAGACATAAGCAGGGATCTAAGTTGGTGGCTTTGCTGTACTGTACCCTGTGCAGTAAGCACTAGTCTTGTTAGACATATGCAGATTAAGTACACTCTAGAAGTGATCATATGACAAGAAGTCTGTGAGAAATATCCCCATAAGGCCTCTAGATGAAGCTATATGGCTCATATGGAAGACAACACAGAGGAAAGCCCATCTTACGATTTTGGGGAAAGCCAGAGGTCTTGTATAGCTAACGGAGTTTGTCTTACAACTGGACACTAAAAACTGAACTACTTTACAAAAAGAGATCACTTTTGATGATTCCATTGCTAATTTGAAGACTATCTCTCATAAGGCTTCTGTCAGTTAAACAAACTTTCCTCCTTCTGTAAGAGTTACATTCATGAGATGTCCACCTTTACTGGTAGCATTATTTCTGCATTTTCATCCAGGGAAATGTCAAACTAATGTTCCCTATTGCATTTCAGTCTTTTTTGTCATAAAAAGTGTATACTATAATAATGGAATCTGTTTCTGTCTGTCACACACACACACACACACACAAAATAAGAGCCCCTTCCCTCAATTACAACTAACTAGGTTGTCACATTTTAGCTTTGGTATCCAAGCATCCTCTTAGAGGAATAGTGCTTAGGTCAGCACTTTTTTGTAACCTGGAACTTTGCAATTGTCTAAAATTAATTCTGAAATTAAATTCTGGATGCCAGAAAAAAGGGACAGAGTTTTTTTGAGAGGCATAAGGAGTATTAGGGCATAAGGACTCCAGGTACTTGGCCCTTCTTCCAAGCTTCTGCAATTGTACTACTTTTAGGCAACCTGCAAAAAATCTCTATGCTTTTAGCTTTTCAATGTATAAAAACAGGTACTTCCTCTGCTTCTCACATATTTCACTAAAATTAATTAAAGCTTGAAGTACTTTAAAACCTTTAATCAAAAGATGCTGCATAAACAGAGAAGTCTTGAGGACAGTACAAGCTGCAGAAATATTTCAAAATGGCATAGTAAAAGAGAAGAAAATAGCCATTCAGTTTGTATTGTGTTTAGATGTTTTATAAAATTAGTATTTGTGACACAATAGATGTTAACATCATCTATGTCTTATTTCTAAAAGTATATACTTGCTTCTCTATGTTAGAGATGAAAAGTATTCTGTTCATTTAAGAAAACTTACATAAATATCCAGCATCTCTCTGCAGCAGTTGTATATGCATTAAAAACCATCCTTAAACTGATGCTGCCCACACAGTACGATTACTCATTTAATCCAGAAAAGGTACTTTAAAAGAGAGGTCAAAAGCATTTTTATACCAATAAAAATTTAAAGAAACAAACTCTAGAAGTTAGAGCAGGTCAAAGTCAAAAAACACACCGGTGGTCATAGTCTAACGGCTTTAACTCCTGTTTCCTTATAGACAGTCAAAGAAAACTGACTGTGGCCATGTGTGCTGGGTAGCTAAGGGAGTGAGATTTTAAACTCAGGATTTTTCTTTCCAAAAAGTTTTAAGCTTCTATGAAGGACCATTCACAACAGCAATAGTTCTGGGATCTCAAAATGCTAACTCAAAATTTGCCCATTTTCACGCTTTAAGCTTATGAATTCCCAGTGCCCAGGTCTCACGCACTCCAGCAGCAGATTCCTTCATGCTTCAAGATCTCAAGTTCAGACAATGTTCTCTGGCCCGACTAGCCCTATAGCTTTGCCTGGTGTTGGAATCCAAAAACACAGGGGAGGCTATCAGACTGCTCTCAGGCCATGCAAATGCATATCACATCTAAACCCCTCTCCACAAGCTTTGGAATTTATGTAGAGATACATCAGCCCCCTTGGACAATCTGGCATTTGAATCACACAGGATGTCATCTGCTCCTCAGTCAACCCAGTCATTTGATTCTACTTACATTCCAGTGTTTATCTGTACACTGAAACTTCCACATACCTTTTTCTTCTTTTTTTACTTCTGTATGTATTAAAGTGCATGTCTTACTGTTCAATCAGTCTGGAGATACCTTTATCTTTAAACAAACTTTATGGAATATTTCTTCTCCAACTCCCAGCCATCAATCTATAGTAATTTCTTCCTGCACAAAACACCGGAGACAGAAAAACCATATGAAGAACTGCATGTGCTTAAAGCTTTTGCTTGTTTTTGCTATGGTAATTACTTTGTTTCCAACTATATAGAGTAAAACTAAATTAAGACCAAATGATAAAAAATTCATATGCAAAGCAGCTTCTCCTCTGCACAGTATGAAATTTGATCAGCTGTATTTTCAAAATAATAGGCTGTTTTTCCACAATTTCCATACATTTAAAYTTACATAGGGGAAAAATTTGTAAATTAAAGTGTCATCAAAGAAATTCCCTAAATATTCAGAAAAGGGATTTACTACAATTTCTCATCGATGTACCTAATTAAAGTGCTGATATGGTGAGATTTAAAAGGGTAGAGTTGTTTAATTTTCTTCCCCTTCCCCAATGCCCTGCTTCCCCTAAACTTAAAAAAGAAGAAACAAACAAATGAAAAAGGGAAGAAAAAAAATTTTAAACACCTTTTTTTCTTGATGCTATTTCAGGTTTGACCTGAGTGCTTTTGGCTAATGAGAAAGTGAGTAGTTGAGAGAATCCCTTCACATACTCAAATCTGAACATTAGTATAATATTAAACAACGAAAATGTACAAACTGATATGAAATCCCTTTAGTTCAGCAACATTCGATCTGTCTCAGAGATTTCCATAATTTGCTGCAGCTGCTAAGCAACAAATTAAACATGATTTGGCATATTTGAATGCATTATTCCTCCTACTGCTCTTCTGACTGAAAAAATACACTCATAAAAAGGCTGTTGAAACAGAGCAGTAATGCTGAGGAGAGGTCTCATACTCCAGCAGGTATCCTAATTGTAAGCAAACAAATACATTTTTGTTTGCCCTACAGTAAAAATGAAGAAGTATAGAGAACCTAATGTCCTACAATCTATTTGCAGAGTCACTATTGTTTGAATTGTGATGATTCCTACAGGGATTACAATTTTGTCTGGACTGTCTGGCTCACGGCAAAATAACAGGTAAACAAACAGAGATAAATAACCCTACCTCGGGTTCTCTGAAATCTGCTAACATACTGGGAATTCATCACTCCATTCGAAGACTACGCAAGTGGACACTATTTCTAGCTGAGAAAAACAACTCAACAAACCTTCAATAGCAATCAAAAAACACTCCCTGCCCACACATCAGAAGCGCCTCACTTCCTAGCTTTCGGTTCCCATATCCTACCAGGGTACCAGAGCAAACAGAGACTAAAAACTGCATGTAGATTTCATGCACAAGTGCAGAGAAATCCCAGGCTTCTGTCTTAAACTTGCCTGTACTACAGATTCAGAAAGGCAGTCTTCCAGATTCTAAAAGAGATCATCCTTACCTGCGCTACTCCAATTTAAAACACAAAATGAAGTGCTCTCAAAGGTGGAAAATAACTTTCCAGCTTTGGGAAGGAAATGAACACTCAGCTTTGCTTCACATCCTTAGAGCAATTACATATGAATTTAAGAACAGTACCAGCCTTTGGAGAAGGGGCAGGAGGCTTGCTTTGCTACTACCATACTTATCTTAGGACTTAATCTTGCAATCTTAATTGTCAAAACAGTAACAAAAACATTAGAATTAGGTAAGACAAGAAAGTTGTATTTCTGCACATTTTAATACTTATTTTCCACATAGAAATATTGTTGCACTCTTGATCTCTGTCTCAACTGTGCACTTTCTGTGCACTTGCTGTTTTAATTACTTGCTTTTAACCATCCAATTAACAGACAATCATAACAACTGTATAACAACTCTATGAAAAATATCTCCTTTATTTGTCCACATCACTATGACAGATACTTTTAATTTCAGTTGCAGTATATGAAAAAAATTAAATTGGGCTGTTCAGAAAAAGAAAACCTTCAACAGTGTTTTTCTTTAAAATTTTAATGAACAGAGTAACAAATAAAAGTTAATTTCTTCACACACAGATATACCAGACCTCATTCCTTTACCACTCAAGAGCCTTTCTGCTCAAGTTATTAAGTTCACTCAGAGATCCTTCCTATTCAAGTTATGTTTTCAAAAGGAAGATTTAAATGTAGAAGTGGTAAGGTTGAATTTGACCTCACTGTTTATGTTAAAAACAAAATTTAACAACTATATTAATCAAAACAAAGTATGTCAACAATCTAATTTGAAAAACAGGGTAATAATGTAGGTTTTACTGTAGACATTCACATTCCAACTGTACCATTATTTTTTAAACATCTGTTTTTTTTTTCCTTTGAGTACATGTAGCACTTTTCAAAACTGCTAAATTTTACATTCCCCCAAAAGGAAGTATTTACTCATCCGTAAAAGAGATTCAGCACATGTAGTATAGATAGCCAATCTATTTGGACGGTATCACTGAAGAGGAACACAGACTAATAACGTATTAAAGTGCTTGTATAACTACTGTTAAGGTTAGTACCAAGTAATTCCAGGCAGGTCACTACACAACTACTTACTGGCAGTAACTTCTGGTCACTATCAAGATGGAAACAAAAACAGAATTGTTACTTACTTAAAAACTCCCAACTGAATGGTTACTCTCTAGTATGTATTTAAAGCCTTTTAATGAAAATCTTGTCTTTTTACTGTCTTCGTAATATTCCTTAGCATATAAAACAGCACATGAAACTCATAAAACACAGTTCAGTATGAGTATAGGGTTCGGGGTTTGTTTATTTGTTCCCCCACCTTTTTTTTAAGAGGAAAACCAAGTTTGTAAAGCACCTGCAAAGACAGAAAATTACTGGATATTGTACCATTGTACTGGATATTAAATTGTAACTTAAATTCTAATTTAACTTCCTTTTTGTAGTATCTTATTACAAAAGGAAAAGTTCCCAAAGAAGGTTATTGTAGATTGATTGATTTTCCTTCACAGAAGCAACGTTCTATAGCCTCTTTACTGCAAATCTCATAAAGAGCACTCAGAAAAGCTGCTAAGAATTATTTTGGAATAGCAGAAGAGTTTCACATGGACAATGCTACAGGAGATGGTAATTTAACTTGATATGTTCACTGACTAGTGAACTGCTCTAATTCAAATGAAATTTAAAGGTTCTCTGTTATTTACTGACAGATTACATTTATGACTTTCCAGTTATTACCTTTAAAGAAAACAGAATAATCAGATATCTATTAAAGAGGAATATTTTTTAACTGAAATCTCAAAGTATGGAAGTAGAATTACAGATATACTTAACTATAAATTAACACAATCCACAGATGAACTAAATATCTATCTTCAAAACCCACCTGGAATAAAGTTCAGACATGAAGTTTTAGGACCAGATCTTCTCATGGAATAACTCAATTAATTGAAGTTATACCAGTAGAAAAACAGGCTATCTTCCTACTATGCTGGTGATGGCACAAATTCTAAAATAGAAAATACTTCTGACACAGAATACAAAATACAGTTACCAACAATGCTTCCAAAAACTCAGAGAACTATAAACTCTTTTTATGGCAGACAAGAGAGGAAATATAGAATTATTCCATTTAAAAAATATTTCTGGGTAAAGTTTTGAACTATACACGTTCCAAACAGCTGTTTTCTTACTTCTTCAAAGAAACAATTAACTCTTGAATTCCAATCTCTGTCTTAGCACAATATATCAGAATGGCCTGTAGGTATACACGAGGTTTTGAACTGCTAAACATGAAGAAATTACATTTAACAGAACTGGAAAAACTAGACCTTCCTATAACTACAATAAGGCTATCACATACAAAAAGTTGAAAACATCTGACATGCACTGAATCCAACACACATTACAGAAGATAAGGAAATTTTAATCATGCTTATGACACATTTTGAAAAGTAAATCAGTTAAAAAAGAAAGATCTCTCGAAAATCTTCAACGCCCTTCTGATGGGCAGGATTAAATATTATATTCATTTTAGGGGAAAACTATACTACAAAGAATTATGCTGAGTTATTTTTTATTTAAGAAGTCTACCAAAAAGTGGCGGTTTTTTACTGCATACAAAAGGCATCATTCAAACTCACCTCCCTGTACTTCTCCCCTCTTAACCCAATTCTTATGTTTCTCTGCAATGGGGGCGGGGGGAATCAGCATCTTCATAAGTAGAGTTCTGAAGACATTAACTTTAATTTGCCCTTTGTGTTTTCCAATCTGATATATCAAAAGTACAGTTTCTCTTTTAGAATGCTGCAGAGGAAAATCTCTATTCCAGTGCCATCTCACCTCCTTTAGATCACACTGGGTAAGATGATGATGAAAAAACAGACTGTTTTTACGAAGTGCTTAGGGTGCAACACTGCCCTACAATCAATTTATGGTAAAGAATATTCATGAATTTTTCTTGTAGGTATGTAGAAACTATTTCCTCCCTATAGTTCTTTCTGAAGAACAGACATGTTTTAAAGAAAACAAGGAAAAAAAAAGATTCTACTGAATACTTTTCTGAATGATTTCCATCCACTGATCCAAATTCATTATGGATAATTATTAAGACTAAAGTAGTGAAACAAATAAATAAACTGAAAGACAACACTAAGTCATCAAACTTACTGAAAAATCATCACAATCTCCTTCCTTTGACCTATTTTCTGTTCGATTCAAAAGTTTGAAAATTTTGCCTATTTTTCTAAACTAGAAATCTAAAAACACCCTTCTCTGAAGACTGGCCCTTCAAGATGTTCAGGGTTATTTTTCACTTTGATGCATTTTTTTTTCCTGGGGCTTCTTCAGATTACTGTAGATGGTTGTACATGCTGTGCATGGTTGTACAGAACTTCCAGCTCTGTTACTTCGAATTTATAAGGTAAAGATGTGTGTGTGTGTGTGTGTGTGTGTGTGTGTGTATGTATAAACAGAATATATATTACAGATAATATCTTGTATTAAGTATAGTATTAATTATAGTATAAGTATGTAAAATATATAAAAAACATACAATACTGTAATATATGTTTATGTGTGTGTGTTGTATGTGTACACATGCTTACACAACAATAAAAAGACGGCAGACATTTAGAAACTTGACGAGCAAGTCATCTGAAACTTTGTGAAGTTCAGTAAGAAGCACAAGGAAGCAGGCTAGCCCCACACGTCAGCACAGGCTGGCAGACAAGTGGTCGAGTGGCAGTCCTGCTGAGACAGACCAGAGGCTTATGGTGGGCACCAAGTTGAATACGAGGCAACTTCCATTGCAAATAAAGGAAACAGCACACAGGGCTACATTAGGACAAACAGAACAAGAAAAGTTACTGTCTCCTAACTAGGCAATATCCAGAATATTGTTTTCAGTTTGGGATTCTCATTTCAAGAAAGATGTTAAGAAACTGGAGAGGGTCTCCAAGGATGGCCAGGTACCTAGAACACAGTTTCTAAAGAGGCTGAGCTGAGCAGGAGGCTGGACGACATACCTTGCAGAGGTCCCTTCTAGACAACAGTTCTATGATTTTGTAGAAAGACTTTAAAAGCACTAAGGAATTAGAAGAGAAAGATGGAGGAAGATGCAGAAAAATGAACCTGATTTTCCTAATATTCTGATGATTATTTAAGAACTCTATGACTATTTCCCCTTAAAAAAAAGTAGTATTTACAATCAAATGAAATGGGAAGAAGTTTGKATTACCATCCAAATAAAATGCATTCTTTCACCTGAAGTATACTAGTACAGGAAAAAAATGGTCTAAATTAAACAGTGATGATGAGATGATGCTAAAATCTGAAATGCTCAAACCATCCAGCTTCCCCAGTCCACTTATTTTTATGAAAAACCCAATCCTTTTGAAATCAGCTATCAACACTTTCACAATATCAGAAGTGCAGCAAGATTTGAAAAGAACTCTTGGCGAAGTTTTGCATGAGACAATAATGAATACTTAGGCAATAATTTAACAACCACATTCTAAGCAGCACAGAGAGAATTCTGCAGCTTTTTCCCCCATCCTCCTACTCCAGACATCCAGGTAGAACTGTTTGAGAAACACAGCAGAAAATTAATCCAGGTTAGAAGTAATCCAGCAAACAAAAACAATAAAACCTTGGATGAGTACCCTAATCCAGTTTATTATAAAACCATAAAACTGCAGGGTGACAGGAAGGCAAAAACTATCAGCAGTGGCTGCTTAATGAAATTGCTACCACAAAAAAATTCTTAGCAATCTACGTTCTTACATTCACATTTCTGAAATTGGCTGAGCCTACAGAAAATATTACATCCATTTAAAATCCCTTCCTTTTAAAATACAGAAATACAAGAAACAACAAGGACAGGATTCCTGCCTCAAGTTCAGAGTGTCAGCAATGTAAGAATTTTATACAAGATGATACTAGCCTAAGAGCTCCAGTTAGTCATGAAGCTTGCCATCGTGTAATGTTCTCAAAACCAGCCATTACTGAGGCTTTGTGCAGATTGTTAGCGTGTTCACTCAAGCATATCATATGGCACTGAAGCCACATACCCACACTGAAATAAGTGGCCCTACAAAATCTTGTGTTGCTGTCTTTGGGAGCAAAAGCACCTGCTAGAAGACAAGATGAGAACTTGGCTGATAATCTAAGATTACAAGATGAATGACAATGGCTAACAAGATATTAATCTGACCATGTAGATGCTCCTATGAATAAAACAAATACAGCTCATAAAGAAGCTCTAGTAATACCTACATGCTTTTCAGACCAGCACTGAATTTCTGAACTACTCTTAAGCTGTAGTTTAATTCTCTATCCCACATCCTTCTCCTCCCCTTCATAATTTTGATAGGCTTTGTAGGTAGGGTGAATGTGCATGAGTGTGCATGCATGTGTGTGTGTGTGCATTTTTATATATATAAATTAGGGACTCATTTATATATAAGATGGATATGCACTTTGATCCTCTGCATCCTTAGTATTTTTGTTATCTTTCTGTTTGCTTAGTTTTCCACATTCTATTTTCAGTCACATTTCCTCCCAATTATATTTATAAACAGGATTTTGCTTCCTCTAAGGTTTTTTCATTACTGCTTTTCTCAGTATCTTCTCAAATGTACTTACCAGAGATTTCTTCCAAAACGCCTTCATTTTTTCCTTCTAAAAAGCTTCTCTTCACACAAGATTCATCCTCCTCTCTCCCTTCTGAGCCCCCAGATTTCCTTCCTCCTCCCAGTACACATTCTAGCCTTTAACTCCCCTCCACCATCCCATTCACTTCATCTTTTCCCAGTGAATAGCAGTCTATCAATATACAATACATCATTAAAAAAGTCCTTGAGAATATTACAACCAACATGGGGTCAAGGCCTTAAATGAGTAATTTAAAGAGAAAAATGGTCAGTTAAAAAAAATAATTTTCCTTAAGAAAAAGGAGAAAATGTTTAACACAAGAATCACATAGAAGCCTCCAGCAGCCTTCAAATCCACTGGCTATGTGAAAAAATCACAAACGCTTCTCTTTCCCTACCCCACCAGCTCCTCCTTCCACAGTTCGCACCTGCACTGCTTCACCCATCTTACCTCAGTGATTAATATTTGGGCCTACAGAGATAATGTGCTCTATTGATCCTACTCATCCATCCATCTTGCACACCAAGTTTCACACAGCCATGAATAACCACTGTTGCTCCAGGCTGAAAAGAATAGAAGAGCTTCCTAATTTGCATGGGAGACTGACCATAACAGGAGTTTCCTCTTATTTTCAAACTTGTTTTCTTCTTGACCTAACTAGGACAAGTTGGCAAGTACAGTGGTTTCTTCTATTGTCATCATTTGCCAGGTTTTGCTCTTCCCCAAGGACAGATAAAATTAGGTATATAAAATACTAGGTGAAACTAAAATCAAATGTCAAATCAATGCATTCAAAGAATCATTGACCACCCTCTGCCTCTATTTTAGCTTTGCTGGTAGAGGACAGCACTGCTCTCTCTCTTTTTTTTCTTTTCTTCTTTTTTTTTTTAATAGCTTTAATAGCTTTTTAATAGCAAGTTTTCACTGGCCTCTTCTACCATATGTCTCTTCTTTAATAATCATACTTATTTTCTTCCCAAAGCCTATCACCAAACCAGGGAAAAGAGCAACTCTGAAATCTCCATACTCCATCTACACATGCAGTTCATCTATACCAGCCAAAAAACTAAGTGGTCATGAGAGCACAGGAGGCACATCCTACTTTTTTAAAAAAAATCTTGCAACAAATCTGCTAAATCTGTAGTCTGTAACTGGAGAAAAAGAAGTATGAGAGAATTTGGAGTCTGATTTTCCACTTCAGTATTTTCTAATAACTATTGCAAGGGAAAGACAACAACACTGGCAAACAAACAGACATTATGCTGCACTTTACTGGAAGAATTACACGTTCTCTGTAGAAAAGCAAAGGTATGTTGAAAGTAAGACAACATGTCATTCAAAACATATCAACTGACAACAACTGTAGAAGATGATGAGAGTAAAGACCTATTTTATCTTGGCAGATTTCAAGAACATATTTTATTTTGATAATTCTGGTTCATTGCAAAAGCAATACTACTTTAAAAATTGTTTACTGAGATGTCCACATTAATTATATATTGTAGGGTTAATTTAGCAATATGCAGAAAAAGACTATTACTGCAGACAGAAACAACACTCAAGGTTTCCTTTAATTCAGTAGTAGAATTTTTAAGATTCACTTGGGAACCTGAAAAACTTCCAGAACATCACTGCCTCACATAGTTCTGGAACTGTTCACAGTTCTCATTAGTAATTTCCTCCATGTCTCCACATCATCCTTTTCACCCGATAAACCTTATTCTTTGCTATCTATCTCCTCTAGTTTTAAGATAATAGAATGAAATGAAATAAAAAAAAAAATCAATAATACTGCTGCTTGTGCTCCTAACAGAGCAGGGAAGCTTCAAAAATTCTGGTTAGCTTTCATTATTGTAATTATAGAAGCTATGAGTAATTAAATGTTATCTAAATTTTTCATAATTGTGAACAGTTACACAGAAATCCTTTAGGATTTATCACACACTTCATCAATCATCAAAGATGACTAGACTTCTCCATGTTTCTTCATTTTAATAAACAGATACAATAAAAAATTTTTACTCGAGATTATGGCTTTATCTTCAGTAAATGCAGCTGTAATTCTGCCTAGAATCCTAACAGAAGCACAACCAGAATTTAATAGTAACTGTGAAATGTGGTTTAGAAAGGTATTTTCTCAAATCTTAGGTATGCACAAATGCATTGAATTGAAAATCTCTTCTCAGAAAGCTTTGCATAGTGTAACGTAATATGTATAGGAGGGCTAACAAGTTAAATACAAGAAATTTATTTCAGTACGTGTTTAAATATCTAACAAAAGGAATTTGAAATTTCTAAACCAAATTTCACCTCTTCTTATCTTAATTTAGTATCTAGTTAGTAAAAAAGTCTATTGCCTTTGCATTCTACAATAGTCAAAATATCTTTTTTTCATCCTCTTGGTCTTGCTACTACTTCTAACCTTCAGTTTAAAATTCAGCTTCTATTAAAAGTACATTTTTGCTTATATACATTACAATGAACTGTAATTTACAAAAACAAGTACAGTAGACCATAGCTTATTAGCATTCCTAACTTAAACTTATTTGAAGAAGTGATAAGTCTCACATTGCTTTGATATATTTAACTAAAACAGAGGTGGAAAGAAAATTATGTATTACAATTTACAGCAATTAGTATTTTTCTTTCCAAACTGTTTAATTTAATTTCCAACTCATTATTTTGGCTGTTAAAATGCTTACATCTTCTTCCATATATTCACATTAAAGTGTCCTGCCAATGCAAATAAGCATAACCTGACACCTGCTACAAGTTTGTAATTAGAATAAATTTCACTTGCTTAGCCTTGTGTAGGGTATCTGTCCTCTAAAATGAGTCCTATGTATCATCATTCTGTTTTTCCACACAATCAGACAACAAAATTTTAGTTGAAGTGAACTTAGGAACTTACCAAGCACCAAAAAGTTGTTGTTTTTTTTTAATGTGAACATCAATTAACTCCACAACTTCAGATATTGTCTCTTGCTCAGATTAGACACTCCCTCAGTGAGTAAGGTAGAACAATTTAATAGAAAAGGGTATCTTTCTGAGACAACTATGAGATAAGGAAAAATCGGAAGACAAATAAAATACTTATTTGTAATTTCCATCTGACATATCTCTCCATTTTTTCTACCAAAGAGGCAAGGACAGTGTAATATAGCAGCAGCAACTGCAAAAAAGAGTTTACCTTATTGCAATGCTTACACTTTCTAAATCAAAAAGCAGAAATCAATGCTTTGTGAATATCTGTTTAAATATGCTTTACAACTTACTTCATCTTTTACTGTTTGGAAGAGAATTATTTTTAGAAGAATCACTCTTATCTTCAGGTTTGAGTGAATTAAATTGGCCTGTTCACTTTGTGCACTATTTCATCATACTTTTGACACTAAATGTTGTCTTTCTTTTACAGCAGGCTTCAAAAAAATCCCATTAAGAAAATCAGACCCTCAAGAATATGAAGTACAACTTTAGAAACTGTTTAATGGCCCAATGAACACAACTAGAAGCCCAAGCCGTAATGTGGCTTGAGAGGTCAACAAGGGATGAACTGAAATGTTGGTTTCCATTAGTTTCTAAACTCTGAAGTTCGGAATGTTCTTACAGAGAGTAACCTACAAATTCCACGTTATATCCGTTACCAAGATGTCACAATCGCACATCCTGGGCCACACTGGATAGGTTTGACTGACCATGGATTGCAAAGCTCCCCAATGAGGTGACGTTCTGTAAGGGAAGCTCAACCCYGTGCTTTAGAAAAGCGGCAACTCCAAGTACTGTTCCTTCTCCACTGTGGGCAAGTGTGAACCTACTGCATCTCTGCCTTCCCTGCTTTCACGTGCATTCTGCATGTACACACCAAGAGGTGCAACAGGGTAAGGATGGATAAACCAAGCCAGTGTGCCTCAGACTGCAGTAAACTGACTGTGCAGGAGTTTCAAGGAAAAAAATCTGAAAATAGCTGCTTTAAACAATAGTTCTATTTACATTATTATTAGTTCCTTTAAGACAACAAGTGTTTGTAGCAGAATATCAGATTCAGGGAGAARCAATTAAGGATACAGGGCACTGAAAACGAAAGGCAACACCAAGAATGTTGATTGTTCTGCTCAGAGTTTCTCTGCTGCCTGCAGAAGTAAATCACCTTCATAAATTCATCCTCCACTGTAGTAAGAAAGCAGCTAGCAAACCAGCACTTATGGAGATGCCACATTTAACAGAATGAAAGGAAAATAGTGCATCTTTAAACACATGTCCAGAAAAAACATGGTCTTTCTGAGGCTATAGCGTGGGTGAGAAAGACAAGTTTGTAGCCACATAGGAAACATGATTCCACAGTCCAACAATCCTTAGTTCTCTACCAAGCAAATATATGACAGTTACTGTTCGGTTTCATTTTCAGTGTCTGTCACCAAACAGCATTCAAGATTACTAATATGCCATAAAGCAAACTTCAATTATCCAAAATGCATCTAACTGCTTTGCTTTGTTCAACATTGAAATACTAGGAGCAAGGGAAAGTCAGTGTTTATTTCAAGCTGTAAGAGACGGAGTCTGAAACACACTGTGTACTGAACAGGACAACAACAAAACATGATTATTTTCTACTCACCTTTGATAAATTATAGCTATTTAACTAAAATGATAAATTCTAAACAAAGTGACCTTTCAGTTTTCACATTCAAGGAGGGAAACTTCCTAACTATTTACCATTAACTACTTAACTGAATTTTCCAAGTATTGCTGGCTGTACTAAAGATTCAGTGCATTAATTCCTCCAATGCTAATCAAACTTACCAAGAATAATTATGGGAAAGTTTAGCCCCTATTCTATACATTCAGAGGACGCTGCAGAAACAGCACACCTAGAAAGTACAAGTTCCGGAGGAGGTTGCATAGGATATGCTTCTCCACCACATCAATACATACCAGACATAACGATTACCTATGCATTGTCACACCAGAGAGATGTAGGACCGGCTTATTTCTCTTCTCACCACAATATCACTAAATCATGCAACTCAGCCATTCAGGCTGAGTAGCAAGAACAGGATCTATGTTCCAAAGAATATGCATCTATATCACAGAAATGTTATTACTAATACATATTCATAGACCAATATATTGCCAAATGGTGGGTGTAGGCCAAAGCAGTTTCACCTCTTCAGATGAAACTTAAGACTGATATTAACATAATAGTCACCTGAAATATTGGAATATTAGAATTTGCATTTTCAGGAAAGCCTGAAAGTAGCATTCTTTTGCCTAGCAGAAGCACACTGAGGTTATTAAGCAGGAGTCCCACATCATGATCTAATTCTGATTTCATCAACAAAAGACAACTTGTCATACAACTGGCACACAAAAATTGAAAGGGGAATAATAGTGGCGAGGGGAAATTGTTAAAGCCCATACTTTTCAGGAAAGTTCTTAATGCTGATATTCTTCAAAATACATTGACATAATAAACAATGTTAAGAATAAGTGCAGAATAATTGAGGAAGGTAACATAACAAGCTAATACACCTTTAGAGTCATTTACTCTTTGCTTTTCTTTGGTAGTCATAAATGCTAGTTATGATGATGATGATTAAAATATGTAAATACAGTCAATAAGACTATTAAGTTTCAGCTAGTATATGCTTGCAGCGAGTCAAATTGGATGCAATTTATTCAACTGCCCAATCCATGCAGTAACTAACTACATTTTAATAGACAAATTTCTCTCTTAAAAGTATCCATTACACATAAAATATATATAAAAAAATCCTAACAGGTGCAAAAATAGAAAGCAGTATCAGCAATGTTTACTTCCTAAATATGCACTAATTACATAGTTAGTTGTTAATAATATAATCAACTTCCAGTAACTTTGGATACAACTGACTAAAAAGCACTAGGTTCTAAATACATTTATATAACAAAAACAAAGCATTTGTAACAGAAGGAACATGAATTCTAATCAGTGATTAGCAYCATTTTCCCCAATTAAATCTAGAAATCAAATTAAGTTATAATTTTYGATTTTTAAATAGATTGGTATGTCCCCAAATATATTAAATCTCATCTCCAAAGTTCGTATAATTCTACCAAAAATTAACACACTGCAGTGAGACCACTATATACCAGTTAGTATTTCTTAAAGAAAAATTTAAAAACACTCTGAAAAACAATTTTACTATTCTCATTATATTCAAATGCTCTGTTCTGTCTTCTGCATCCTAGAATTTGTCCGATCTTTTTAAAGATATGCAATGCTTTCAATGCTGAACAAAACATGCATTTTCTTTCTATAAGACCATGAATATTTTAACATTACTACAGTAGTACAGAATTAAGGTTGTGACACTAGGTATTTTGGTCTAAAGCATATTTTGATTTACAGTTCCCAAGCATAAGTGAATCAGGCTTTTCAAGAATRCTTTTAAGAGCAATGTCCAAAGGGTTCCTCACGTTCCAATATGAAATCGAAATCATCTATCATTTTTTTCTGCTACTCAAGCTTAGTGCTAGCTGAATACACTAAAAATAAGGCTAACAKATGTGCCTCAGAATCTAAATGGACATTAAGGCCTTAAAAATTAACACAGATTGCTAATCTGGAAAAAACGGTATAAAGGTAAATTACAAATCGTAAAAAACATGGAAGTTTAGTGTTGCAAGTCAAACTCTAGGGGAAKGAGAAAAATCAAGATTAAAAACTACCAACGGTGCATGTTTGTAAAGTGTYGCAATGCAAGCTAATAAATTCCTGAAAAAAGAGGGATAAATGGGTAGAAAAGAACCAGCCCTTCAAGGTCTTTCCCAGCATTGCAGAAGGTACTGCCAAGAAGAGCCCTGAGTTCTAATACGCTTCAGCATAAAAACTGACCAACACCAGAACAGTAAATTCACATCCAGTATATTTTAAGACTCCATTACACAGTTCTTACRGGTTTTTTTTAATTTTTCTTTTTTTTAACATCATATTTATAACTCTTAATAAAATTACTCTCACGARAAGAAAAAAAATCTTTAATGATACACAAAGATTCAAAGGAAAAAAAACATGATTGATATTAGGTACTCAGTTCCTGTACATAAAGGAGCTAATCACAATCAAGGATGGACCAGAACACTCAGCTCAGAAATCACCTTTAGCAGCCAATGCCCTATGTGGARGAGGTAGGAGAAAAGATCTTACATTTCTGAAAACACTCAGAGGCAGAACATGACTCACTTAGATTGCTTCTGTACATGAATGGCTTGAATAGCATATTCAAGGTATTTCTTAGAACAATGAAATATAGGATTAAGGGAGTATTTGTGTGATAGGGCAAGAGACTGAAAGTATTTGAARTATAGATTTTTTTTCCCGTCTACCAGCAGATTATTCTACCTGAAAACTCCTACAAGTCATGATTTTAGGCTGACACTAGTTACTAAGCTGCCTGTTTACTGAGGGAATACTCTTAAGGTATAGGCAAAGAATGATTTCAGTTGTTACCAGAAATCCAGAGCTAAGAAAAACTGTAGACCTGGAGAAGTAAATACCTTCCTCAAGATGTCCCATCATTGGAGCACACTGATCCCCCACAAGGTGGCTGTATAACATGACATCCTCATCCCGTATTAAACAAATCAAYAGAAACTCCGATGGTCCACAAGGTTCAAAAGGAGTATTTTGGTAACAGTGATCAGATCTCTAATGAATAAGCAGATAGTAAACTTATGAGCAATCCGAAGTTTATGAGAAGGCAGCCTATATATATGCTAGTGCTTCAATATATTGCTCTAATATATTACAGCAACAGATGCTATTYGCCTTGACTTTAGTCAGGCTTTTGACACCATCTCCCATAACATCCTCAGAGACAAGCTGATACAGAGAGGGCTAGACAAGCAGTCAGTAAGGTGCACTGAAAACTGGCTGAACTGTCCAGCAAAAGGCCACAAAGATGATTAAGGGACTGCAGCATCTCTCACATGAGGAAAGCCTGAGAASAGCTAGGATTGTTCAGGCTAGAGAAGGCATGGGGGTGGGAGGGAAATCTTGTCACTATTATAAACATCTGAACAGAGGGTGTCAAGAAGATTGGGTCAGATTCTTCTTAGTGGTGCCCAGTGACAGGACAAGAGGCAACAAGCACAAACAGAAATACAGGAAATTTCACTTGAACACAAGAAAACACTTCTGCACTATGGTGGTGGTTGAAAACTGAACAGGTTGCCGAGAAAGTTATGCAGTCTYCATCTTTGGAGATATTCCAATATGACTAGACACAGCACTGGACAACCTACTCCAGGTTACCCTGCTTGAGCATGGGGGTTGGACCAGATCATCTCCAGAGGCCCCTTTCCGCTCCAACCGTTCTGTGATTCAAAAACATCCAAGCAGCTTATAACATCAAACGCGATAGATCTTAAGAATTAGTCCAACCTACTTCAGTTGCAATAGAGAGTTTGGCATATAGGTCATCAGGTAAGGTCTGAGGAGCCATAAAACTTCTTCTTCTCCTTCAAGGTAGTATCACCACCACCAAGTACTTTATGATCACTACTAGTGCTGTAAAGATTTAATTATTTAAGTCCCACTCTGAACTTTCCTGTAGATCAGACAGATCACTACACAGAACAATCACAAACTAGTTCCAAGTTTGAAGAAACTGAAAATCCATCATCCTGAAAAAAATGTGTTTACTTGAAGAGTAGCCTCAGGTATGGAATATAATGAATGCTACAATTCTTTTCCAAATAGAAAAATCTTTTCCCTTCATTGTTAATAAAACTTCCTCCCCTTTTCAAGGCAATGACATAAAACTATTTCTCTGCAAAAGAATCTTTTTTCTTAGTTAGAAGTAGAACAGAAAAGTAGTGCTAAATAGACTAGCCAGAGATAATAAACTCCAATATCTGACTTCCATTTTTGGAAAAGTCATAATCAGTGGAAAGGATGCTTTAGAATTGAATTGCACAGAATCTCTTGCTGTATCATGAAACTCACCTTCAGTAAGTTCCCTGAAAGTTCATCCCCAGATTATTCTGATAGACTACGCAGGCTAGCTAGAACCATAGAATGTATTCAATTGTCTTGACTGAGGATGTGGACAGTACTGTTTGACAGCCACATTTAAAATTCTAGAGAACAACAGATGGTCTTGGATCTTCAAGACTATGGAATAATGTCAGTTCATTCAGTAGGTAATACCATTCTCCAGTGGCAGTCCACATCCATACAAGACTGAATACTTCTACATGTATTTTCACAAGAGTAAATTCAGACCAAGCTGCAGTGGCAAAGACATCCATTGCCACCTGGAGAGTAGCCCAGCCTACCTATTACTTCTCCTAAATTCTCTGAGATTTTTTTCTCCTACTATGAAGATCACAGAACATCTGAGGTTACCTCTGGAGATCATCTGGTCAAGTCCCCTTACTCAAAGTAGGATCAGCTACAGCAGGCTGCTCAAGGTATTAAGATATAAGATATCACTATCTTATATCACTGACATTTGCTGCACAGGGTAGCTGGGTAATACAGAAGATTTCCCTCCATAAGTACTACAGAATTTCTGAAAAGCCCTCGTTACTGAGGAGAGATTTCCAAAGCATCCATGACAAACTCCATTGCTGATGTGAGTATTTGTTGTCAGATTCTCAATCCTAATAAGATTGACTGAACATGGGATCACAATTGTAAGGGTGTGGTAATCACTGCCTTCTCACAAATTATTTTTTCTCCTTTACTATCAGAAAAAAGAAAAAAAAAAAAAAGATCAGAGTCAGCTGAGCATAAAAGACCTCAAACTTATTTGAGGGACTTGGTACTATCTCTCTAAGCCTTTATGCACACACATTCAGTGGCTAGYGGATGCACAAAATTTAACGAGCTAAGCATTCTTYTTTTTTTTTTTTTTTTWAACTGAAAAGCTGACTCTGCACACTATTTTTACAAGAGCTGGTTCAAGTATTTCAGTTGAAATTCACACACATGATCTAGCTAAGGTGCTTGCTATTTTTCTATGGAGTTTTTGGAATTACTTGAAGGTCTTTACCAAAATCATTGCAGAGGGTGCTGATGARAACCTTTTGTGGAAAGTTTCTCAGCTACCACAATGGTTCTTCAGTAGTGACGCTACTTACATGTTACATCTGATTTGACAGAAAAACTATTTTGAGCCAGGACATCACCCTGAATGTGCCTGAAGGCAAAAGATTCTTGGGCCTCAAAACACGAACTGCATCATGTTCTAGAAATATAGTTGACAAACCTGATTTTGTAAGTCCTTAGTCATTGTCCTGGAGGTGGCACTTAGGTGCTGCTGGGCAAGTTGTTGTAATACAGTACTGGCATGAGCATTTCCAGTAAAGGCACCTACCTCAGTGTCTATTATTCTTTCAGTTTTCCATAACCTGCCCATATATTATGCTGTGCTGACAATAAATGACAGGCTTAATACAAAATTAGACTCTCCCCTGCAAAGAACCCCTATGCTCCTTAGCTGTACATTTTCATTAGTCTACAAAGCTTGCTGGATTGGCCTAACAAAGTTTCCTCATAAAACACTGATTTTCATCATTTCTGTATTCAAATTAGCCACTCACAGGCTTACAAGTTATTACCACAGTCAACACACAATGAATTTTGAGTTTCTCTTATTCTTCCACTAACTTTGGCTGCCTTACTTTGTGTAAAACAACAGTTAATTGGGATAAATATGCAGACAATGACTCCAAAGGCCAGAAATTACAAAATTTGCTACAGAAATAGAAGACTTGAGAACATCTCAATTCAATGAATATTTATTTCTTTGAACAGTCATCTCTGATGAGAAAGAGCAAAGTTCAAATCATTGGTGTGAAAAAAAAACAGAGCGAGGACTTAAAGTCCTTCTTAGGTCCTGTGTATTCAAGGAAAATAGTCTTAACACTGGATGATAGCTAGATAAGATAAATAGATAAAACATATTTTGGAGTGCAAGTAGGGAAACACATTTTTTCCCTCATTTTCTCCTTTTCTTGCAAAAAGGCATGGCTTCAATAAACTGACATTTTCTGAATGCAAACTTCCTTTTGTATTTCCTATTGTAGTGCATAAATTCACATCTATTCTATAGTTTCCAACCTCTCATTTCTTAAATCTGCTCTTCTTCATTTCCTCAGGTAAATAATTCCAATCTTGTCAATCTCTTGAAAACCTTATCATATCCTYTGTCTCAAATTCTCTAGATACTGTGATTTTTTTGACCAATAGCAAACTTCGAATACTAGACAAGAATTAAGAAATTTGTATAGAACAACACTGTATTCTCTATACTAAGCTGTAAYTAGAGGTGATTCAAAAAAAAGGAATAAATCAAGTAACAAGACACCTCAGTTATCYGGAATGATGCCCATGTAGTGATTGTATTATTACTGTTTATTTAGAATCTTAAGACATACTGTGTCATATTTTTTGCCTTCATAACATTTTTGCATGTATCAACTTTCAGTTTTACTTGTTTTCCTTCTGTCCTTTCACATGGCTTATTTAGATTTCCCTTCCCAGTACTTCTGAACTTGATTAAACAATTTTGAATCCTCAGTAAATGTTGCTACTTTAAAAATCACCTTCTATAGGTGATTAATATAAAGTATTATACAGCTCCGGATTTAAAATAAAACCTTAAGGCTACTAGAACTTAACATTTATTTCTGTTATTTCCTCCCAAGGATTTTGTGACCTATGACAATATTTTACCTCTTACCTCATGGTTTCTTTATTTAATTGCTAGCTGTGAGCAACCTTCCCATACATCTTCAAAAATTTAAACATGTAAATGATTAGAACTGCATCTGCTATGCTAATATTGCAATCAAAAACCCTAGTAGATTAATGAGCGCGATTTTCCTTGCTGAAGCAGTAAATTACACTAGTACTAGTAGTTAATACTACTAAGTCCACCATTAGTCTTTGTTGTCACTGTGTATTTCTGCCTACAAGCAGTTGCAACTCTAGTGGGCGAGTATCAAGTATGTAAGTTTATTGTTGAAGTGAGCACTCAGGCTCACTTCAACAATTTTTAGACCTGTGTCCTAGGCAAACAGAATGTATGAATCACTTGCAAAATATTTGTCAAAAGTTCCCCTTTAAAAACTTTAAATTCTATTAACTGATTTCTACCAAATTTGTCTCAAGTACATCAAAGTTCTCCAAATTCGTGAAAGCAAGAGGACAGATAGAGAACAGAGACTCTATCAACATTCCCAGTAAATAAATGCAGCTTATTAGACAGTAGGAAGAAAAGGGGAAGAAACAATACAAACATCACATAATGTAATACCTTTTATTAGTTGTCAAAAAAAAAATCTTGGATTGAGAATTGATTCTTCTTTTCTAATTAAGTATCAGTTAGGATAATCTTAATAAGCTACTTCTATATGGATTCTATGAGGTCTGAAGAGTAAATTCAAGTTGCAACCATAGTATCTAGTTAACACTCAGTCAACAGCAAAGCATAAACTCAAACTATGCATTATTTCTGCTGGGTTTTTTTAAGTACTTTGTTAAAATGTAACATTTCCAATTCTCTACTTTGTTGTAATAAGTGAGCTTACACACACATCSAAGTAGCAAAAGTAAGCTAGCATTTCACTTAGCTTTCCTTCCAAAATATAAGCTCCCATATCAATAAATCTATTTTAAAAATGTATATACTTTTGATTATGTTTTGTGTTTAAACTGACTTTGAAATCACTCAGAGGGTTAAGAAACCTAGTATTAAAGAATTTCTAATTACACTAATTTATTTTCCTGGAAGTCTAGAATGAACGTTGTGCTGCCTCTCTGATACATTCTTCATTCAACTTGTRTTGGGCACAATTAGATAATTCAGAATTTAAAAAATTAACTCTTGATCTTATGAGATGCAGCTTACAGCAACTGTATAAGCACTTGAGTAGTGCAAGGAGGTTGCACAGAATGCTTCTGACCTCTAGGGAGGAGGATCTGCATAATTTTTTTCTTTTGTTTGCAAAGTCATTTGAAATAAGTATGATGGTCTAAATAGTTGTTTTTCAGCCCTATCCCATGTCTGTTTTCTTTGGAAACCAAGTCTTGTAAACATGAAATTTATAGGCTGTGATCTCTGTTAGACGATATCGAGATCCCTCCCAAATACTTAGAGCCAGATACACTGAAACACAGAACTCCTATTGCAATCTGGCGCTTCAATGTCTTTGAGAATCTGGGCCACAGTCCCCCCAAAACCCCCAAAACTTGGAAAAGAAGCATTATCCTTGCAGCAGTCACAGGCTGTAAGGTGGTGAGAAAGGTAGAGCATGAATTATAAAAAGTGTTTCACTCTCCTAACTGAGAGAACATTAAGATGCATCAGACATACAAGTATAAAGGTACAAAATCCAATCCGAATGCAGTAACAGTAACCCATTAATACTTCCACCACAATACCTTCTCTCAGTAGCCAAAAAGCATAGGAATAAAGAAAAAAAAAATCTTCCTGAGTGTTTCCCATAGACAACAGAGCCTCATATTTTCATTCAATCCTCTGCTTGATAAGTAGCTGGGTKTTTTTTCCCCCCCAAACTGTAGATTTACAGATCTGGGTAGATGAGAAGCTACTGCATATTCAAGTGGGCCGATAGCAGTTTAAGGATGATGTAAAAATTATAGAAAAAAAACACCAACAGGATTATAAGCAGCATCTTYCACAGGGAAGAAAAAATAGAAAAAAACACCGGGAATGAGATAAAGTACATCTATCAAGGAAAGAGAGAAAAAGAGCCATAGAAGAGCTAATACAGGAAAAGGACAGAACATATTAAGAACACAAGGAAACAGACTTCATTATCTATCATACAAAAGAAAATACTGAAATAGAGGAAATGTATTAAATCTGAATATTTCATGTTTATTTTTACTTCAGCTTTTTAAGGAAATTAGACTTACGTAGGATGCATTGTATGTGTGTGTGGGGGTCCCCCATGCATTCCCACATAGCTTTGAACCTGTTGGCTGATTTCAATCAAATCTGACAGAAGGATAGAGGTGTCAAAGATAATTGCCAAAGAAAACATTAAGGTCGAAAAATCAAGATGGTATGAGTGTCCTGGCTGAGGGAAAGGCTGTATCATAAATTAAGATGTTAGATGATCCACAAAAGGAGACTATAAATGTTCCAAGTAGGAAAAAAATTTTCCATTAGCACTTGCAATCATTCCCGAGATTAAAAAAAAAAAAAAAAAAGTAAGAAGCAGCCAAGGCTTCAGGCATCCACTGCTCAAGGAACTACTCTTTTAAAATAGTTCTTATTTTTTCACCTGGGGGAAAAAGGAAGAAATAGTGGTACTTAATATAGTATTCACTACCAGGAAGAGTAACAAACAAATGCCAAACAGCCCTTTTTATATGCAAAAAGGTTGTATAAAGGAAGACAATTTTATCTCCCTTTGGAGAAATAAGAGAGTCAAAGTGATTGCAAGAAGAAACAGCAGTGGAAGAGCTAGATGGAAAGAAAAGCCAGGAATTCCAAATCATCTTCCACCCACTACTTCAGGCTGTTTCATTCAGAACAGGTTTCATCCTCACCCAAAACATAACATATGTTTTCTAGGCCCTGATTAAAATAGAACAAGAGACTTGCAGTGTATACGAATCAATGAGAAGACTTTTTAAAAAGCTGAATCRATCTTTTAATTTGCTTTATATCAAGCAACTCCTTCCTAAATTCACAAATATTCAATTAATAGTTACTGTGTTAAAATATTATCTAGACTCAAACAGCAAGCAATAGTTCATCTTTTTTTCAATAAAAACTAGATTTTAGACAATCCATGTATAGTACCCATCTATATTTCTCTTCTTCCCAATTAGAGCACAGTCAAGTCAGTATTTCATACTAARAGATTACATCTGAAAGCTTAGTAAAAATTAATCTTGTCTAGTTTAAGCAAATAGAAATTTTATTCAGTGAAACACTGCCTGACTTCTTCCATGCTTACTTACACACTACCCTGATGCTAAAAGAAAGGCAACTAATTCAAACCAGCAAGTGATTCCTATAGGCTGTACAATGATCTCATCTAGAGCCTCAATAATTAAATTTTACTCACAAGCAATCTAGGATAGATGGACATAATACAGTTTAAGAAAACTATCAAACTCTTGTCAATTAAACACCGAGATTCAAGGATTACAAAGCAGAATCAAGACATCGATCATTCTCAACACAATTCTCAAAATATTGTAGACTGGTTACACAAACAGATCTTAAAGTATTTCACTTTTCAAGAAGCGCACCTCGCAACTTAAAACAACACCCAGAAGCTGCATGCCAAGAAAACAAGGAACGTAGTTGTATGGAATCAGTTAGCAATTACAGGCAACAAACAAATCGACCGCAGTGAAAGATCTGCTTTTGATATTAATAAGCTGTGATTTTTGTGAGGTGTCATACAGCTTACCTTATTTACACATTCATCACTCATGTATTTTAGATAAAAAGGCAATTCATAATACCACCTGAAATACTAGTCAAACATAGTATACTTCAGCTGGTAGAGAGGCAAACAAAAGAAAAGGTCTCAATGCTGAAAAACACGGGACTCTTACCTAAAATCCTTGCAAAGTCATTTTCATAATCCTGATTCTAGCATACAAAGAGGTACACTTGTCTTTAACAAAAAGAGATCTAAACACAACACTTTGCTCCATCCCTATAATGTGATGAAGATTATTTTTATTTCATCCTACATTTCATTCTTTCAACATTTTTAAAAGAATCAAGTTATTTCTTCTCAAGCTAAGGGATTTAGGTGYGTGATTACTGGAAAGGATAGTAAATGAAATTAAAGCATTTAACTTGTAGATACCCCTATGTGTTCACTCCAACTCTCAAAAAATACGCAACGTGAAAGAAAATCACAGGTACCTGCAATATACTGCTTCAGGTGCTAGCACATGCAATGTGTATGCCTAACGTGAAACCCCCTCAGCGCTTCGTGCTTTCCATCTATTCCGTCCCCAAGCGAAAAGGGCAGAGAGGCGTTCTGCTGTCTAGAGAAGTTGGACGCCACACGCTTCTCAGGGTGGTGTTGGAAGCTCTCCTGCTACCAGCCAGCCGAGATCTCCAAGACAGCTGAACAATGGTAGCAGTGTTTCAGCGGGCAGATTTGCAGCGAATGTGATCGAACCTGCTCGTCTCCAAAAGGCAGCTCGCACGCAGCCCCCTCGCATCCATCCGCACCTCGGCCCTCCGGAGCCCCAGTTACATACATTACGCGGAGACAGCCGGCTCCGAACGCACCTCGGGCTCGGACCCGCTCGCACCTGGCGGCGGGTGACGTCATCCCCCGCCCCGCGCGCCCCCCCCAACCGCCCCAACTGCCGACCCCAGCCCCAGCCTCAGGGAAGGGGGGGGAGGGGGGCGCCTTCCCCTGCCCTCCCGCCGCCGCCTCCCGGGGTCCGGCCGCAGGCGAAGGGTCCGCGCGGCCGGGAGGGCGCCGCGCTTCGCCACAACMGCGGCCCCCTCCTCTCCCAGGCGTTTCGGGGACGGGGGGAGGCACCTGGTGCGGGTCCCTCTGTGGGGGCGGCACCGCCTCGCAGCGCGCAGGGAAGGGGAGCGGAGGTGCGGAGTCCCGCCCGGCCCGGCCCCGGGGCCGARGAGAAGGGGCGCGGGGCACTTACTCGCAAGCCCGCGCGTCCCGGCTGCCGTGCGCGGCCGCCCCTCACACCTTCATGCCGCTCTCGCCTCAGCCCCTCCCTCCGCCTTCTCCTCGCGCTGCCCCCGCGGCCGTTGGGGCTTCAAACGGCTCCTGCCATTCCGCGCGCGCCGAGGCCGCTGGCTCCGCGCCGGCCGGGGCGGCGGGGGCGCGTGCGGCTCCGGCGCCGCGGAGCTTCCCCCGAAGGCTTCACAATAGACACAGACCAGCGTGTGTGTGTGTGTGTGCGCGCGCGGGAGGAGGGGCTTCTCCCCGGCGCGCCGAGGCGGGGACCGAGGGAGGGAGGGACGGACGGGCGGACAGGCGGGCGGGAGGGCTGTTTACCCGGCCGCCGGCCCCTCCACCMGGCCTTCGGGCCGCCCCACGCCCCGCGGCGGCGGCGGCGGGCAGGGACGGAGGGAGGGGGGCAGGGAGGGGCGCCCCCAGCCCGTCCCACCCCGCGGTCGGCAGGTGGTACGATCCAGCCCCCACCTCCCCACACCCCCCCAGTCTCTCCAACAAGGGGAGGGCGGGGCCCGGCATTGTGACGTAACCAAAGCCGGCTCGTCGCGGCCAATCGGCGCCGAAGGGGCGGGGCCGAGCGGTCCGCCGCCGCGGTGAGGGCGGCGGGGCTCGGCGGTCCCGTCCCGCCGCGCCGCCCTGGTGCTGCTCCGGGTGTTGCCCCAAAACGGGGGACTCCTTCCCCCCCTCCCCCCCCGCCCCGGGGAGACAGACCGCCCCGCGGTTACGTCTCCTGAAAAGACGGTGAACACCCTTCGTATGGGAGGGGATGTGGTCGCCCGCGAACTGTTGCGCCCGCTCTGCTGAATGTTTTCTCCGGAGGTTACCCAAAACGCAAACCAGTGCAAGGAAACAAACATCGCAAGGGGCCGCAGCCTCCTTCTGGGGTGTTTCTGTGCGCACTAGAGCCAGCTGTGAGTGCGCCGCGCCGCGCTGCCCACGGGCAGCTGCGCTCTCCCAGGCCGCGGCTCCCGCCGCTGCTGCCGTTGCCAGCGGACACCCGGGGAACCGCTGCGCGAAGCCCCGCTCCCTCGTTTCCCCGGCTAGCGGGACGCTTTGACCCCCCGCGCCGGCGAGGCGGGCGGCGGCGCGGCTCCGCGGGCCGTGCGGCAGGTTGTCGCCCCGCCTGGGAGTCCTGAAAGGTGAAACGGCATCGGCGAGAGATGAAACCGCGTGACTCATACAAAACCACGGTTTATATTTTTTTAAAAATATATACTTTAAAGTGTTTGAGGTTTTAATGATCCCCTCCGGACAGGCCGCCCGCCTTCCCCGCGGGGGTGGGGGTGGGGGGCGCGGACCGCTCGCCGCGGAGCTGCCAGGACCCGCGCGCTCCCATCATCCCCCGCGCCAAGATGTCGGCGGCGATCGCCGCGCTCGCCTCCTACGGCGGCTCCGACTCGGAGCCGGACTCGGAGCCGGAGGCCGAGGAGGGCCCGGGCCGCGCCGCCCCCGCCGCCGTCCTGGCCAGCCGCGACGCGGTGCTGCACCTCCGCGCGCCCCCCGCCGCCCCGCCCGCCCTGCCCGTCGACTCGGCCCCGGAAGTGGCCGTGAAGGTAGGCGCTGCCTCCCCGCCGGGGAGCGGCCGGGCCGGGCCGGGGGGCAGCGCGCCCCCGTCTCGGGGCTGCCCCGGCCTGCTCCCGGCCAGGCGGACGCCGCCGTCCGCCTCGCTTCGGCCTGAGGGCCTGCAGCCCGCCTGCCGCAGCCGGGCGGCCCCGTCGGGAGGCCGCGGGAGTGTCGGAGAGCCTGCCTGGCTTTTTGATTATTATTATTACTTTAACTGTAGCGATAAGCTCGTTGAAATGTATTACCTCCATCTGAAAGCCGCGTCTTGCTTGGAGTTCAGCAGATACCCCTGTCTTTTCTTGCCCTGAGTTGAAGATGCACCGTTTTTCTGTGTAGTTTGCYCAGGTGGCGGGGTGAAATCGATACCAACTTGATAGGCTTAGTGCAACTGAATCCTGTCCGAAGAGCAGCAGTGAAAGACGATTGGTGTTTCTGTTTTCACTCTAGTGTTGTCTGGGAAAACTTCATCTTTCAAGCTCAGGGCAGGATTGTATTGGCTTATTCTCACCCTAAGGAGTGGGGGGAGGTGTTGAATTAATTTGTTGTGTTTTTTTTTTCCTTTTTAGTATAGACAACTTGTTTCCAATCAAAAATATRTTATCTTATTGTAGAAAATATTGGTATGATACCATGCTGCTTCCTACTGTCCTGAAATGTTTGTTTTTTTGTTAAATAGCTGGATAGAATTGTTCATTTTGCTGTTCTCAGTTAATATATATGCTATCGCAAATGATCATATTTGCCTATGCATATTGTTGAACTAATTATATGTGCATTTTATTATTCCTTGACATCCTTCCTTGTAGCTTCTTGATTTGTGGCTCTGGCAGACTGTCTTGTACGAACTTTGAAAGGAATGCTAATTAATATCTGTAATGTTTTTTGACTGTGAATGGCGGTAAGTGTTGTKAATGATGATAAGCTCTTTGCTCTTCTAAGACTGTAGCAACAGGTTTCCCCTTTGCTGTGCCAGCACAAATGTTTATGCAGTTACTGTGTGAATGAGATCAGGCAAGTGATAATGGATGAAAAAGAAACCTCTTCGGTTATTTTTCCTTTGGATCAAATCCTCAATCTGGTTCACAATGTATCTGCACAAATGCTGTGCCAGCACAGCTAAGTGCCCACTGCAGCAGTGGGAACATGAAGCTGGGGGAGTTAGTTGTGTCAACGGTACATCCCATTCGAAGTTGTTCACCCAACTGTGCTGTGAAAGGGAGTGTCCACCAGTCTGGGACAGTCTCTGTGGCAGGCATTCTGCTGAAATGTTTTATTACAATCTTGTCTTTCATTTTTGTGTGAAGTCATAGATGAGATGCATGTAACTAAAAAGATCAATGGCTTCAAGCTAAGAATTACTAAATACGCAGTATACTGGAGCTTCTTTTAGCAGCACAATCTCCTTTGAGGAGAAACAGATCATTTCTCAGAAGAGCCTTTTTTCCAGACTTGTACCCTTCAAGAAAGGATTACTGGTCTCAAGTTGATGGACAATGTGATCTCAACACCTCCCATGTCTAAAAATGGGAGTGGCCCGTCAAAGAAACATGGAAACTTGTTGGTCATCCCCTTTGGAGTTTTCCTGATTCTTCAGGATTGGAAATTAACCCTAACTGAATAAACATAAAAGCAMTGATGCTTAAGCGTAGGTCACAAGAATTCTCTCAGTGCTGCATTGGGAAAACGGCAAGTTTAGTGAGGAGGAAGGTGGAGTTACGGTTCATAAGTATTGCTTTTCACTTGTGCAAATGTTGTTTTGATGTAAATAAGGATTGAGTACACTTAAATGTATGGATATATATATTATACMAGGGACTAAGAATGGATATAAGGGAAGAGAAGAAATCATTCTGTAAAAGAAAGGATAATAATAAGAAGGGAAGCTAGGGGGGCTAGTCACGCTGTATGGCTTTTTGGCAGTTAAGAATGTAGCTCTTRAGTAGTTGATGCTCTGCTTTCTAATTTTATCATTATACCTCCTGCAGGTTAGTTAACAGTTTCAGCTTGTTTACTTGCACAGACTTTAGACTTGGGTGTACTTTAAGAGGAGTAGGTTCCTAACTCTGTTAGAAAGGCTTAATTATTATCACATTCAACCACAGCATTTGTTTTCTTGATTTTAATTAAATGTAGTTATCATATATAGCCCTCAGATGCTACTCCAAGATGTAGGTCTTTATTCTACAAAAATCAGCTGAATTCTTACCTCTAAATACATCGTAAATATAACTGCAAACTATACTGAGTTGTGATTCTGTTTTAAAAGTTTGCAAGCATGGCTTTAGTTACACCCTTTTTGTTACACAGGTCTGCTTGTTGTAATTTGCCTACTGCTGATCTTGTTGTTAGGTTTACTCATAGAAAATAAAATCTGAGTTATATTTTTTCGTTATTTCCATCCAGTAATACTTTTCTTTTAACTATCTTTAAATAGGAAAGCTGAATTAAATGAAAGTTTAGATTTCTACTGCTACCCCTCAGCTCCTGTAAAGTGCTGAAAAAATGGCAGTGACTTAGGGAAAAGAGCAGAGGAAGAAATTGTGCCATTCTGGTTCCCTCATCTTGAAAGGGATATGTTAGGACTGCCGAAAGTTCAGAGAAAGACAGCAGGGTTGATCAGAGGTACCACTTCTGTTTGAGAGATTATTGAGCAGGCCAAAATTGGAATAGAGATGACTGAGGTGGAAAGTATGATGGAGATTTACAAAATCATTAAGTGGCATAGAGGAGTTTGAATACTCACTGCCTCTTCCAGGCTACTTACTGGGCTAAGTAGCGGGAGCTGGATTCAAAACAAGCAAAAAGATGAAGTTTTTTCATGAAAATAAGCAGTAAGGCTATTCCAATGCCAAGGAATGTTGTATATGCAAGAAGTTTACATTGCTATAGGAGTCTGGACAAATATTTGGAAAAGATCAATTGTAGGAAAGGGATGCCAGCAGATACACAAACTGCCTCTGCCAGTTCTACAGCTGAAACTTTTACCTGGTGATCTTGGCTGTGTGCAGAGGATGGGGCTTGTGATTACTGGTAAGAAGTTTGTTTTCCTCACAAGAAAGAAAGCCCCAATGCAGATAGCTCGCTGTTTTCTAAAATGGGTGGTGGACTGGGTTAATGATGGCTGGTCTTGATGGTATGCGTTTTTAATTTTTCTGTTAGTGACAGCCTTGTAATGATGTTAAAACCAACATTTATCGTATGTTGACYAAGAGTAGGGAATTGGGACTTGCTCAAATTGTTAGTAGATGGCTAAAAGTGGCATAGTGGAAAAGATAATCTTGACGTGTTTCAGGAGCATATTTAACACCATCATTTGATGAACAAGTACGTGGGCTCATGAATAACGCTGGAGGTCCTGGGCAGTGTAACTCTGATAAACATAACATGTGCTTCAATTTTAGGGCTCAGTGGTTTTCTCATAGAAAGAATGTGCCTGTGGTGGTCGAGGAGTGAACATATTGTGCCACTTCCAAATGACTCAGCACTGTTCCACTGATGTTGAAGTAAAACCAGAATTGCTGTAATCATCCTGCAGAGGATCTGCTTTCATGGCACAATCTGTTTCTCTTCTCAGTTACCGAATGGCATATAATAGGACTTAACGGGAAGAAAAGAGGAGGAAGAATAGAACTGCAAAATTCTTGGCATTTTTGCAAAATTAGATATCCATTTTTTTCAATTTAAAGAACAGCGAAAAGACCCTATGTCTTAATTTCAAGGAATTTGATAACTGTTTAAATTACACTGACAGTTGATCAGATAAATGTTGCCATATTGTCATTGACACTAATTTTGACAAGTAAAAATTATAAGGCTGGTTGCTTAAAATGTGAAGTCTAGCCTGAAGAGCAGGCAGTATGATACAACTTGAAAAAGTCGTCTGYGGAAAATGTCCTTAGGTCACGGAGCTGTGACGGAAAATATAAGCATATAGGTAGTACAGGTTGGGAAGCGTTTTTGGTATGCTCCTCTTCTAGCGGGAGGTGAGGGGGGGAGAGGGTCTATTTTTGTTGCTGAATGACTGGATTAGGCTTGCTGTGCTGTTCCCAGGCAGGTTCACGGTGTATGAAAGTCAGGGCTGTGAGTGTATCGGTAGCYGTTGTCATCCTGGCCTAGTGAATTGGAAAGGTCGTGTGATGAGAGAAACGAGGTCAGTCAGAGAGTTGGCAGCACTAAGGGCTCAAGCAAGAGCAGTGCAGTGTCTGGACCTGCCTGTTAAAATAATTGATATACARTGAGAATAAAGCTTTCTAGTTGAGCTCACTATTCTACTAAGACAGTACGTTAAAAACAATTGGTAGGATTGCTATCAAAATATCCATTGTCATTGTCTTTTGCGAAAAAAAAAATGTTTTGAGGCAATTTTAACCGAATATAATCGAGTACTAAGCCAAAGATCTGTATTCTATAAATAGATACTGTTTTTTTTCTTCCTGTATTCTAGAAAATCAGGTTTTAAAGCCGTTGAAGTCTTGCATACCTACACAAATTTATTTATAATTGACCTGCTGTTGAATTAGTAAAAATAAGCTTCTGGGCATGGCATGCCAGAGAATAGCCAGCAATGTTAAATACATATAGAACATGCCATTTTGCTCTTTCAAGATACAACAATACGAAAGATGAATGAGTTTGAGGTAATTTTTTTATTAAAGATGTGACTACCAAAATTTGATCCTCTTTTGTAACACTTCCTTCTGTGGGCTGTATTTGCATTTGGAAGTTTCCCACTGTCTGTAAGCATTAAACACTTATGCTGGATAACTTTTTCAGTATAATTATTCAGAATTATGTCATTATATAAGCACATTATAAATGCTTTTTGAAAAAGCATTTCTTCTGGAAGAAGAGCACAGGAAGCAACACCAGTAAAATGCAGCAAAATAACATTCCCCTTAGTGTAACTGAGCCCTTAATTTAAAAATGTAGTGTCAATTTAGGATCAATGTACCTGAGCCTTTGTAGAGCTCTTTGAAACCAGGTTGTTCTGAGCGCCACCACTAAATCAGCCATTTCTTTCTCATCTTGTTGTCTTCTACTTCAGCTGTGTGTGACCTTCTGAGTCTTTATCATAGAGTCATTTTAGAAGTTGCTCTTTTGGTTAGCCACTCTTTCTTGTTCCTTCAACTATCATGTTAAATTTTTATCATGATAGGCTTGGAAACACATTTTAGAACTAAAACTGAATTATATTTATACCTTTTGGTAAAGACTTAGCGATAAGAGGTTTTTGGACTTTCTGAACCTCAATRTGTTATACATATATTTGTTCTTTTAAAGTTCTCATTTTTTTCCCAAATATGCTTCAAAGAAGTTACCTTAGATTTCTGCTGCCTTCTTGTAGAAATTCAGCTTTCATGGTTGGATATTAAATTGGTGACCATTTTAATGGATTCTTCTTTACAAGATAGGTTTTCAAACATCCTCAAAAAAAAAAAAAAAAAGCTTTCGTCTAGTCTTGCTATGATTTTTAAAGTGTGTGCATGAAATCTTTAAAAAACTACAAAATTCGACATGCATATTAGATTCAGTTTTTCAGTGAATGTTCAACATTGTTTTGTAATTGTTTTAAAAAATAGAAATTTGGCTAAGTTACTATTCTCCTTTCCAGTCCTAAAAATGTCAATTTAAAGAAAAAAAATTAATTTCATCTGAAATGGAGTAATGTAATTTTTAAAGGTATATGTAAAAATGTTTTGTTAACATGCCTGTTTTATTTTAGGAAGATGTGGAAACAGGAGTCCACCTTGATCCTGCTATCAAGGAAGTTCAGTACAATCCCACTTATGATACCATGTTTGCACCTGAGGTAAGATATTAGACCAGAAATGTATTTGGCTTTAAAGGGAAGAGGTTCCATTAATCTAATGTGAAATTCAAATAATATGTATCTTCTTTTGGATGCTTGCTTTATTTAAGATTATAGTTTGGGCAAACTAAGGAAAGAATATAGAGGTGTGCTGGTGGTGTTTTTATATGCTTAAATTTTAATATTTTTCTGCATAAAACTGTACTGAAAGAAGTATCTTGACGTGTTTATCAAAATTAGAGCTAAAAGTTAAAAATCAAGCTTGAAAGATAGCATAAAAGTTTTCAGTAAAGCAGATCGACTGCATGAAAATGGTCTTGTTACTGTTTTCACATTTTCACTGTGTACTCAGCATGCTATTTAGATCAAAATGAATGGTTGTAAGATGGCTTGTGGATACATGGCTTATGAGAAGAGAATTTAAAATTAAAATTTAAGTACTATCAATAGAACTCTATTCACGTCAATGACATTTAAGTATTTTAGTAACTGATGTTTTTCTAAATGTACATAGTGCAAAACCATTTGCACAGAAATTGGTCAGCCTGCAGTGTGAACTGCTTTCTATTTTAATTTAACTGACAGGCTAGCTGAAAGAACAAAATAGCTATTCAAGCATTTAACTTTTCTCAGTATTTGACTTCTTGTACAGTTTGTCTAGTATTAGATCGGGGGCTAGCATTCCAGATAGACAGAGGCTAGTTAGTGCCATAAATTGTTCCTGCTGTCTAAGGTGACCCTGTGTCAGTATGAAGTTCTTACATTCCTTGTGCTTTATATTTTTAAAAAAAAAAAAAAAAAAACACCTTTGGAACCACATAAGCAGGTCTTTTCAAAGCAGGCTTACATATATGCAACTTTAGGCAGGCCATATCAAACCCGTACAATGTGCGAGCAAAATACTGGTTTCAGACTTACCATAGTGGTGAGTGAACTTACCGTGATGTTATAAACATTTCAGTTAGGGAAACCTAATGTGGGACAGTCAGTTGATTGCTGATTGACAAGCACACTTGTTATGATTAAATTCGGTTTGCTATTACTGTCAGAATATTCTATTTGCATTTACTGTTCAGATACCTTCTTTCTCTTATCCATGGTAAAGTCAGGAAGACATTTGTCATCTTGCAAGAAGAAAGGCAAGGCAGGGTTTCATAACTGCTTTTTCTGCAGTAATGCAGCAAGTCCCCTAACAGCTTTTTACACACACAAAATTGTTGTTAGYCATGTAATTTCTGTGTTAGCTACAAGACTTCTGTAGAACTTGATTTCTCCTTCTCCCGCTTACAAGACGTAATACACTACTGTCTTTTGAATATGATTGTATTGATCACATGCTGAATGTCAGTCTTTTGTGTCAAGTAATTGCTATTGATTTGTCCTCTTTACCAGTAATATAAGCTAGAAAGTTCAACCATAAAACTAGCTGTTCAAAGCAATAGCAGACTAAGAAGTTTATTCAGTAGTCATAAAGAAAAGGAAAGCTGAAGTCACTTTACTCTTTTTGAAACGCAAACCATTCTTGGTCTCTCACTCAGTCTTTCTCTTTAATAAAATAATGCACACACATACAGATATAATATTAGTAATTCTGATACACTTTCTTTTAACATTATTTATGTAGTTTGGACCAGAGAACCCATTTAGGACTCAGCAAATGGCTGCACCTAGAAATATGCTTTCTGGATATGCAGAACCAGCTCACATCAATGATTTCATGTTTGAACAGCAAAGAAGAACATTTGCAACCTACGGTAAGTTCTTAACAGTGAAATTCACCTCCACTTTCATTATGCCCAGATTTGACAAAATAAGGTGTTCTTTATAGAACAGTTAATAGGACTTCAAGTTCTATAAATGGCTGTTTAACAGTGTTATTAAAATGAGGGAAAGCCTTTGAGAATCTGCACAGCTGTAGGTCATAGTATTTATTTGGGAAATCTCATTTGGTAATTCCCTCTGAAACTTTAATCAAATATATGAGCTCCTGCCAAACCACTTTTAATTAAGGCTTCTATTAGTTGTGTCAGTGTAGAAGACAAAAAAAAATAAATAAAAATCTCACATTCTAATATAACAAATAACTGTAGGTTTGTTATGCAAATTGATTCCTGAGGTAGTTCTCGGAAAGCTAAAAGCAAGTGCCTTTCTGAAGTATCAGGTTCTTCATAGAAGTTGCCTCTGTAGATACATGTTAAATGAATGGCAATCACAGGAAGGAGTACCTCTGCTGAAAATACTCTGTGCAAGGTCACTGAAGCTTGCAGCCTCAGAAGAAGCCTTATGAGAAGTTTTAAGCATTTGCTAGAGCTTTTTTTTTCCCCCAGAGGTGTGTCTCCATAGGGGTAATTATTATAGTTGCTTCTTTTTTATCTCAAAAAAACTTCTTTTATAAATAGTTGTATTTGAAAAATGAAACGTGCGTTTTGGGGAGACTTGCATTTCAAACAAACTTACTATGGGTTCTAAGAAAAATGGATTTTCCTATAAGGAAAATGTGGAAAGATTATGATTTCTAAGAACTCTTTGGGCTATATTTGAAAGAATGAAACCACCATGTATTGACATATAACAAAGGTTAATTTTTCTCGTGTGTTTCACTGTAAGCCTTGCGCTCATGCTCTCAACCACATTCACTCTCTCTCTCACTCATGCTCTCTCTCGTTGCTTTATAACCTTCGAATTCAGTCTGCTGGGCAAATTCTGATACTGCTTGTACAAATTGTAAAGTATCTCAGTGCTCAACTTTTTGCACAGCAGACTTGCAACTTTCTTTTTTATCTATATTTGCATTCAGAAGACCACTCCCTCACGTTGTCATACCTCAAAATCACCTCCCCACACATGATTCCCCTTAACTGCGTTAGGGCTGTATGCATTTGTGAATTCACTTGGTGTGTTCTGTAATGGAAACAGGTTGAGACTTTATTACTAACAACTTTAATACTAATGTGGGAGGCAGATACTACAATGAAACGTGGATGAAAAAATTACCTAAAATCTGAGACTTCAGCATCCTCAGGTTTTTTTTCAGATTTGATTACAGGTTTTCTTGTAAATGTTACACTTTGAAATGGGTTTAAGATGGGTTTTTCTTTTGCACAGTTTTAGCCAACAAATACTTCTCACTGAGCTGACATGGAATATCATCAGCAAAATATAGATATTAAGAAGTGGATGTTTTAGAGCATAGCTGTAGCTTATTTTTCTGCAATTTTAATATTAGAACTTGACAGACAATGCCAGTCTAGAGCTGATTCAGAATCTGAATAGACAGATTAGTTTTGTTTACAGAAACTATATGTTGCACCGTGTGTGTTGTGCGTTATTTTTTTCTTTTTTGTGAGGGCGTTAGATATATATTGGAAAGAAGGGTCTGCAGCCAAATAGTGTTTGACTTCTTGTTTGCAAGGTTGGGTTGGAGGGAAGATAGAACTACTATTCAAAGCCTACTCAAAGCTTCTGCTGCTAGCTTATATCATCAATGTGCAGCAACTGCCTTAAATACTGTATTACAAGAAAGTATGAAAATGTTTGAGGGAGGTGATCCTGCCCTTCTGCTCAGTCCTCGTGAGGCCTCATCTTGAGTACTGTGTCCAGTTCTGGGCTCCCCAGTACAAGAGAGACATGGAGCTACTGGAGAGAGTCCAGCGTAGGGCTACAAAGACGATCAGAGGGCTGGAGCACCTGCCCTCTGAGGAACGGCTGYRAGAGCTGGGCCTCTTCAGCCTGGGGAAGAGAAGACTGAGGGGGGATCTTATCAATGTGTACAAGTACCTGAAGGGAGGGTGTCAAGGGGACRGGGACAAACTCTTTTCAGTTGTCCCATGTGACAGGACAAGAGGCAATGGGCAGAAATTGAAGCACGGGAAGTTCCGCCTGACTGTGATGGGGAATTTCTTCCCTGTGAGAGTGACGGAGCACTGGCACAGGTTGCCCAGAGAGGTTGTGGAGTCTCCTTCTCTGGAGACACTCAAGGCCCGCCTGGATTCAACCCTGTGTAACGTGCTCTAGGTGACCCTGCTGAGCAGGGAGGTTGGACTAGATGATCTCCAGAGATCCCTTCCAACCTTATCAATTCTATGTTTCTGTTTTCAAGACTGAGAATATTGGCGACTGCAATTACCACATTCAGCTTTTTAGAAGTATTCAGTAGGTAATGATTTGGATGCAGTGAGAATAGAGCTATGAAAAGGCTGTGCTAAGCGGTTTAAACAACAAGAACTAGCTTTGAGAAGCTGAAGTTCAAGCTGGAAGATACAGTAGATGAGCCTGATATCTTGGCTTGCTGGGAAGTCTGTTGTGAGCTGTTAAAAACAGCATTCCTTTAAGCTGTCAGAAAACTTTCTGTTAAAAAATTCAGTATTTTCCTTTTCATTTTGGAAGGAGGTGATAAATATCTTCTTGGAAAAGACCAGCAAGTATAAAAGTACAAATGTAATTGCTAGGCATAAATCAAATTCATACATGTTTTTAATGTCTAATTAAGTTTTAGCATATTGGAAGAACAGAAAGTTAATTTCTTTAATTGAAAGCTGCAGATCTTGAGACCTTTAGCCACAGTTAGGCTGTTTAGATGCATTATGCTATGGTAGGAGATCTCAAACAAATCTACAGTGGCTGGCATTTTGATAACCAGTAACTATAAATGAAGATCAAGTGTGATAAGAGAGAAAGGTTGATAACAGAGATCATGTATCCAAAATAACTTAACTGCTGCAGAGCCTCTGCCCCTTCAAAATGGAAATTTGTTTTATTTCAAAGGAAAATAAGAAAAGAGGTTTTATGTATCATATTAAAAAGTAATGCATTGCACCTTGCGAAACACCCTTTTTTTTAAGTATACCTTTTAAGTACCTTGCAGCTGTCTAATTTCCCTTGATGTCCCTATCTATTATGTTGGGAGAAACAACAAGCAATCATTTCCTGATCACCATTTCTGTGTTGTTTGTTATTTTATAGATCTCAGCCATAGTTTCATTTCTGTCATCTTTTTCCACCTGAAAAGCTCTTGGTCAATTTTGTTACTCCTCTGTTGAAGCCTTTTCATGCCTCTGGGCATGCTTGTCTGTGCTGGTTCTGCTATCACATTCTCAAGATGAAGAGCACAGGTGTACTTAGTATTTAGCATGAAATCTCCCCATGAATCTCTTCTGTGTCTTGATGAAGAGAGACGCTAGGAGTTGAGTTCCTAGAAATTCTTAAGTGTAGATACATTTTTATTTACCACCTTGAATAACKTATCAGTTAGATGTTCTCTTTTTAAACATTATATATCGTATGTTGCACAGCAGGAGCCTAAACATGGATCCACCAGCAACTTTCCTGCACTGTTAAAAAAAAMCATTATTTTACTGTCTTTTAATAAATTAACCATGTGAAGAACTCTGTGTTATACTGGGCAACTTAGGGTTTGTTTGTCTTTTTTTTTTTCCCCTTCTTTTTTTTTTCTTTGAGGCATTCAGCATCAACCAGGTTTCCATCATCCATGTGATTCTTGCCTCACAAATATTCTGGAGTTTTTGTCATTTTAAGTTCCCTCTAGAGAAAGTTGTATTGGCTGTTCTGCCAATATTCAAGAGCCTACTAATTGTTTTCTTTATTATAGTTTCTGCTGCATTATCCCTGCAAATGTTGAGCTGGTTGACCTGCATCTCCCCACGTCTCCTCTGAAGCATCTCTTAAAAGTTGGCATCACATTTGATATGTTCCATTTCTGTCATACTGAGGTGATATTAGGCAAGAGTTTATGCACTGTGGTTCAGCTTTACTTCTCTTGGGTGAATACCATCTGGTCCTGGTGATTAGTTACCATTCATCTATCTGTCTGTTTAGTCTCCTGACATTTCATTTAGAGACAGATATTTTGTCGTGTTGCCCATAAAGAAAGGTTCTAACACAGGAGCCTCTCCAAGCTCCTCCATAATGAACATGTGTTTAAAAAAACCTCCCTTTTTTATTTGCTACATTTCTGTCTTTTTCTGAGCACTCTTTTCATTCCTTGATATCTATTGGCCTTACATCCTGTCTGGCATGCTTTCTGCTCCTGAGGCTTTTGACAAAAGGTTAGCGTGTTACTTCTTATACCTTATGTGATTTGATCCTGGATCTTTGTTTTTTTGTTTTTTAACTGCTTTATTGTAAAGTCTGCTTTCAGTTTGCCAGAGTTTGATTCTTTGTATGTTCTATACTTGGATACAACTTCAGCTCTGAAGAACACTTCCTTATTTTTAATGGCTTCTCTTTACATGCTGTTCAGCTGTGCTCACTTCCTTCTGGTCTCTTTAAAGTCGTCTTTTGATAGCTGGCAAGCAGTAATTGTTTTTCTCCAACATAGTATCTTTATTTAAAGTGTGTCTGCTTCCAGAAAAGGCGTTCCTCTTACTTTCCACTCTTTTTTTAAATCTTCCTCATTTTATATAGCCCTCTTGTTTTGATACTGCAATGATTGTAGTAAATGTTTTTGTCTTTATTTGCTTCCTCAAAAATGTTCATTCATACTATTTTATGTTCATTGTTAAACACGTGACCTTAAAAATATCTTAAATCAGGTTTTCCTCAATGCTCAGTTCTTTCTTTTCTTGTGAATCTCTAACATGACTGCTTCATGGGGCATGTATTTTATCTAAGAATGTTTTTTCATCACATCTTGGTGCAAGACTTGCAGAGTCTGCTACAAGGAGGTGACTAAAATATCTCATTATTACTGTGCTTCTTTCCTTAGCACCTGTCTAATCTCCATTATTGTTTCATGGGTTTTTCTTCCTTTTTGACTGAACAGTAGTAACAGAGTACTGGCAATTGTACTTTCCCCAACTTAAATCTGGAATTTCAATCCAAAGGATTCTCTAATGCTTGTTAACACTATTAACCTTTTCTGATTTGTCTACAAGCTTTCCTTAGTATGAAATAGTAGCATGTTTTTCCCCTTGGGTTTTGCCATTTATTTCCATATGCTCTCTGCTTAGTGACAGTCTGACTTTCTTCCAATTATGTCAATATTATCTTACGAATTATATTAGTGTCTTGAAGTGTGAGACTCAAATTTCACTATATTGTATTTTTAAATTTTATCATTTTTATATGCACGTTTGGGTTTTCTGTATCTGTGCCCTCAATTTAAATGGGACTCTGTGCTTATTGCTCTTGCTGTTACCTGAGTTTTCAAATTTCTGTGCTATCTTTTGCTTGAGGATATGGCATTCTTAGGATGGAGTGTCATTCCAAATTGCTTATTTTTCTTTAACTGTTGTCTTTTCCCCAACTGTTTAATTGAGAAGCACTCTTTGAACCTTCTGTGTACCAGCAGCCTTTTTAATCTAGGCAAAACCTACCCATCTTGCAAAGGCACCCTTTTATTCCGCAAGCGTTACAGAGATTTTCAAAGAGTATGTTTAAAGATCTTCAGCTGCTCTTTGCAGCAGACGGTCTCTTGAGAACAAACTGCCCTTCCAGAATGTATTTTCCACAAATTCAAAAATACCTTAGGCTTAATTGAGTCACTGTTGTACTGTATGATCTGGTCATGGATACTAAAGAAGTGTTGAATGTAGATGTCAGCTCTCTGAGATTGACCAGATTTCAGCTTCCTTAACAAGAATGTCTCTGATACCAGCACTAGAAGTAGTCAGATGTCTACTACTGTCTCTTTATTCTTTGTCTAGGATACAAAACATTGTAGTTCAGGCCTATTATATGTAAAAGGAAAAGCCAAATCTTAGACTAGTCTGCTGATTCTCCTTTTTTTTTTCCCCCTTAATGATGGACCCTTAAACTGCTGGGTTCTCTAGAAGATATAAAYCCTTGTATTCTGAATACAAACTTGCTTTTCTTGTTGTCTTCAAGTCCCTAGGAGCAGTCAAGGAACACAGATCCTGTATCTGTAGACAACGCCTTGAAAACCAGTCATCTAGTCAAATCTCTGAGTTGTCAGTATTATTTCAAGATCATTCCTGATGTACTCATCTGCCCTATTTTTACACCATCTGCCTAAATACTCTATTTGTGTTTTTTTTTTTTTCATTAGTATGATAGTTAATAGTTTGTTGATGCTACTCTGAAACTTTTTTGCTGCATACTCAAACTACTTCTTGGATTCCCTTCATCAGCCCAATCAAACCATGACTGTTGTTGTCTTTAGTGTTATACATATTGAAAACTACCTTTGGTTCCATTAATTCCCCCCCCTCCCCCCCCGCTGTCCTTCCTCAGCTCTTTAAACTGAAAAACATGTTTTTTCAGTCTTCACTGCTATGTGCCCTTCCCCAAACATTCTGTCATTCTTGTCACTCTCCATTTTTCGCCTAGATTTTCTTTTTAATACATTGCCTGAAATTGGACAGTATTCTGGAGTGGGCCTTTCTAGAACTGTTTCATGTTTCACATACAGTTTTCCCCCTTTTTAAAAAAGTCTCAGATTCTTCTTTCCCTTTTCTCCTCAACAGTGTCAAATCGACTTGCTAAGTTTATGATCCACTGCTACCCTTGTTGCCTTTCCATCTCCTGTACCTAATCAGTTATTTCCTTTTTTTGGTATTTGTCATTCAGCTTCTCTTTGCTTCAGTGAAATATTTCACACTTGTCTTTGTCAGCTGCAGGTTTTGCAGCTATGTGATTCTTTGTTGATAGCATAATCCATGAAAATATTAAATAAAACAGTCCAGGCAGACTGCTGTATAATCCTGTGTAAGATGCTCTCCCAGTTTGTTGGAAAGCCATTGATAATTCCTCTGCGAGTCTTTGTTTCTAACCAGCATTACATCTGCAATCATAGGTAATCTACCCAGCTTTGAATCCACTGATGTAAAGCAATCTCACAAGGCCAGTCTCCTTATGCTGTTACAGCTATTAAAGAGAAGGTTTTCTCTCTACAGAAAGAAGCCACTTTTCTCCACAAGCCACCATACTATAAATGGCCAACAGCCAAACTGGCATTATTTTTGTTATAATATAGCCTTGGAACATGACCTAAAAGACCAGGACATCCTAAAATGCAAATATTTATTTTTCTGTATCTGCACCCTTAGCAGAAGCAACCTCTTTCTTCTGAGCTCTGATATGAACAAAAGCAGTATGCTCTTCTTAATTATATGTGCATTTTTAGACTTCCAGTGTAAAGGGGAGTTATGGATTATTTTTTACATGCTGCACACAAACTGTTAGTGAATATGGTAGAAAAATCATTTTATGTCTGTTTCAGCCTCAATACTCATGTTAGAAGTGGACTACTTTTCTGCAAATGCTTCATTCATGCACCATTTAGTATTTTAAAACCTCTCCTTCACAAGATATTAATGTCTTATTAAATAATAAAGTCTTCTGTCCATGAATCTCAAAGCTCTTTATGAATATTCAGAAACTTGAATATAACAGGATTAATTCATTTCTAAAACTGGTGTATTAGAGCCTAAAATGACGTTGTTATGTTGGAAATGACGCTTCTGCTTTTTGGGGGGGTTAGGTTTTTTTCCCCCACCTACTTATGATTTATGCAACAGCTACAGTCACAGTTGCTTCTCACAGCTGTAGATTTTATTTTCGGATTACTTTGATTCTCCTGAGAGGCCAGTTCTCTCAGGATCAGTTAGTCCAGCTAAATTGTTTCCTATACCTGAGCTACCTTGAGTCTCTTTACACTGCAATACACAGTTTGGTGTAAACCTGTTTTAATTAGCTGTTGTTCTGGAATGTGCATCAAAGTTCTGATTATTTAACCAACCATTTTCAGATATATTGAAGTTGTGGGTGTAGGTGGAATTGTACCTTTCYTTTCTAGAATATAGCATTAAGCCTCAACCTCCTAAATAAAATTGAAGAAGATGTAGGAGTCAGGGCACATTACATGGCATACCAGCTGARTAGGATAAAAGCAAGCTGTCTTTTGCAGCTGCATTTAGGAGTCTCAGCCAGAGAAGAAAAGATGCTCTTTCACATACACTAGAAAGTAGAAATTGTTCAGAGCCTTTCTATGAGAATGGTGCTGGACCAAATTCAATTCAGCTATAAGAAGTCTCAGCTTCCACGGGAAACTGTGCTTGGCCCAGGGGCCCTATTCATTAGAATACTGCCCCTCTTTTACAAGTACCGAGCAAATAGAGTCCTAGAGACTCTGTCAATACATTTGGAGGACAAATAAACCACTGTATTGATTTTGACATAAATCCAAAGTAATATCTCTCTGCTGTTAACAGAAACCTTGTCATTTGGAAAAAGAACTCACTGCACTACTGGCTTAATAGAAGCAGGCAGTTAAATCAGTGAAAGTCTAATTGCAGTGTCTGTAAGTTCAGTTATCCATGAAAGTGAATCTTAATCTGGAATAAGTGTTTTGTTTTTTGGTTTAAGTATACCAGGGATTTATATTTCATAAAAAGGTATTGTTATATATTCTGTCCCTGTATCATATTCATGGAGTATCTGGAKGTATGTTTTTCTGCAAGTGGGTCTTATTGGGATTAATGCTCCGAGCAAAGATTTTTGGCTGTCAACCAGAGCTGATATGCAGGAGGAGTGAGTTTTCCTGTAGGAATGTAAGGTTTTGCCTTACTCTTGCCATGGCTTTTTTAGTAGTTTCAGTGTTTTTGTTCCAACATCTAAGTATAAATGAGCTGGACCATCTACCAGGACAGTGATCTTTTCTGAGAAATGGTTGTGGAAGTGATGATCTGTGGCTGTTGGAGCGATGTTGTTAGGTTCCCAACTTGTCTGCATCTAAGTGCTTTTATGGGGGCAGTAGTGTCCCCAGGTGAGATGGGGAATCTCCMAAGATATATGATTCTCTTTGTGAATCAACAAAAGTACAGAAGTTGGATTGTAGGCTGTAGAATTTCTTTGATTGTGTGTGTGATTACTTTGACTAGTGGCTGGATATCTTTTCCTCTTTTTTTGTTTTGGTACAGAGAAATGCTAATTGGGTCCTCAAAGGTTTTTTTTGTCATTTGAATACTATTTAATAAAAATTGTTGATGTGTCCACCAGGGTGCACTCTTTCCCAAAAAAAGTCCTAGTGGTCAGTAGTTGTTCTGTGCACCTGTTCGGCAGACACTAAATGAAGTTATTTGTTTTTCTTATTCCTTTAAGATCATGTTATCCACTTCAAAAGGAATGGAGAGAGACTGTAAGACATGCATATTAAAATGAGAACCTCAGTATCAAATATTGTGAATATCTTGAGTATCTATGAAATGCTGGAATGTAAGATTATGCAGCAGGGTTTTTTTTCTTTTTTTTTAAACAAGATTCAATAGCAGTAATCAGGAAATGACAGCACAACTACTTAATTCTTTTAAAAATTAAAGGCCATTGCAGCTTCTTCCAATACCTTCCCAGTTAAAGCAGCTGTTTTCAGATGGAGGAAACAGACTTTCCCAGCCCTATGGGAAGTAGAATAATTTCTGTAAAAGAGGCAGAATATGTGAAAAGCTCTAGGAAATTCTGTTTACTTTTATTTTTTTTCCATCTCTGCTCTCTTCTTTAGCTGCCACAATACGCAGGACCACTGGAGATGAGTAACACACACTTTGGCCCAGTGGAGGTCCTGGGAGAGGGCAGGGGGCTGTGGGGCTAGAGGCTTCTGCTGAAGCCAGAGCAGTGGCAGTGGGCTGGTGTATGCCTGAGTTATTGGCTTACCAAAACCTGAACCRAAGCAGGGTCTGTTCCACACTAATCTACCATTTTTGAGTGGGGCTTTTCTTTATCCGTATTAGAACTGGAGTGGGTTGCTCTAACATTTCAGAACATAATGTTTGCGTTGCAGCCAACTAGTTTGAAGTCCATGTTGATCCCACTTTGAGCAGATCATTGGGCAAGGGGCCTCCTAAGGTCCCTGCCTTCCTGAAAGACTCTGTGATTGTGACAAGTAGATGGATTTCAGACTGTCTACCCTTCCTCATCCCTAGATCCTTGGGAGCCAACAGGAGAAAGTGAAGTGTAGGGAAGAAAGTAATATGACATACAAAAGTAAAAAATAATAATAATACATTTTGAAATAACAGKTTTTTTTTCTCCTTTTGTTCTAGGTTATGCATTAGATCCCTCTATAGATAACCCTGAAGTTGCTACCAAGTATATTGGTTCTGTAGAAGAAGCAGAAAAAAATCAAGGTAAATAATTCAGAATCTCATATAAGTGATTTGCAACTGACTACTATTTCTATTAGCTCTTCACTTAAAAACTGAATAGGTATTGGCAGAAGAAGAAAATAGTGAAATGTCTGGCAATCATGCACTTAAGAAGAGACAATAAATGAAGATGTGTTGCAATTGTAATGTTAAGAGGGAAGACAGATACTGAAAGGCTTTGTTACTCTGAAATAGTGAATGTTTCAGGCTATCTTTGTGTCAAATTGCAAATGAGGATTTGCAATTGGAACCTAGCATGTGTCCATTACATGAATAGAATTGATCTGTATGTTTGGGACAGAGCTTTTTGGTCCTTCTAAGTTCTGTCTTAGCTAACAGTATCCTGTGTCTATGTTACAGTGCGTATATGTTAGTCTAATTGCCTGAATGATACTCCTCAGTAGTGTGAAGCAAACTGATCACTCTATATACCACCTCTGGCACTCCTTTGGGGATTTGCATGTTATCACTACTTAGTGGGGTTGAGCTGTTTGGGTTATTTGGAAAGGAAAAACCACTGGAAGATGGCCAAATGGTAAAGACATAGCATACCACTGAGAGGGCTGGCTGCCAGAGGCAGTGGGGTTTGTAATTAATACTTTGATACACGATACTTAACACTCACRGTGGCTTGTTTACTCTGGAATATTGTACCTGTGTAAACTTTACAGCCAGTTATGCTTTCCCTTGCAAGTATTTGTTCTAACATTTTATTAGCATGTGTATATAAAGATTCTTTGTCTGTGTTTTCAGACAATGAACCTGTACAAGATTATTTCTATCTTTCTTTCCTAAGTAAAATAGACTTAGGTGTAGCAACTACATTAGAAAGAAATAGCTACAGTTAAGATACTTTAAAAATAAAAAGTAAACTTGTTGATGTTCGAATTTTATTCATGTATTTTAAGAAAATTCTTGACTTTTTAATTTACCATCCCTCAATATGACTATTGGAACTCTTTTTGGCTCCTTTGTAGTAAATGAGTATTTGTTTTGCTGTTGGAAAGCATTGCTTGAAAACTGCACTTAATTGTATGTGCAGTTCATTGCTTTATCATCTAACTTTTTGATTTTTCTCATATTTTTCTTGTTTAATGTTTTTGACAAATGAAATTCTGAGAGCACAGCCTTTGTGATAAGCTAGCATTATATGAAAGAACAAGATGATAGGATGCAGATGACTGATCTCTCACTAAACTAAAATCCACAGAAGCTGTCATTGAGTGTTTGGTGGGGGGGGGAAGGTGTTTTGGATTTTCTAGGAAATTCAGGGCAGGGAAGGGATTAGAAGTCAGTTGAATGGACTTTCAAACTYAGAAATGTTTAGTGTGTGCAAACTGATTTATTCATACAGTCTGCAGTCTTACTGTTAAAAATTTGTGGGTATGTGCGTGGTTAAATATTCGAACAAGTCATGATAGAGAGTTTAAGTCATTCCTCTTGTTACTGTAGATAACTAGCAGYGTTATAATTAGACAAGCTAACAATGTTTTGGCCCCTAGATGCTTTTTTCATTTTTGGGGGGAGGGGGGTGCGTGTGTGTGTTGGAGGGATGGTGGTGGTGATTTTCATTTTAAATGGAACATGATGTGACCTGTTAAGCTGTAGTCTGTGTTGGCAGCTAGGCAGTGTGTTGTTTCTTTCTTCAGGCTTAACAGTGTTTGAAACGGGACAGAGGAAAGTAGAAAAAAGGAAAAAATTCAAAGAGAATGATGCATCTAACATTGATGGCTTCTTGGGACCATGGGCAAAATACGTTGATGAAAAAGAAGTAGCTAAACCCTCAGAAGTAAGTGCTACTTTAATACAATAGATGGGAATTATTAGTATGTTGCAGTACAATTATTATGGGGTAGTAGCAGAGCTCCAGCTGTGTAAGTAACTTTCTTGGTCAGGTCCATGCTGTGCTTTARGGTAGTAGAAACATTTCAGGTGATATGTTTGAATAAAATGTTCTGAATATTCTGTATTTGCAAGACTATTTCAAAACTGAATGGTCTGTGTATATGTTTAGCATGTAGAGTCTAAGTTATTAATGAACAGACGTGTCTTGAAAAGAAGTGTAAATAAAACATTTTTTCAAAAAAACCCACCTCCCCCCAACACATATCCTTATTTTTCAGTCAACAGTGCTTAGCTGTAGTCAATGAATAAGAAGATAATGTCTAATTTTTTTGGTGTACATATCAAAATCAGTTTGAAAAGCTAAAGATACCTCTCCTTTTTTTTGTAAACAGAAATATTTCTAATCTTATTTAGCAAATAAATATATTTTTAATAATAAGTAAATGTTGGTTCAGTTCTGGATTTGGTTACGTGATTCTAAATGTTGAATTTTTTTAAAGTCAATATCATATTTATTTTTCCAGGAAGAACAGAAAGAGTTGGATGAAATAACAGCCAAGAGGCAGAAGAGAGGAAAACTAGAAGATGATAAACCTGGAGAGGAAAAGACTATATTACATGGTAATGCCATCTTCCTGTCTGTTCTCATTTTCTTGCTCGCTCTGTTTTCTTACCTGCTGCGTTAATTAGTAAGGATGGCAGCCAGCCTCAGCAGTTTTGCTGAGGCACCTTGATGTTTCAGTATTGGAGATAATATAGTACTCACTGGCATAAGCATAAAGGATATGGAAAGAGATAATTGGACTAATTCCTCTTGGTACTGTGAAGAGCAGTATGGAAATGTCATCGTTAAGGGTGTTGGTTTTATTTATTTTTAATGTTACTAGACAAGCTCACATAACCCTCTGCCATTTTACAGAACGCAAAGTTTTAGGTTATGACTTTGGCTTAGTCTCAGCTCCAGAATTATTAGTTTTATGTGTTTTTTTGTGTTAATAACTTCATCAGCAAGTAGTATATGCTTATATATGTACAATTCAGAAAATTGCTTACTTATGCTTCCTCAATGGTTAATGTAAATTCTTGCTGTCATACTGTGAAAAATAGTGTAGTCAAATAATKACCTGATGGAAGCCTATACCATATGGTTTCTTTTAAGGGAAAAAAATGCTTAGGTCTAATTTAAGTAAGTAAAATGAAGTCATTTTTTTTGGTAACTTCCAACTCTCTGTATGCAAAACAGTTCTGCCTTATATTGCTTGGGACAAACAGGTAAACTGAGTGTCTCTTGGTTAACTGGTTCTTATAGCCAGGTTCACACACACAAGCTGGAGTATCCTTTCTTGTGTGCATTAAATGGGAAGTGGATGTGAGATATGCGTTAGTGACATTAGTACTTCATTCTGTTTATGTATAGCAGATTGTGACAGTATTTACTTAACAATGATGAACACAATATATTTAAAATTTTACCCATTGAGCTTCCTGTAGAAAATAACTTCAAACTGTTTATTTTGTATCCAACTTTTCATGGTCTCTACCTGAAATTTCACAGCGAAAGCCCTTATAGGATAAACTTTAATTTTCTCAAACACAGACTTTCTGGAAATCCATTAATAAGCCATTTTGTGAACGAATCTAAATAATCAGTACGATATAAAAGATCACTGGTACAGCCATAACTGCTGCAGCAATATGCCCAGAAACAGAGAAATTGTTTTATCAGGGAACAGCTTAATGTCATCACTGTACAACGCAAGTCTACTCTGAAATATCCCTTCCTAAGCACACTTGTCTGACTATCCAGTCAATTTTTAAATCTGTGTCAAGATCACGTGTTGGCTACTGCTGGCCAATGCTTTTTCACATAGCAGGACTGGATCTTTTTCTCCTGTTTGTAGCTCAGTTGATGGGACTGATACAGCATTGAGCGGGCTGGAATGTGAAGTGCAAGCAAATACCAGGCTTAGAGTTGCACATTATTGTAAAGTTAGTAGTGTTAGTGTAAGCAAACCCTCATTGGCCTGAGGAACTCTTCTAGATGTTGAATGATGAGCAAGACCGGGATGGGAGAGTTGTCTTACTGTTCAGATTCCAAGCTGAAATGACTCTTTGATATCAGCTGATACCAAATTTAATTCCACATCTATGACCTATTAAGTGAGTTTCTTTTCTTTTTCTTTCACTTTAGAGCAGAACATGTATGTTGAGAAAAATCTTGATTATTTGCAGCAGTTCAGGCTTTCTAAGATTATGACCTCTTGAAATGCAGTATCTTGGATTCTCAGAATTCTGTGTTTCCCTTTTTAGTCAAGGAAATGTATGACTATCAGGGAAGATCTTATCTTCATGTCCCTCAAGACGTTGGAGTTAATCTCCGTTCCACTGTGCCACCTGAGAAATGCTATCTTCCAAAGAAGCAAATTCATGTATGGTCTGGACATACAAAGGTAGGAAGTCTTATGTCTATGAGTGTACATCATAAAAACACATTTCATTTTGTCTCCAAGGCTAGTAACTTTTGTAAGACTGAAGTATCAATAGAGGGAAGAGATACCTTCTTGCCTCCAAAATTACACGTATGGTTTTGTATATGCCTATACAAGGCATTTGCATACTCAAATGTGATCTTGTTTATTTATCTGCATATACTTTTACATGAACATAGTGACTTCTTGATGTCCTTCGTACAAGTAAGGAGCAAATACTCTTCACTGACTTCTATGGGATTTGGAGTTATTTTCTAAACTATCATGCAGATAAGCATAAGGCTAATTCTAGAGATCTCTGAAAATCACATCTGTATTGTAGAAGTGCTTAAGGGCTATTTCATATCAAACTTGTGAAAAGTTCTATAGACTTTTTGATTATAATGCAGTAGCATTATACAATTCCTCAAATACAGCTGCCAGCTTAAAAGGTCTGCCTGGTTAGTTGTATGTTCTCCATAATGATATTAAGTAATGTTTACAATATCTTCTTATGCCAGAGCGTGCAACTATATATGTACTTTCAGTATTAGAACAGTGTTTCTCTAATCAAGGTTGTAGAATCCTGTACTTGACTTGATGTTTCTTTAGCCTCTAAATTTCAATATTGGAAGAAAGGATAATACAGGGGAGCACTTAATTATTTTCAGCTGAGTTTCAGCTCTAAACCCTTCTTTAAAGATTGCTGTATCAAAGAACTCGTATTTTTCCAGAATAACAGCTCATTTCACAATCCTCTAGTCACTTCTGTGTTTATGAAGATAAGCACAGATTAGGACAGATTGATACGTAAAATATCTTTTTCCTTCAAGCAAGCAAGATAAAAATACAGATGAGAAGAGCAAAACGAAGACAAGCTGATCAGCCTAGAAAAGCTGGAGGAATATAAGGAGGCAGCAGCAGGGAGGATAAAGCACTTGACTCTCAACCAGAGTGGGAGGAACTTGAAGGAGTATGAACAGAATAATTGATGTGATATGGAAAGAAGCAACATCAAGCCATGAGTACTTGGCAGTTCTCTGGACTTCCTCTGCCAAGAGTACCTGAAATATAGATGGGAAAATGCTGTGCTCAGGGATTGAGTTCGGTGTCTATAAGTCACTAATAGTGTATGTAGGAAGTAGAGCAGGCTAGAAATTCTTTTCTGTAGGAAAGTTCCTCACCTAGCCTACCTGAAAAAGTCTGATATACAGAAACTTCTGACAGAAATGTCATTGAAGGAGTTTCTTGGGTCAGGTAGGAATAGTTTAGAAGGGAAAGGAGGACAGGGCATTAGCCCTAAAACAAGCAAACAGGAACAATGACCTCTGCCTTTTAAAGCATTTGTTTTGGGTTTTTCATTTTTGTTTCTCTTTTAACTGGGAAAAATAGCACTGTCATTACTTCCAGGAGTACTGCAGCTCATCCCTCTAAAAATAGAGGTATACTGTAGTATTTGCAGTTGAATGTCTGCAAAACTACTGCTACTGGGGAAGCCTGAATTAGAAGTGACCACAGGGACTACTTTGATGCACCTGTAGCACTGCTACAGTGTTGGAATTCATATTTAAAAAACAAAATACAAGTTAGTTGGATAACAGTGTACTGCAAAGAGCTAAAGTTCTCAGGAGAGGTTTCTATAATGTTGGCATTTGGTCAAAATGTCGCCCTAACCTACAATTTGTATTTCTTTGTTGTGGTTGCCACAGTAATGGTGTGGGTGTTGAAGGAAGGTATATTACAGCTGTTGAAGTGAATCAGTTTCTTCCCAGTAACAATTGTTCAAAATACATCACTATTTTTAAAATGAATTTGGAGTGTGTTGTTTCTTTTTCAGATATACTAGCTATATATTTTATGAAGATAAGCTATAAGATTTGTTTATTTAAAAAAAAAAAAAAAGGAGATGAACTGAGGAAAATCAAAGATCTAGCTGTTCCTCTCAATGTTTATGTTCTTATTTACAGGGTGTCAGTGCAGTTAGATTGTTTCCTCTCTCTGGACATATACTATTGTCTTGCTCTATGGATTGCAAAATTAAGGTGAGTTACTTTTATAATTTTATGTACATATTTTATTGTATTTAGAGCACTTAAATATTTGGTATTTCTACCATGTACCTTTCCATTTATGTTAGGTTTTTATTTTCTCACTTGATTTTTTTTAATCTTTAGATTGCAAGCTCTTTGGAACATAGACAGAAGTAATGCCAAAAACTGTGGGTGTTAGAACACCATTAATCATTTAGTAATAGCATTTAGAAGGTCGCAAGTCCCTGAGGTTGTTGCCTTTGCTAGTGTAATAATACATTTGGTATGAAACCTAGTTTTATAGTTCACAAATGCTTGAGTAGGTGCTACTGCTTTTATGAAGTAATCTTATTTTAGTACAGCATACATTATATTGTTAGAGATATGTGTCTATATATAGAGAGAGAGAAACGTGCTATATATATATATATATATATATATATTATATATATATATATATATATGAAAAGCAGAGGATTAATTAGCAAAATAAATGCCTTATGGGCCTCAGGGTTGAAATTTGATCTGATCTTTTTACTTTTATAGGGCTTTTTGTTCCTGTGGTGACCAAGCACTCTTGTGAATATGTATCTTAGTTGCAATTAATCATTTTTAAGTGATGTTGTCATGTATGTTTACACTTGATTTCTTAAAAGATACTGTTATATATGTTTGCACTTAATTTCAGCACCATTATTATTTAACAAGTGTTGCCTTTTCTTCCCCATCCTTTTTTTTTTTTTTTTTTTTTTTTNAAAGCTATGGGAGGTATATGGTGATCGAAGATGCCTACGAACATTTATTGGTAATAGTCTTTATTTAACTGAGCTTTTAATTTGTATTTAGAAAAACGTCATGGAGGGATTTTACTTAGATTAGCTTGTGATTTTTATCACACATAGAACATGTAGGCATTTGAGACAAATGATGTCCAGTATGATCTGGACAGTAAGAATTAAAGAAACTGGAAGGTTTTAGTGAACCTTTATCATTATTCCAAGTAACTTAGTGGTGGTATAACACTTTAAGATCCTTAAAATGTTAGTTTACTGTATTAGTCCATACTTTATACAAGACTCCTTTTTCTTCCACATGTCCATAAGAAGTCACATGTGAAATTAAATGATTCCAACCTCCTGTTCAGAATAACAGTCCTCTGTATTTATGCAGTGAGGGCATCTCATGGTCTATTGATCTCACTATTTAATGAGGTGGTCTTTTCTGGGCCAGCTGAATTTCTAGTGCAAAGGCATCCGTATTGTGGGGGTGTGGATGAGGATGGGGGTTGTTTTATTTTGTGTTTTTAAGTTCAGGTACAGTCTTTGTTCATATAACAGACTGCTTTTGCAGATGGTTAAAGGAGACAAATATGAACTTAGCAGCCTTCACTGCAGAGCAAAAGCATCTGATTCTTCTTTTGAAATGTGAACATTTCTAGAACAGTGTTTTGAGTGAATATATGTTGAGTAGCAACAAAGTCTTTTTTTTTACCAAATATTTCTGATGACAGCACTATGATAAAGATGATGGATTAAAAAAATGGTCCTGTCTCAGTGGATTATTCTTTCTAAACAGTTTGATAGTGTTTTAAACTTCTATTTCTGCTTCTAACAGTAGTTAGAAAAATCTTTGAATCCAAAAATACTTTACATTTTGCTTGCATATCAATTTATGAATGATACACAGCATTTGCTTTTGTGCAATGCTATTTCTCTCTCCATGCTTTAGAGATTTGGGTTGGTAGTTTATCTGTTGAGTGGAGCTGCTGGAACTAGGTTTACTAGGGCTCACGAAGAATTTCTGTAAGCAGTTTTTTAGTTTTGCTTGTGTTGCTAAAGACTAGTCTGTTTCTTAACTTGAATAATGTTTTTTCAAAACCTTAATTCTTAGCATGAATAGGTAAAAGTTTATCATCATGTTTTCTTCTGTCTTTCAGGACACAGTAAAGCTGTTCGAGACATCTCTTTTAATAATGCTGGCACTCAGTTTCTCAGTGCAGCGTATGACCGCTACATTAAACTCTGGGACACTGAAACAGGTGGGCTTGTATTTATGTATACTGTTATTTGGCACTGTGTTTAAAAGTAACTACTGAGACCTAGGATCAGTCTATCAAGTTGTTTCCAATTATCTTTTATATCCTCTTGTCATTCAGTGTTCAGGCATTCATTACAGGAATGCTGTTCTTTTTTTTCCAAATGTTTTATTGTCTTCTGTAATGATGCAATTGACACTGTTTTTGTATTTCTATTTATTTGAAAAGTCTCWGTCAATTATTTGTAGTCCTAGAACAATTTTGAGTAAAAAGACAAATTGTACATACATTAGTCAGTTGCATGTTTTCATTTATAAGCATAGAATTAAGCATAGTCATGTCAAAAGTGTGATTTCAATACTTAATCTGGAAGAATTGTTATTATTTTTAATAAATTTTGTATTAAATTGAACGAAACCCTCAAAATGTTATATTGTTATGGAAAAATAGCAAATTTGGGGGGGTGCCAGAGCACAACTGTCCCTCCTACAAAGGATTTATATAAATTCACTAATGGCTGAACGATTCTTGCAAGTGCAGAATAAGAATTGAAAGTACTTTAAAATAACCTGTTCGACATTGAGATGCATTTTTTTAATCCTGCTGTTGCACCATCTGTAATGATTCAGCAGTACAGATCACTTCAGCCTTTTTCTTGTGTGTATTTCCTGTTTTTGTAAAGTTATACTCCATGTTTAAAATATTTTTGCTTTTAGACTTATCAGTAAGCAGCCACTTAGCTCATAATTTTGAACTGCACATTCTATGTTTACAGATCTGTCCAAAAATTTTTCTTAGCTTACATTATTTTTCTATGTAGGAAATGTTCTGCACAGGTTCAAGAAGAGACTTTTCAAAGTAGCAGTGCTATAATAACTATTTCACTTAGTGCAGTCTTACAAGCCATGATGTTGTTTTGTACTGACTCAGGACTTAGCAGCAGCAGTATGCTTACTCTGTGTGAAATTACTTTTTACATGTTCTTCATCTAAAAGGAGTTTTTCTAGCTCTGCAGCTTCAAAGTTCATATAGAAAGTTTTCTCTGTCCATCAGGCTATATCTTTTATAGTAAGCTAAGGTATTACAGTGCTAAGGTATTACTCTGAGGCTGGGACCAGCTAACGTGGTCTGGCCACACCAATGCCAATTTAAATTAGCTTGATCTCCAAATGGTGATTGTATCTAAAGTGCAAATTGGGAATGGTCCCTGCCCTTTGCTAACTCTTGAGCCATGCCTGGGAATTGGTTGGGAAGAGTGTGGTTTGTCTATACCAAAACCACATCAGGACTGTTCTGGCAGTGTAACAATAGAGAAGATTGAGTTCTGGTGCCTGGGGCTGTTTCTAGGTATTGCTTGATTTACTAATATAGATGTAGCCTCAAAAAGACACAGACAGCATAGTGATTTCTGACCAGTAGCAATGGCAGATGTACTACTCAATATAGGTAAGATGCAGTATGTCTTGACCATTTTCCAAGTTAACTCTTTTCAAAATGCTTCTAGATGATGTTGGATGAAAGGTTGGCAATCACTGGTATTTTGTTTCACTAGTACTTCTGCTGTTGCTATCAACAGTAGACTATATTTGACCAACTTATTCCATACAGACATTTAGATCTTGCTATTCTCTACAGTATTTCCATGACTTCCAGGAATGCATTAAGCAAAGTTTAGTAATAGTTGTTATGCATCTGTTTTGGCCTCTAAGAGGAGAACAGCAGACAGGGGAGTGTAAAGAATTTTTAATTAAATAGATTAAATCCTTATCTTAGTAAAGAAGATAGATACATATGGAAGTTTCACAGCCTAGGAAGCAGTCTCCTGCTCAGAGAAGACTTCACATTATTTTAAAAAGCACAATTTCTCTAGGGGAAATAAGGTATTAACCAGAGCCTTCTGCCCATTATTTCAATGGTATTTCAGTTAACCTGAAGTTGAAGAGCACTCCGAATAAGAAGAGATATAGAAATTGAGCTGCTGGGAGAGGGAGTAGAGGAGAGATCTGGTGTTTTCAAGAGCTGCCTAAGAGCAGCAGAGGGGAGTAAATTTTGTCAATATTGTTTAAAATGGGTGCATTTGAAAAAAGAAAGGAAGTTTCCATATTTGGAAAAGATGTTAGCGATGGTACCATTCATTTACAAGTGACAGATGAAGATAAAAGTTGGATTCCCCAGCCTTGAGTCAGAATTTGGTTACCTAGACACCTGAAAAATGCATTGTGCTTTTTGGACTAAAACAGGCTTCTGGAAGCTCATACAAGTTATGGAAGATATGTAATCAGGGTATTTATGGCTGAGGCTACAAGAGAAGGTCAGTGTCTTGTTTTGCAGTTGGACTACGCTTACCCTTTTCTAGGCTTAGGAATGAGGAATTTTTGCCTGAGTGCAAGTCTCTCGTCAGGAAGAACTCTGCTCCTAGTGAGATGATGCTTTATAAAGACGTTGGTCAACTTGCGACATCCTGTATGCTGACATGTAGGCTATGGAGCAGTTACTGTTTGGCAAGCTAAAGTTTGTGTGTGTATATGTTTATACAGATGCATGCATGCAAACACGTGAAAGATGGTCCAATTAAAGTGCATCGAAAGTTCTACCCTCTAATCCTCTCGGGGTATAAAACAAGTACTTCCTGCTTTCATGATGTAAAACTGAAATTTATGCTTTATCAATATCCACAATAAATTCATCAGTGCACAGAGATTCTGACCTGACCCAGTATGAATGACTTCTCTGTTTCAGGGCAATGTATTTCAAGATTCACAAACAGGAAGGTTCCTTACTGTGTCAAATTCAATCCTGATGAAGATAAGCAAAACCTCTTTGTTGCAGGAATGTCAGATAAGAAAATTGTGCAGGTATGTCTCTGCTTAATATCCTCCACCACTGATTTGTGTTTTCATAAGCAAGAAGTTGTTCCCACGAGTGACAATCTTCTCCCTCTCTCCTCCCTCCTCCTCCCCCTCTTTTTTTTTTTTTTTTTTACTAGACTCGCAAAGACTATTGCTATAGTATTTGCTTTTTTACTTGAAATTTCTTCCAAACCTGAGATAATAGGATTCTGAGATTTAGTAAATGTCTTGCTCTGAACTGTTTTTTATTTGTAGTGGGATATACGGAGTGGTGAAATTGTGCAGGAATACGATAGGCATTTGGGAGCTGTCAACACCATTGTGTTTGTAGATGAAAATAGACGATTTGTGAGTACATCTGATGACAAGAGTTTAAGAGTCTGGGAATGGTAAGTTTAAAATTTTGAATTTTAAGTTAATGTATTATGAGCAAACTGAGAGGAAGATAGCAGTTTATATTTAAAAGTGTGTGTAGCACACGGAAACTGAGGAGTGCTGAATTCTAGCTAGCTGAGAAAGAGCTGAATTTAAATTTCCCAAATTTTTATGTAATTACGTATGCTGTAGAATTATTCTTTCACAAGTAAAGAACCAAAATAATATTATATGTTCTTGTTACTAATTTCTAATAGCTGTTAAAGTTGACCATATGTTCCACAAACCCCTGAGTTCTGCCACTTGGTCTAGTATGGTTCCTGCTTCTTAAAAGCTTTTGTCCAGTAAAATGAATTATCCCTTACCAAGTCTAATTATAATACTTTTTAATCACTTTGAAATGATTCTTACTGTCTAATAATGAATTATTTTCACTGGCTTATTGCCCCACTGTGTTGCATTATTTGAAAATTGCTTTTAAAGTCTGTAAAACTTAATTCCACTGAATACGAAGTAAAATGCCTTAAGTAGCCCCAGTTTTGTTGGTGCAAGTTTTTATGGGCATCAGGCTGCATTTAATATTAGCATTAATTATTAATCATTTATCATTATCTTACTGCTATATCTTTTAGAATCATTCCTCTAGAGATTTTAATTTTTAAAACTAGTTACTTCCTATCTTGTTGTTGGATACTAACCAATCTATTTTGGCTTTGCTAAAGAGACTTTATAGATTTCCTTTTTCCCTAAAGAAAGCGTAAGACACAGCCCTGTCAGCCTGAAGCACGCTGCACTCTATTAGTGAGCTCTGTTATCTCTCCTTTCCCCAAAGGTGTACTAGCCCTTAAATTAACCTTTTAAAGAACCATCTGTGCTATGTTACATTAGTGTGTGTAGTTTTTGAATGCTTTGAATATGCATAGTGTTATATAATATTAGACCAGGATCTCAGTGTAGCTTCACTTCTATTTCTGGTAGTCTGTGTTTGTTTTTTTTGTTGTTGGTTTTGGTTTTTTTGGACAAATCATTGATACCCACAGTATGAATACAATAGATAACAAAAAAGTGAAAGTCTATCCAAGAAGATCTCATAAGAAACACCATTTTAAACAGCTTTCAATTTTAATATATTTTGGCAGAAAACAATAATCTTCTATTTCTGAAACTTTTTTTCCATGAGAATCTGGGGCTTAAGATTTTTCTGTCCTTTTTTGAAAGAATAATCTCATATCTTTTAAGTTTCCATTTTATTTTGCCCTTCACATATGAAAAGCTTTTGCACATTACAGCTGTTAGTTTGGCAGCTCTATGACTAATGAGTTCCTTCCTAGGATTTTTTTTTTTTTCTTAATCTAGACAAGAGACTACAATCTGTAGTATTTGGATGTTACCCAAGCAGCCAGAGAAACCTTCAGTATGTCTGATCTGCTGCTATCATTGCYGGTAGCAGCCATGGTAATGACCAAAGTCTGGGAACCCAGGCTTAGACTAGACATATAAAGCTGTCACCATATGTCGCTCCAAGAGAACCTCTGTTCAGTGCTTCATAATTAGCCCCATGTATGTGCTGAGCTCCTTAAAGAAAAATCATTACAGTGTCATGTCTGCTAAGCAATGTCTCCTGTTTGGTGAGTAGGAGTATCTCACTTGCACAAATCTGTTGTTTCCTTGAGATTGGATTGCCCTTGTTTCGTGAGCTTTGTGTTGATGGCTGAAATAAATAGCAAAGTGGGTGGATTTAGCCACTTTGTGGGAAAGAGCAGGAAAGGCAAAAAGGTTCTGGCATGGGAACATCGCAACCTGCTTGCTCCAGTAGCAGAAGCTATCTTTCTGAAGGAAAAAAAAAACATGTACTGAGCTTGCTKTGCACTGAAGAAAGAGCTCCCTTGTTCAGATAACGAGGAACTCAACTGTATACGGTGTTCTGCAACACTGTTCTTGGGGGTTTGGGAGGTTTAATAAGAAGCAAATGTAGTGCTGTCTTCCTAGCCATGACTTGAAAGTCATTCTCTACAGCCTGCCGTGACATATGCTGACCTGTCTGTAGGCATATTTCTATACTTTCAGGATCCAAATTTTTTACAGTGAATTAAAACTAAATTAATGCATTCTGTAGAGAAGATTCTGGACCTTGAAGAATTCCATGTTAAATTATTTTTTGCTGCACCTTGAATCTTCATTTACTAATTTTACAAGGAGAATTATTTGCATCTTTGTTGTTTTGGTTATTGCACCTGTTGACATGTTTAAGTGTGCAGTATTTTTCACTATCCTAGAGAAACAAAGCAGCCTTCAAAATAATTATGACCCGAGTATGGCCTTAAAAGCCAGTAATTAAAACCAGTCTAATTGCTTGGTTCCAATTGTCCAGAGGAATTTTGTAGTATGTTTTGTAAACACTTTGACTTGGCTGGAGCTGGTAATRGGATGGCGTGTCAGGCTTGATCACAGCGAGCAACTTCTCCCCTGGGAATTTCAGTCTTTTCCCCAGGAGTTCATACGTGCAGAGATTTCACTGTGGTGTGCCCCGAGTTGCGGTTGATTGCTGAAAGTTCAGGCTGCGAGTATAGGGCACTTACAGATCGGATGGTTTATTTAGTGATTTTTACACCCATTTGGTTTTTATCTCTACAGCAGTGATATTAGTTGACATAGATGTTGTATTCTCTCCCCTTTCTTTTAGAGAGGCTGAATGTTTTGTCTTGTCTCCTGTATATGTTTCTGATGCTACCTGGATAAACAGTGAAATGATTTGGGGAACTGACCTTGGCGACTTTTCTTTCCTTTAACCTTCAAGTCAGCCAGTAAAAGACCTATACAGCAGGAGCTTAGTTCTTACTCTGCCAGGCTCAGCAGGCTTGTCAGCTCTGGCTGGCTATGCCCCCAGCCAGCCTTTTCTCTCCACAGTTCCTAGTAAAGACGCTGTAGTCTCATGAGAGTGCTTTATAATGTGCAGATCCCACAAATATGTGTGTTTCTATATATTTATTTGTTTGCCTAGATATATTTTTTTCTCTCCTCTCTTTGGGAAGAAGTTGTATGGAACCCCATTGTGTCACTTTTCTTAATCTTGTTATTACTTCTCAATATTGAAAACTTTTTGGCTTATGAAGTACTTAGGGGAGGAAAAATAGGCAAGCTTTGAAGATCTTTAAAATTTGAACAAATATGCATGTCATATGAGATTTTTAGTTCAGCCAATCGTGATAGCATCTTAATTTTCTTTCTTTCTTTTTTTTTTTTTTTTTAGGTTGGGGGGATGGTTATTTCTTATTTAACAATTTGACTGGAAACAAATGTGAAACAGAAGTGTGTGTCTTTATTCTGACTAATAGTTCAAGGCAGCATATCCTGCCAGTGTCCTGTCTGGTGCATTTCAACATAAAGCAGAGCTGTCTCAAATAAATTCCAGTCAATGAGCCTGCATTCATTTGTAAAGAGAGATAGGAGGCAGGAGAACTTATACTGCATTTTAATTTCTTATTGCAGTAGAAATCGACATTAGAGATGTATTTTCTATGATGATGGAGGAGGATTTCAGATGACTAGTGGGCTGGGGAAGCGTTGTGAGTTAGGAATTGAATAGGATCTGACCTTGTTGAAGTGATGACTGTGTCCTGTCCCAGGTGGGATTTGAAGCTGTTTGAATATTAATGGAGAAAGGTTGGATTAGGAGAGAGGAGCCTGCACTTGCTGTGCTGTCGTCTTGGTCAGCCTCAGAGATGATGTGGACTCTTCAATCCTCTACAGATTTATTACCCAATTGTAGTCTTGGATCTCCCTGTTTGGGATTGTTATCCCTACATGTGCTCTTACCCACAGAGCATACAAATCTGGTTGCTCTTTATATGCTGAGGAGTAAATGATCATAATAGTTTACTATAAAAAAAAGCACTCGTGTTAGAGTTGTCCTGAGCAGCTTCTCACCCTGCTGCCCACGTGCCTGTTGATTAACACAGGCTGCCTGGAAGTAACGTGCCTCACCATGAAACRGTGTTGTAGTTACGTCACTGATGTTTTCGGTGCTTCCCTTGACCGTGTTGCCATCCAGCAAGGCTCAGCTGGTGAGCGCCAGGCAGCCGTCCGTGCCCTCTGCTCCTGGCATGTCCCCAGCGGCCCCTCGGTGTGCGTGAGACRCTGAAGTCACGACCATCCCTTCTGGGTTAACGAATATGGCGACAGAACGTTCTGCCTGTGTCTTCTGCTGAATATATTAATCACATCTGTTTTCTGCTGGAGAGTCTTGTGTTTAATGAGGAAGACGTGCATTTCTTCCCTTTTTAATAGCTTTCTAATGTAAGGTATGAGGAATGCTGTGGATACRCACAGCCTATTAACAATTCAGGTTACATATTTAAAACCAAAAGACTATTCTGAGGACTAAGGATTAGGCTGTACTTTTTTTTTTTCTTTTTGCCCTGAGTTCACATGCTTTTGTACAGAACAATGTAYGATCTTAACGAAACAATAGTAAATAACTTGAATTAGGCCAGCAAAAAGTTGGTGCAGTCCAGTGTTGAACTGAGATTAGGGATTTCAGAGTTTAGCTCAGCTATGAACGTTCAAAATTGGCAGCGCCCCATTTGGGAGAGATCAGGAGGAAAAGGTCRTTATCAGAGAAAAGTGTGTGAGAGTTCTAGGAGGTTTTTGGTTGGCTGGTTTGTGGTTTTTTTTTGTTTTTAAAGAGAGAAAATGAATGGGTAGACAAATTGTCTAATTAAAACAAAAGTTATTAAGATATTCAGATGTACATGTGTATATCAGTTTAGTTGTTCCTGCTACCTACATAAGAATTTTGTAAGAGTTGCAGTTAAGCAAGAAGGCAGTGGCAGTGTTTTCATGTTACAGTCCTAATCTAACAGTTATAACTAAAATACTGCTTTAGACTTTGAGTCATTTGGTTTAGGGTGAATTCACACTGTGAGAAGTTATACAGCTGGAGTTCTCTGGATGGGTGTTTGTAATATTTTTGAGCTCCTACACATTCTTCATTTGGACACACTGCGCACTCTGATGCAGTGGCTGAGTAAATCAGCTGACTTCAGCCAGCCCTTTGGACCATCTCCATGTCTTCATAAAACACATACTTCTTCCTTTTGCAGGGATATTCCTGTAGACTTCAAGTACATAGCGGAGCCAAGTATGCACTCGATGCCAGCTGTGACTTTGTCTCCAAATGGTAGGTTAACACTTTTCTGCCTTCTTAGGGCTAGTTTCCATAGGCATATCTTGCTGATTATATCCTGCCATGTTCCCATGCTGCATCTCCTTGCCACCATCCCTCCATCTCCCAAAATGAGTGTGTGCGTTTATTCCAAGATTGGAGAGGATCTGATTTAAGTTTTAAGAAGAACAAGTATGTCAAAATGAGGGGTTATATCAGGATAACTGTATCCATTTAAATTTAGACCTTGATCCAGACTGGGTAAAATGACACTTTCCTTCCATAGAGCTACCATCCACTCTTTGCTACATTTAAAACATTGAGAGGAACTATGGTGGGAATTGCTGTTAAATCCAAACTACTAAGCAAGTTCAGCAGTCTTTACAGTGCCACTGATAAAGCAGAGACTGTTTACATGATCCTGTCAATGCTGTTGCTATCTGTTCTGAATATAGCCCAAATAACACTTGCATAAGATAAATCCCATGTTATTTCAGTGCTCTTGCATGTTAATGTTTAACTGGTGCTTATTACTTTTATCAGAATTAAACTAAAGGAGAATAAAAGTTTACTGCCTCCAATAGTCAGTACAAGGCCTTCTAATAGGACCAAATCTGGTTTATCTCTTTTGGCCAAAACTAAATGGCTTGAGTGTCAACATTATTAAACTGTCACTAGACTTGCAGTTAACAATTCCATTGAGCTAAGCAGTGATTGATCATCTGTTGCACAGCTAGCATTTTCGTAGCATCAAATTGTATGGGCTTTCCAGTGTAAATATATTATTTTCAATTATAGAAGTAGTTTTAATATAAAAAAGATGATTCTGGAGCCTCTTTAAAACTCTCCAGTCAAGTTTGTTTCTTCAGATGTAGCATTCAGATACTCATCTTTGTTTATTGCATTTTTAGGGAAATGGTTGGCTTGTCAGTCGATGGATAACCAAATTCTGATTTTTGGAGCTCAGAATAGATTCAGATTAAACAAAAAGAAAATCTTCAAAGGTCACATGGTAGCTGGCTATGCTTGTCAAGTGGATTTTTCACCTGATATGAGGTGAGTTCTATGGGATTGAGCTTCATCTTAAACACTAACTTTCCTTTTGAAACCTCTGAGCATTCATTGATGCGCTGCCTTCCCATTAGGTCTGTATCAGACAGATCTCTAGCCAAGCAGCAGAAAGCAGATTGCTCATGACATTTGATAGGACTGAGAAATTCAACTGTTGCTCAGAGTGTTATTTCAAAAAGCAGTCAACATAACCCAAATTCCATTTATATTGTTGTGTTAAACCTTCCAGAGACTCCCCCTGTTTTACACAGCAGAAGAGGTTTTCTCCTCTTATTTGCATCTGGCTCTTTTTGCACATGGTCTGCTGTAGCAGCCTCAAGGCTGTATTCCAGCAGCATTCACTTGTATAGAATACCTGTGTGTCAGACTTGCTCAGTTTTTCCAATTTGCAAGTCTCTCGTGGTATCCTCATTTATTCTAAGAGAACTGTCTTGTTCATGCTGTTTGCTCAGTAACATGCCTCTACATTTACCACTGTGGGTACGTAAGATTTTTATTATTTTAAAAACGGGAGAATAACCTCAACAAAGCAGGAGAAAAATCARAGAGGAATGTCTGTAAATTTTAGAGCTTTTGGCACTTCATCTTTTCCCGATTTATTCTCTCTAATTCTAGTAACACTCCACACAGTGTAGTCACAATGCTTAGCACGTTTACCTTGCAGTCAGTGAATCATCTTCTGCAGGGCTTGTGCTGCTTGAAGTACAGCATGCATGCTAATTCCCTGGCCGGTAGGCTTTCAGTCAGATAGGAAGCTCTTTGGGTGAAACACTTTTCCATTGCTCAGTGTACAATTATAAAAAAGCAGTTCTTGAGCACTTGATAAAGCTTTTATTCTAATCCCTTTAATACAGCTATGTGATATCTGGAGATGCAGATGGAAAACTTAACATCTGGGACTGGAAGACAACAAAACTCTACAGCAGGTTAAAAGCACACGATAAAGTCTGTATTGGTGCAGTCTGGCATCCACATGAAACATCTAAAGTCATTACGTGCGGCTGGGATGGTCTTATTAAACTATGGGACTAAAGAGGATGCTACAAAGATCAGAAGTTGTAACTCTTGCAGACATCTGAGAATTGAATGAATTCTGCTCTAAGGATGAGTAGACATTTTTAATACAGCTGTTCTCAGCTAGCTGTGTATATACTCCCCAAAATGGGAGATATTCGTGACAAAAAAAATGGACTGGAAGGATGTAGTTCTAAATATTACCCCTGAGTATGAGATGCTGAGATCAGTGAAGCATGCAGAATCAAGTGTTAGTTTGTCATGTCACATTTTGTGCAAAATACTTTTGTAAAGTAAAATAATTCTCAGAAAAAATATTTTTGTGTTTTTGGGTGTCAGATGCGTAGAGTTAAAGGAGAAAACCAGCAGTTGTATAATTACATTCTGTTAATTCGAAGAACAAATCTTTATCTACTGCAATAGAGCTGGAAAAATGCATTTGTTTGCACGCTTTTTGGCAGTATTTTGTGGTCCCCAGAATTCTTCTAACTTTATAGAACAACAGATCTTAGCAAGTGGTCTTATAATACATGATAGAAATGTAAAATGAATCAGAAACTTGTATAGCCTTCAGTTAAACGGTATGCACTGAAGACTGCATTCATAAAATTGTTTTCTGTCTGTATTTAGATTTAACAGTTGCATTGTGCTCATCACTGAGGTTCATCTTTGCAACTACTCCTCAATTTGAAGGTTTTCCTTATAGTGGATACTCTTTGATTGTATGTTGTTGTTCTCTTTCCATATGCAGTTAAGTTCTAATAAGCATGATAAATATTTTGAAAGAAAAACAACGAAGTAAATGTCTCTTGTTCTGTTTGGAATACATTGTATTATAAGCCCCACAGAGTTTGACAAATTAATGTATATACATGTCACTTTTTCTCTTTAAAGAACTTATTTTTAATAAATCTTTTTTATATATATAAAAAAAGCTTATCTTCATTGAATTCTCCCCTCCAGCAATGTCTACATAAAATACTTCATATCAGTTGGCATTCTAATTCCCAGTTGTACCAGAGTTCAGATAAACTCATTTTCTTGCACTGTTCATGCAGAACTAATGCAGGTTAGAAGCAGGAGAAAAGTCCTTTAAAACCTCATATCTGTTCCGATTTTAAGCCCATAATGGAAATAAAAAAGAGGTGTACCAAATTTGTCCAATGGATCAGTCTTCAATCAGAGTTTTGAATTACACTATATTGTTTTCTAAAAATCTAGTCACTGTTCCTTAGTTATAATCAGTGGCAAAGGAGTAATAGCCATAATCAACAGTAGGATGGAAGATAGGGCAATTTGATAGTTGAGTTGCAAAGAATCTCAAATTGTGGTAACAGAAGGAAACCCTTTTTTTTTTTTTTTAATTTACAACTTTTGGAGGCTTGATTAACAAGTCTATTTCATTCTTTCAAAGAGTACTTGCTAAATTTAGGCATGTGTGAGTGAACATGAAGCTTACGGAATTTAAACCGATAGTCTAAAGCTGACCTTCATGTTCTTTCCACTGGCCACTCATGCCATCACATATCTACGCCAAATTTACATCTATTTTCCATTTACTTTCCCATCTAGGTAACCTGGGGTCTGTTTCCACAAAAAAGCATATAGGTTTTTTTTTACGTGCAGCATACTTGCCATGGTAATTGTGTATTATCCAGCCTCACACCTGTGTATAAATACTGAAATAAAGCTTCAAAAAAACATTGAGAGTGCGAGGGTGAGTGGGGAAGTGTCCCGAGGATCCTGCTCTGTGGAGGGAAATAGCAGCCGTTCTAATTTCTTGACTCAAAGGATGTAGGTAGGAATGAGTTGCTGCCGTACCACAGACCATGAGCTTCTGACATGGTTCTTTCACAGGGAAGACTTAATTCTTGAGTTGGGTCTTGAGCTCTGCTGTGCAGTGTGCCCTATATGCCTGCTGCATAAGGAGATAGTGGGCTGAAATAATCAAAGTATTTTTTTTCTTCAAATTCCTTTTCTTAATTAGATATGTGTTAACATCTTGTAAATGTAGGGAATTGGGGAGAAGAGGGGGAATTAGAGCAGATACAAAAATAAGAAATTCTCATAGGATTGGTCTATATTGGTTTCCATATCAGAAACATCTCTCTCAAAATGCTCAAAAGCATTTAAATTGTAATAGCATGAAATGTTTGGCTCTGTAGTTGGTKCTATGTTGTTCCATACATCAAGCAGAACTTAATTCCTCTGTATATTAATGCAATAATAGACTAACTCTCTTTGTTTTGAGGGAGAAAAATAAGAAATATTGACTCAATAAATTCTGCTGGAGTTGATGAATTAGAATTAAATGTTTACAATGAGCCCTGAATCAAAATTCCACTGGAAACTTTTAGATAAAATCCTTTGTCTCTCACTGTTGGTCGCTGTGTTAATCTTTTGTGGAATTTCTCACGTCTGCATTGAAGCCTGCAGGGGGGATTTTTATGAGYGTAATTCCCTCTTGTCAGCTTTGAAGTTAGAAACTCTAAAGCTCACGTTGTCACGTAGTTTGCCGTGCAGGAGGACAGACAGCCTRTGTCTTGTGTGGCGTGTGTCTAGACTTGCCTTTCCAGCCGCCACCTGGGAAAAGATTTCTTGTTGGGCTTAATTAACTCAAATTGTGTCTTTCCCTTATCTTCCCAGTTTCATGTTTCACCAGAAATTGGTCCCTTACAAACGCTGGTCAGAGCAAGTCTAGACTGAGACCTCTAGGCTGAACTTAGCATGTGAGCAGACAGAGCCAGGGGAAAGCAGCTCCTGGAGAACAGGGAGCAGCACTCCCCAATTTGTTGTCTTCTAGCATAATGCGGAGAATGCAAGGAAGCAATTGAAGCTGAGAGGAGCTTCTTGGGAGGGCTGGAGGCAAGCATGCCGCGCTGTCTGGGAGAAACACTTGAAAGCGGGAGTGCAGGGTAGCTATGACAGCACTGTAATTTTGTTCCCCTTGATCACACATCTGTAACTTTAAGGGATGGTGTGGCAGTATGCTGACACTTTTATTTATACCAATTACTTTTGCAGTGGGGATTTTATAGATAAGTGAACCATCTCCATCATTCTTGGAGTTCTGCCTTGGAAACTTGATMGTTCTTTGGGCCTCGTGCCATTTTTTTCTCGGATTTTTTTCATATGGGAGAGGGGGGAAGTATCTTCATGCAGCTTACTGGTAAGAAGGCTGTCTTTCTTGAAGCAGATGGTCTTGGCATCTGCCTTGCACAGAGTTTATAGTGGTCCCTAGTAAGATGGCATTGCTCAGTCTTTGCCCTCATTAGGAGGAACAAGTATCTAAATTATTACACATCCAAAAATTCCTGAGATTGTCTTGTAAAAAGTCAATTTTTAACAACAGGCAGATGTTCAATACGCCAGTTAACACTGCTGTCCTCCAGTGCTGATTTAAGCAGTAGGCTTTGCAAATCTGACAGCCCAGTAACACRATGTACTTTCCTTCTTTCTACCAGCTGGTCATTACAAAATCTTGTTTCTGTTTGCTAGAAAGTGTCTGTATGACAAGCAGTCTGTATAATGGGGAACGTGTGGGAGAGGGAAGAGAAATTTGCCTGAAAGGCTTAACAGATAAATCTATATGCCAGCAAAATTTGTTAGAGGTTGTTCCTCTAGAGAGTACTTACGGACTGTCGGTTGACTTTGCTAGCTTATCCTCAAAGTCCAAGTCTCCTATTTTGCAGTAAAACATGTATTTTTCTGTCAGGATTGCTGATAAGATCAGATGCMCCAAGGCTGTCTTGCAGCACTCGCACGTAACCCTTCCACAAGCAGGCTTTTCTTACAGAAGCTCCTTGTGGAATTTAAAGCTTTTAGAAGSAAGTTCCAATCACTTTCAACCAAGCATGGACTTCTAAATTAGTGAGGTACACTGCAAGTTTGACCTCGGGCCTGTTTGCTACCTTGTTAGATAGCAGGACTTTTAAAATATTAAAGCGTTGAGCCTTCCTGAGTCTCCTTTTAACTTGCTGCTCTTTAGGTTATTGAGAGACTGCTAAAATCAAATGTTATTGCAGATAYATTGGGCTGGTCATCCAGAGTAAGAGGTTATGATTTGTCCTTGATTTTGTTCACTTAGTCTAAAGCATGTCAAGACTAACTGAGCCTGCGTCGCCTCTGATTTGGAGAGGAAGAGAACAACACAAGTCCTCTAGGGAGTAATTTCAGTAATACGAACTTTATGAAGCTTCAAGACCGTTGGTAGTTAACAGGCATGTTTCTGGGAGCTGCAAAGCTTCCCAGTTCTCCCAGCGTAATTACCCCGCAGTTGGTGTGCTGCCATAACTCACCGGCTAAACACTTTTATTGTGGGGTAAGTGTTTCTTGGCAGAGCTTAAACTCCTGTAAAGCAACATAAACCAAAAATGAACTGTGCTAGAATGGCTGTAACAACTTCACACCTTAGCTTACACCAGYGTAATTTTCTTATGCAGATGTTCACACAGGCTAGTTAGCTTTAGAGAAGTTTTTATTTTGGTTCTGCATCCTTATACAGTTATTTTTCCTTCAGCTCCTCCATATGTACTCTGTAAAACATAATCCTTTCCAAATATTATTTGCTCAGGAGATGAAGAAGGAAGTTGCACTCTGAATGAAGTCAGTTGTCAGGCAAACCATCTGCAGTAGAAATAAGCAAGTCCGATTCCCCCAAGTTTTCAAAGTCATGCAGTTTTGCTGGAACAATTTCTCTGTAGCAAACTCCTCTGTTTCTCTCCCTAGGTACTTGTAGGGTCCTGGTGGGCTTGGGGTGCAGGCATTGGTTTTGCTTGCTTTTTGTCATACTCCTTCCAATATTAAAAAAAAATGTAATATTTTCTGAGGTTCAAAACTCTTTTATTCAAGCCTTTCCTGGAGATCTTGCTCAAAGGGGTAGAACAAGGCATTCTGATGTCCCTCCTGCCTGGGAGGTCAGTTTGGGAGAGAGGAGTGGCACCTGCATCTCAGCTGCTCCTCACTAGTTTTAGCAGAGGAACATGGGTACTCCTTGGGCCAGATCACTGTTGTATGAAAGGAGACGTGTGAATGGTCCGATGACGGTCCTCCCATCGGGTGCTCACTTTCCCATAGTGACTATTCAGGGCACACAGGGTGGTGGCTCTGTTGTGGATACTGAAGCTAGGTTCAAGGGTGGGATGCACGTTGGTTGACTTTGATTCGGAAATGGACTTCAAAGACGGGGGAGTAAATATCAGCAGAGGCATGGGATCACTTTTTAATTATTTCTAAAAGCTTTGTACTGTGTATACCACATAGATTTATTTCAGGAGACTGCTGAAAAATAAGTGTGTATGGTGCTAATCCACTGAAAAGAGAAGTCTGATTTTTACTCACATTGGGATTGTTGTTGCCAAGCAGCAAAGCGGATCCAGCTTCCTCATTCTGCGATGTGCTGTCCACCAGAATAAGGGACCAGGACAGAGTCTCTGCAAAGATTTCTTCCTGAACCAGCTGAAACACTTTACAAGAGACATGTCAAATCGCTTTTGTCAACAGGGACTTCTGTTTAAGGAAAAAGAGATCCGTTCATTATCCCAGGTAGTTCTCAGGCTTATTCTTCAGACACTGCCCATGCAAGCCGGCGGAGAGGGAGAAGCCTGAAAATCTCTCTGAATGTAGGTCAGCCTCTGAATTTTCACCATCACTAAAACAGGTTTACACTGACTGCAATTAAATGTCACATTGTGTTAACAAGCAGGAAGAACTCAAGAGCGATTTCCTACTAAATAACCCCGAGGATCCTTTCAAGGACAAGGGAGTATCTAATGAAGCTCACAAAATCAAAGTTTTTGAATAAAACAGATGGTCTCAGCTGTTGAATAATTCACCAGAGAATGAGTGCTTTTTCTTCAGGTGTCCTGCTAGGTGATATGTCTTGTTGGCATCTGCCAAGAAAAGCCAGGCATATGTTTCTTTTAGGCTTTCTTTGCTCTAGCACAGATTGAGAGGTGTCCCTCCTGCTAGTGAGGAACGACCCATCACGATTCACAGGTGTGATCAAAGACTGAGTCTGTAATTGCATGCAATAAACTTGAGGTTTTGGAGTGGGACAAGAAGTCAGAAAAGCTCTTACCTTTTTCAGTCAAGTTCTGAGACCTCCAAAGAAACCAATCTGGCATTCAGGAAAGGGACTGCTTTCTTTGGAGAACCGTGTTAGCAGCCTAACACGTYCCCCTCAGGGCTGCAAGGCATTCTTTGGGAAAGGCTAATGTTGCAGTATCAGGTCTTAACAGTGTTAGTTTGGGGGACTAAAATGTATCTCTTCTCATTTTGACYATGTCACTGGTTAATAACAGCCATAAATTCTAAATCAGTTATTTATGTGTGTGTTTATAAATTACAGCGGGCCTCTCTGAAAGGTAAATAGTCCAGCTCCCAAAGAAGCTTCAGGAAGGAGCTGTGCAAATAGAACTGCCACCACACGCAGCTCATCTCCGCAAGGATTCATTTTAGCATGAGCCGAAACACCTCGCAGTGGAGGCGTCCAACGAACCCAGTAACACCTCCCACTTAAGGGAAGAGACCTGTTCGTTATGTCCTTGCTAGCTGGGATTGGAACCAGCAATGGCCACCATGCATGGCCAACACACTTTATAAATAAGATCCCATTTTTTTCTCATGTACCTTGAAACCAGACAGGTAACTCAGACTCACTTCTGTCGCTTTGTAGGAGCCAAGCAAAGCACAGGTTCTTCAGTTGTTCTACAGTAGGGCAGGGACCAACTTGGCCCAAAGGGGACAGTGAGGTAGGACGTTGCTCTCCCCTCTCTGAGACAGGCCAGGGTGCCATAAGGAGCCAGTTCAAACCACCACACAGCCTTGTTCTGCCCTGTCTTACCAGGAAGGGCTCAGGACAAAACGGTTAGCAGAAATACCAAAATGAAGGCAAGAAGGAGCCTCCTGTGCCGAGCGGGACGCAGCCGACCTGGCRCAGGAGGGACAGGCATGCTGGGTTTGCTCCAAGTAAACTTCAGCAAGCAATGACCAAGGAGGGAACAAGAAAGCTCAGTTGATTAGAGCATGATGCTGCTAATGCCAAGGTCACGGGTTCAATCCCYGTATGGGCTACACTGAGGGTTGGACTAGATGATCTCCAGAGGTCCCTTCCAACCTTACCAGTCTATGATTCTATGAAAGAACCGCAGGGGGAAGATGTGCAAGGGGAAGACACAGCCTAGTGAGAGAAGRGCCTGAGCCAGAGCCAGCCGCCTCCTGCAACATGTCAAACCTGAGTAGTTTGGGGGTTGCAAGGATGCTAGTAACCAGCTTCAGCTCACGGGGCAGGAACTAGGAATGCCACAACTCTCTTTTGGGCCAGATGCAGAGGATATTGGGAGTCTGCTATCTTATAAAAAACCTCATCAGCTGGTGCAATAAGCAGCAAAACAAGCAGCTGGCCATTGCAGCCAGCCCAGAGACATAGGAGAGGAATTGAGTGGCCTCAAAAAATTTGATTTCAAGGCTCAGCAGTTACCTCAAGGTGGACAAGCTTTCACCCAGAGCCAGGAGGGAGGCAATGGGCTCGCAGCTCTGGAGAGCTGATGCAAATACTTGCAGGCAGAGGACTCCAGGAGATGCCTAATACTTGGAAACTGAGGGCCAGAAGCCTCTGAAGACTGCAGGACCAGGCAAGACACGTAACTGCAACACTGAGCACACCCAGGCAGGCTGAAGGTGCTAAAAGGACCACTTGATACACTACAGAAAGACAGCTTAGGGTCCTGTGCAAGCATATTGCTGAGCAAGTTGCTGGAAGATAAGGTCAGAGATGCAAGTTGGCCAGTTCACACCTGATGACTTAGGCTGATTTGGCCTTGGGACTCCAGCCCCACTTTGGTGCAGGCCCCTTCCTGGGCCACTTGTGGCAGGAGGAGCTTGAGGTACAAGGCTGACTTTCCTCCTTAGACGCTCAAGGCCAAGCCACCCACAGCAGGACTGTTGGGGTTCATCTCTCAACCCAACAAGAAAGAGGAAAAGGCTTTAGTGCACTGGCTAGCGAAGATGCTCAATGCTGCCCACACTGGGCACTCGGAGATACTTCAGCAATGCCGTCACTGACCAGTGGCCTCTTCTTCCCACTTAGGAATGGCGACACCATCACTGGGCTCCAGGCTGTGGCTATAATGGGGGAACTGACACAGGGCAGGGAAGACAACTGGATTTGGACAGGTTCCTCCTTGTGACTATTCCACAAGCAACTTGCTGGCAAACGGATTTCTTTTAAACATGCCTCAGGCATTAAGGGCTGGGAAAGATAGGAACTGGATTCATTTAAGATTTGCTTCTTCAGGTAAAGGAGGTCGATTAAACAAGCGGTAGGGATGCAAAAGCAAGACCTCAGAGAAGGCTATAACTCCGCTTTAAGAGACTTTAGGTAGAAAGGTACAGCTAGTGCATAAAATAAGAGCTGTTCATTTTCTCCTGTAATATCATATAACTGCCTCCAAAATGATAAATGGCTTTTACCTGGATCTTAGATAAGGTTTCTTTAAAAATTACCATAGTTATTGGAAACTTTCCTTGCAGCAGATGTATTTACCACGATCTAAATTGTGGCTTACACTACTTAGCAATTCTGAGCAAGAGATTAGCTCAGCACATGCTAAACTCTAAGTCTCAGGCAAGGAAGACTCAGGACAGAACTTCAGTCCGTTTCTCTAATTTACATATAGATCACCACATTTTTCTTCAGAGCCATAAAYGATGAAACGTCTACATCCCTTTGGAATTCGAACATTTGAAAGCGAGCACGCCATTCATTTTTTTAACCTCTAACTACTTCTTAAAATACCAGCATGAAACAAATGGTAGGTAAGCTACGGTGTGGTTACTTTAAGGCTAATCAAGAGGAAAAACCTGTGCAGCGCTAAAGACTATATTTTTATGCTCTATTAATAAATCAGGACTTGCACCCAGGCTTTTGCTGTTCTGTGTTTTTTTTTTTTAATGGCTATTCAGCCATTCTCTGATTAAGTATGTTTGTTCCAACAAGCTATATGTTGGTTTGGGAAATGTGACATCCTCTCTTGCATTTTGATGAAACTCCTCATAGCCCTGTGCTCTTAAACCGCCTTAGTATCTAATGTACAAGGCTTCGTGGCAAGCACGGCTGTCACAAAGGAGGTATTTCCTATTCGTTTTCAAAGGCCGCAGTACCCTCGGGTTGTGTACTGCTCGGCCCAGTGACGGCAACGTGCAGACTGACGCCAGGGAAAGCACTTTTCCCAGCGTCTCTGGACACAGGGAGCCCAACAACGCAGCGATGTGCCACCRAGCCGAGGAGCTGGTGCCCCCATTCCCCGTGCGCTCCTCCCACAGCTTCCCTCTGGGTAACTGCAAAGCTTATGTGAACTCCCAGACTATGCCTGGGAATTGTCTGCAAGAGTCCTAGATGCCCTGAGCCAAAACTGTGCCAGGGAGCTTGCTAATTTAATCAAGTAGCCATTCCCCGAGCCTGTGAGCGCAGCCTGCCACTGCTTCATTTACTAGCACAGACACAGCTGCAAGTGTCACCTCTTAATAGTCCCACCCTGGCTGCACTACCCTCTTTTTCCCCTATGCAGAAACCCATGTTAAGTTCCCTTAGAATTAATCTCCCCGTCAGAATAACCCAGCATAACTGGAGCAGACGCATTTTTTTTTTAAAGGGAAATAATAAAAATGGGATCAGAGAGGCAGTAAATCAGAGACTTTATACTACACAACAAGGCACTGTCAGTGTGACTGAAAGGCAGCAGATTGAAAACCAGAGTGCATTTTTTAAACAAGAAAGCRTTAAACATCTAACCACAAATTAAAATTTCAAACGTGATTCGGAAGGCTGATACAATCTGAATGCATGAGGGCACAGAACTGGCTTTCATTAAAGAGATTAAACTCCATTTCCACTCCCCTCCCTCAGCACCCCAGCCCATCACCTTCAAAGTAGAGCATGTTTTTACCTCTCTTCCCYACCAGCCTGAGGCCTCTGGCCCCCACGGACAACAGAGGTGTTCAAAGTCGGCTTCACTCAAGCAGTTTCAAGCTCCACAGACATCTTTGCTGGGCCAGGTGGGGAGCAGGGAGTTAGGGCCAAGGCAGGCTGCTCCCTGTGCTCATGGAGCAAGGGAAGTAGGAGGAAGACTATTGACTCTCTTAGCTACTAACTGGGCTTGAACTGGCTGTGACACCTCCCTGTGGTCCCACTGGATACCTCTACCAGGGAAACTAAGGGCAAGCTGTCCCAGATGTGCTGGTGGTGACTAGTTGTCTCTGCCCTGTCGAAGTATCCTTTTGATCTTCRGCAGTAAAGGGTGGACCCAACTGGCTTGCAAAAAGTCTTCAAGGCTCCCCTCAAGCCATTCGCCCAATGGTGATTTTCAACGCATGTGCATGGTGGCCGTCTGGACGACCATCACCGACGTGGTTCTGACCTGCCTGGGGAAACAGGCACATACTAACACATCCACCTACTAACCAGATGTGACACGGCAGGTCTACTACGAGAGCAGGAACGGCTTTGTCTGCTTGCCCCATCGGCCATTCGAGCACTTGATGGCCGGGGGAGACCTATGTGGTGGTCACTCCTGAGCCAACATCTGCACTCTCCTGGGTGCTGTGGCAGGGCACAGGCCCTGTGAGGTCCTCAGCCTTGCGTGAGACAGCAGGGACCTAGTGGTATGGCAACCGACCACCCAACCTAGCTAAGCAGATCAGGCATGTCACAAACCCTTGGTTTAAAGCTGAGTAAAATTCTTCACACAGACGGTGAGTCTGCTCAGTCTTCTGGAATCGCTGGTACTCTGCCTATGCTTTACCCTGGCTGTGAATTCGAGTGATGTTGGGGCAGCTGGTGCATCTGTGTGGTGCAAGATCGGGCAGCCCAAATACCATTGGCTGTGCCATGCCCCTCCTTCCAGCACTTCAGTCTAGACACACATATTGCCTCTGTTCAGCAAATGGCACATATGGAACAGGTCATATGTGGACAGGCCGCCTCCCAAACCTAACTCGGAAAAAATGCCCTGTATCATACAGGGTTCAGAAATAGCAGGGTCATCTGCCTGCTGGTCTCCACCAAGGGGTGGAACACTGAGCCCTGCAGAAGATGGAAATCCAAGTTACAAAGTGCATATATCAAAGATTTGGAAATGGTGTGCTCTGGTATTTTAACATAAAGCTTAATGTCAAAATTAAATTTTTTAAAAAAAGAATCTGCTATATACTTTTCAGTTCCCCCATTCCCTAGCTTCTCAGGGAGTGGCCAAGCCTGGTTACTGCACTGCACAGCACATATAACCCACATACCATAGCATCCCAGCAAGTCAGCCCAAGGCATCCTTCTGGGCCTCTGAAGGCAGGTGCCCTTCACCTCTGCAGCCATTCGCAGAGACGCCAGGATGTAGCTTCCTTGTGTTAGGGAGAGGCAACCTGGGCCAGGGAAGTTACGTGGCGAGGAGCTAGCAGGCATCCAGAGGCAGCACTGGGAAAGGCACGCTGTAAAACACTTAACTAAACCTCAAACCAACCAACCAAAAAAGACCAAGTTTCACAGCTCTTTTAAATAATTACTTCACTAGAAGAAAAACCACTTGCTGCAGCCATTGCAAGAGTAATCTAAAACAAGCAGTTCCATAAGCAGATAAACTAGCAAAGCCTTGTTTCCTGTGGCTCGGTTCTCTGGTGGCTAACGAGGGGGAGCTCCGATGGCAGCTTTTCCTGCAGTTGAGTATCAGCATCCCGCTGCCTTGTGTGTGAGAAGCACTGAACTCACTTCCTGCAGTTAAGAGTGCCTTTAAGGTATGAAGTCAGAGCACTTAGAAGCTGTTCAACGGAATAACTTAATGAAAYATGTAGGGTGGTTTTAGATTGGTGGTGATTTCTACCTCTGCCAAATTCAGCTAAAATTTGCCAGCAAGTTCAAGAGTCGGTAGGAACATACCGTTCTTGCATAAAATTTGTTACACGGGAAACAAGGTCAAAATAAAGAAGGTGCAAGTCAAAGCACCRCCATTTTACAGAAATGTAATGCTTGACCATTCCTGAGAAAGAAGCTTACTCATGAGTATTTTTAAAATCAGATGCCAGCACATGCTGCACTAAGCCAGGTTTGGCTCACAGAGCAGAGCTTTCGGGGGCAGAGCGAAGGGGATCTCCTCTCCGCTCAGGGGTGACAGGAGTCAATGCACAGGCACAAGGCAGGCTTGGAAAGCTGTTGTTGGCTCCTCAGACAAACCTTTACRGAATGCCCCTGTCCTCTAAGAAAGTGTTCCCACTGACCAATGTACTGCTATACAAAAAAGATTTGCAACATRTATCTTCTCCTAATACCAGTTCTTTTGACAAAATCAGTCCATTTTGACTGAATCTCTGTATACATATTTAGCAACTTTAGCCAGTGACTCCAAAGTCCTCTTCAGTAACACTACTGGGCCAGATGGCTCACAGTCACACATCATAAATTCTGTTCTGCTATTTCCATCTTGTATTTACCCAGCTCAGCGTGTAACAGCTACTGGCGTTGAAGGYTTCCTTTTTCAGAAACATCTGTGGTTTTGATAAATCTTTGTAGGTATGGAAAAGCTTGAAGTCCTTCARCTCCAGTTCTCGGAGTAGACTGTACCAGTACCGCACCACAGTGCTGTCGTTGCCACTGACCTCAAATCCAGGCCAGTGGATGTGCACCTCAAAGACCAGCTGTCCTATCTGCTCAACAACATCTTCTAGAATTAGGTTTTCCAAAATTTTCCACTCGGCACTCTCCACATCTGCCTTGAGGACATCAATCTGTAACAAAAACGTAATCACTGTGTGAAAATGACAGGCTTTGCAATTACTATCAGTAACATCTGAGGCCAGGYTTTTCCGTATTATAATATAATCATTGCTCTTATGTGCAGTTGCTCTTRTGCTTATTTCTTTTTTTAAAAAAAGACTCTCTGAACATGCTAGGGCTAACACAGAAAGTAYGTGAAGTTTCACTCCTGCCTGTTCACAGCCCTTCTCCTTTGGCCTCCAACTTGCAGGCTCAAATGTTTTGAACTCTGAGGTGTCTGATGCAGCTGATCTTGCAAACAAAGTGTGTTGTTTTCCGTTCACAAATCTTGCGGCATCAAAGTTATGGAGAAAATAGAAAAAACACCTCACTAAACAAAGACACTAATGTATTACTGTTTCTTATTTTTCCATCACAAAACCATTTGACAGAACAAAACACTGATTAAAAGTGATTACTTGCACCACAGTAGAGCAGACCTTCATGTGGCAGATGCTAMATGCACAGAAGGATGGTTCCCAGCTGGGGGACCTGCTGGAGCAGCCCATCGGGAGGCAGCAGCTGTGCCCAGCTCACGAGTGCAGGGGAAGGCCAAGGTGAAATGGATACTGGAAGCAGCACAGGTCATAAGCTGCCACTGCCAAGCTACTGCTTTAGGCTTTTTACAGGCATCACTGCTCATGTTGGGTTAGGAGGAGGAATTCAAAGCAGGAAAAATGCAATGACTGGGCAGAGTTTTACAGGCACCTCCTCCAAAGAATAAGGGATAGCAAGAAAGAAGGTGTGAAGCTGTTTGAGGGGAAACTACAACTAATAAGCAATCACATTATTTTAATTTTAGCTTATTATTTATTTTTGTAGATAGATATTCAAAAAACTAACTCAAAACCAAATGCAACTGAAGGTTAACTTCACTTTGGGATTAGCTGGGGGAGGGAAGTTGTATGTTCTAATTAAAAAAAAAAAAAGTATTTCATTAAAATTTCACACCTGGTAAAATATGATGCCCTGTATTTGAGCACAYAAGCTGCTGAGTTCAAGGGCACTTGTTTCCTAGAGCACTTCTGGGGAAATTCCCATGAGATCATGGTTTTCCTGAGCTGGTTCCACGTGAGCTGCTGCTCTTGCCCATCTGTTCACGCTCAAGATGTGTTTGAAGTGAAAACTGAAGACTCTTCACTTAGAACCAGGAACAGTAAAAAAGAAAAAACCCTRAAAATCTGCAGAAATATTGCAGGCATATGAGCAGGCAGAAATATCAGCAGGCAGGCCCTGTTATATTTGCCATTAGTGACTTGACTACTATACCTATAAGAGCTTGAATTCGAAGGCCCAGTAATACGGCTGTAAACTGATACACCAAATTATAACATTAMAGGTTTCAAAGAGCCACAGTTTGTTGTACTTCTTTGGGGGATTACCAAGGGACAAGGGGTGAGAACTTGGTCTCATTATGGGGTGGCCTTGCCAATTCTGAAAATAGTCATAGCTMGCTGCTTATGCCAGGTAAGTCTTGTCTATCCCACACTACGGACCCTCAGCAGCAGAGTTTGCCCTAATCCACACAGCTACGTCGGAAAAAGCACCTGTGCAGCTAGAGAAGAGAAGTCTGGGTTGGTGGTGTAGAAGCATTGCCAAGGCAATCATCTCCCTAAGCCCTGTGATCACGGGATACCTCCCTGGCAGGCGGCCAGCCAGCACCGCCTCTGCTGTGCAGGCCAGCCTGTGACTCGTGTGCTCCCTCTCCCCAGGGCTTCAGGGCACGTTTTACTCTCAAGGAGTACCAAACAGCACTAGGACTGCCAGCAGTTCCTCTTCGGTGTAAGGAGAGCTCTGCTTAGCAGCGGCTGCAGCCAGGAGCAGGGCCGCGGCAGATTTAGGCTTAGATGAGCTGCCAGAACTGTACAAAGGGGCTCTCGCGGCTCCCTCTTTCCCTGGGTCTTGGCTAAAAGAAGTGCTGTTTCTTCCTCAGCTTCACCCAAGAATGCATGTAAACACCCTTCATTAGTTTAAAGTCTAGGGAGCAGATCCAAGGCTGTAAATAACTTGACTTTCCACTTGTGTAGGTATGTGCAGCTGAGAGAGAAGGAAGGCTGCCTTGCACAACAGTCCTGCCACACTGTTCCTCATCTCTTACCTTGGGTGACCAAAACTGCACTGCCAAAAGGCACCAAACAAGAAGTTTTAAGAGACAATTAATTTCAAAACTCCTCTCATAGTGCTAAGACCTTGAAGCACTAGATTGTTTTAGTCAGCAGAGGGGACAAAGAAGCAAAGTGACCCCCTACATTAGGAGTCTCAATCTGCATCAGAGCCACCCATACGAGTGACAGGCAGGCGGTGGGGCTAGACACAAACCCTAATCCTAAACCTACATGGCAGAAGTTAATGACAGTAACTGCCTGGGCTTCCCACATTCCCACAGGGGCTATTGCTTCATGGCAAAGGTACTTCTAGTCTGCCTGCACCTGTAGTGCATGTGTCAAACACATCYGGCTCCCAGAGCTCTGCAGGCTGCACTGCCCTATTAACCTGTGGGATGGACCAAGCCASTAGCATTGGAGCAGAAGGAAGAGAAGAGAAACTGAGACAAAAAGTACTGAGGGTGAAAAGGCTGGGACCAGATGCTGATGGAAAAGTTATTCTTAGACTGGGAGTTGAGTGAAACTCAGACAGATTGGGCAAAGGGAGCATGACTGAGAGCTTGTGCAGAGAACTAACAGGCAGGGCTGGAGGAAACTCTGGTAGGCAGCTATGTGCAAAGCACAGTAGCAGCAAAACATGTTGGCACCTATAGTGCTCTCCTCCCTTAGTTTTAAGTGGGTCTTTGAAAGAGGACAGAAACTAATGGAAGAAGAGCTTGGTGCTCCCAAGTTACAAACTCATGGGATACTCATAACTTGAAGAAGAGAAACATGAGGAGCAATGGGGTACATTACTCAAGCTTTCCGCTGCTGCCTCACCCTCCCTGGCAGCTGAAGAGGGGGGCAGCAAACACCTTCCCTGGCACAGTATCTCCTCTTACCTTGGCACTGAGGCTAAGTTCAATGGCAGTAAAGAACTGGCAGTGAGAAATCTTTGCTCAGTTTTTAAGGGGCTGTTCTTGTTCCCAGTGGAGTAAGGCTGGGACACTGTATGGCTACTCCTGCCTCTTACTGTAACTGTAATGTGAAACATTAGACAGGGATTGCTTAGAAGGGTAGGACCAAGATCTGCACAAGGCAGCTGCCCTGGAGGCCTTAGTGCCATCCTAATTTCTGACTGGATTCCTAAACCGCACTGGGAACTAACCTAAAAGCCAGACTGTTCACAGGTGGCCACTAACTTTTACCTCCCCTTGTTGTCTCGGTGGTTGACTTGACGCATAAGGGGTCTGAGCTAGTGACATGCAGAAGGCTCACAGCTGTACCAGATCTCCCCAGGAAGCTGTGCTTTAGAGCTAGGAAAGGATATTGTGCCAACAGGAATGGGATGGCAAGAGTCAGTGGATGTTAAGCGCTTGCTGTTTCCAGTCTCTATCTGTAAAATGGGGATATAACATTAGGCACCCTCTGCAGGGTGTCTGGGTTGTGACTGTGAAGTGCTGTGACATTTTAGTGGAACAAGCTGTAATACAGCTGAGGAGGAAACGAAACACTGTGTTTTCAGAGCAGGACTTGGAGAGTGGGACTTGAACAAGGTCTGCGGTCACACACTGAATAATAACAAGCCAAATCGTTCTGTATCTGCTCATTAAGGCAGCACTGTGCCTCCTCCGCACTGAAGGAGGCAGGGGGCCAGTGGAAAATGACTGTGGGATTATGGAATTAAAGCATGTATTGTAACACATCTACATGGGGAGGGGGTATGAAGGTTGCACAGACAACCTTAGCTCTGGTATTTCCTAACTTGACTCTGCAACAAAGAGCCTGTCAGTCTCTCTGTAGGTGGGTCAGTGCAATAGTTTAGCATAGCAGTCCCTTGGGTTCAAGAATAAGCTGAATTATAACGTAAATTATGCTGCTCATGAAACCTTAGCTGAAAACTGCTTCATGGTTGAGCTCATTTTTACACGCTTTATACATTTAAATAGGTTATTTTTCAGATAGCACCTCACAGCTTCACCTGTAATATAATTGTGCAGGTACTTTTGATTCCATCAAAAGTACAATTGCTACAGGACTGTGCTGCAGGGCTTCAGAAACCACAGATTTGTATCTTTGTGAGATTTTTTTTAACTTCGAAAGGAGAGACAAATTATTTGAAACATTTTGGGGGGAGGGGGAAGAGAAAGAAATGCTTCTAGGCTTTTGTGCTTGTTTTCGCATCAAACTTGCTTTACGGTTATAGTCTGAGGTCTCTTTCTCATGGTGATGTTTCCAGGTATCACCCTCCAGGTTTGTTTGCTTTCTCCCTTGTGACATTAACAGCCTTGGAGCTGCACTGGCTGAACAGCAGCCTGTACACTCCAGGCTGTATTTACAAAACTGATCTGAAAAGTGTCTGTTAATCAATGTTTCCATAGGATAGTACAGGTTGCCACAATTACTGCTTAAACAGGTACTGAAAAGAGAYACAATGCTAGCAGGGGTGTGCTGAATACACAAATCAGAGGCTCTTCAGGGCTTTTAGAGTTCTGAATTGTTCAGAGACCAACAGGAAGGTATCAGTGTTGAAGAATGAACATCTGCGACTGCCTTCAAGATAAAGCGGCCATCTCACCCCAGACTCTCCATTTTATGCTATGGATGAGGTAAAATAAATGATGGAGCAGCTTCATGTCAGAGTATCTGAGTGAATAACAAGCATCCTGCTGACACTGAATGTGAGCTTTGTGAAGATTAGACTTACAGGGGTATTTACCCTGACTGATAAGAAATGCACTACCACCTTTCAGATGCTTTGATTCAAAGTGCCAGTGAAAGGATTAGTAGAAAAATCCATAAATTCAGAGTTCTAATTCATCTGAGAACACAGCTGGACTCTTCTGCTGAGAGTAAATCCTGGCGGGCACTCCCAAAAGAGTGCAAACATCTACAGTACCTACATCTACAGTATAGTAAAAGATGGCACTTGACAGTCCACTGATTTTGAGCACTGAGAGACCAAGACTGATTCCTGGTATCTCCCACAAATGTTATTTCTGAGATAGAGAGATTTGCTTGGCATTTTCTAACAGAAACTCCTTTGGCATACTGGACAGAACCCATCTAGTAGCAAAATGCAAGACACCGAAGAAAGAAAAAGACCTCACAGAGAACAATCATCTAATACAGAGGAGAAAATACTGAGAACCTTTTGTCACAACATGCCAGTCTCACCATGGGGCAGCATTGCCATGCATTTTTGAATTTTGGATTCAAGACTTTTGACTCGCAGAACAAATTTTTATCCCGTCCATTTGTTAGTTTGGAGAGGGAAGAGGGTCCTGGGCAGTCATTTCCAAAGGGTAACATCAACTCTGCCTGGACAAAGCCTGTAGAATCAGCATGGAAGTCACTGCTTGCATTCGCTGTCAGATTATGTTAGGCTAACAGCCTTCAGGGGCATATTCTCTTTGCCTTCTCTCCCTTCTTTCCCACTTTATCAGCCAAAGGTAGATATCAGACCCCATAGGAATGAGCTCTATCCTCCCTGAGGTATGAGATCTAGTCTCCCAGTCTACGGTGGGAAATGCTGATCTCTGTAGCTGATGGCTGCTCTGGCTCTGAAGCTGGAAGCTTGTAGAGGCACGTTCCTTGAAGTCCTTATCCCTTGTTTCAAGCTATTTCCACTCAAGACTGAATTACAGAGCTAGTGCCAAAGCTGCTATATCGACTTGCTAAAGAAAATGAAAAAAAAAATTTACTGACAATAAAGCAAACTGAAGAAAGACTACAGAAATTTTAAGCCAATCATAATTAAGAAAAGCCCTTCAGCAGTAAAGGATATGAAACTGCATAAAGAAGACCTCCAACTCCATCTCAAACACCTCAGAAAACAGACATTGCTCTTCTCTAAGCTCGCTTTTCCTTACACAGAAGTCTCAGGAAGAAACATAACCCTATCAGGATCACACGACTTCTGGACAAAGCTGTCCTGTCCCCAGGATCACCCATGCGAGAAGATGCCTCATTTGCCTGGGACAAGGGGCAGTTCTCACGGACCACGACAGTCCCTAGAGATGCTGAGAGCCTGCCCTGTTGAAACATCTGCCATAGTTGACTTAAGTGCTAGAAACAAGTGAAGAGCTAGGAAAACAGAAACAATAGTCTTTTACTAGTAAAACAGTCTCACAGACAGATGACAAATTTCAGGTTCAGAAAATATGCTTTATCTATGCTCTCACAAGCTGTGAGAGTTTATAATGCAATATAAATAATCATCAAAGATCTTAAAGGGATAGATCAACTTACGAATCATAGGAGTGATGACAGAACACATTTCGTTTCTGTTCTAAATAAAATCTGTCTGCAAAAACTGAGCAATTAGAATTAACTCGGTTATCACAGAAGAGTAAAAAAGGTGGATTTTTTTTTGTTTGCTTAGTGTTTAGCTCCCTTGAAAAAACACTGCAGCATTGGACCAACTGCACTCTAAAAACAAAAAGCCCTTTCCTCATGCACAACGCAGCACACAGAACAGCTGAAAAATAATGTGTTTTAGTTAGTGAAGGTTGACATGTATGGACCCTCATTTCTTCTTTTTAGGGTAACAACTTGTTACAACTCTGCATTGTTTCCTACAGCAGAGACTAGAGTTTGTCTTGATTGTTTTTGAGATACCAGGGTTAGTGGGGATTTCAGGCTATGCAATGCCCTGTGGGCACCACTTAAAGCTGCCTGTGGAGACAAGTCAATTGAGAGTGAGTAGCTGGAGGAAGCAATTTAGCTGTATTACTTCCAGCACTAACTCAGCATGTGGAAGCAGCAGCCAGGAAAAGCAAAAATGGAAAACGTGTTGCAGGTCAGTCAACCAGCATCCCTTCCCTTCTGCGCAAGTAGCTCTTCAGTGTAAGCCACGAACAGTGACAGGAGATTTGTTTATGACTTTAAAGAAGAGAAGTAGAGCTCAGAATCACAGAGTCCTTATGAAGCAGAGTACTGGACTACAGATTTTAACAGAAAAGAGGCTTCAAAACATCAAGCCTGTGCTCCGCTTCCATGATACCAAGTTACCATTTTCGTATCAGCTGCAGAACAAAATGAACTCTGCCCTTTGATGCATCTATTTTTCCTCTCCCCACTCCACTAAGTACAATTCTAGAACTTTAGAAAAACCTGTTTAATTTCTATTTTGGCAGCAAACAAGTAAGTAATGAGCTGGTTCGTCAGTGTTTTTCTTTGCGTTTTCTCTTTGAACTTCTTTTCTCTTCCGCAGTCTTTCAGCATGATACTCCTCTCACTTTCTTCCTTTGCCCTTTCTTTCAAAACGCAGTCTGTCCCTCTTTGCCAATAGGCAACTGCTTGGACTTTAAGCCCCTTTTCATTCTGAGTTGATGCCGTAACCAACAGCAGACAGGACACCATATAGTCTAGCAGCAAACTGTGCTCCCAACAGCTGGCAAATGCCTCTCTCTCCATGTTCCCTGTAATCAGCGGGAGTGGGAACCACCTCATCTCTCTTTGAACCATCCCCTGGGGAAACAGGGACTGCTGTGGTCATGATCAGAACAATCTGGATACCGAAAACAGGAGAAGAGTCAAACACTACAACCAGTGGTATCCAGCCTGTGGCTCTCACCCAGCTCCAGATAGAGTTTAAATTACCTCCCTTCCTTCCCGCATACATTTACACCTCCCTCCATGCTGGTCTTCAAAATAACTGGGACAAAGATGTCATTTGAGATTATCAGCTCCTGAAGTGTCAGAAAAGGCATGTTTTCAAGTATCTGCTTAAGGTACTAAAACTATAAAGCYAGTTTCTGTAATTTGGTGCTTACAYGGTCTTTGGTCTTTTTCACARTAAAGGGCAACYATCCTACCAGTCACTCATATGATATACATATCACTGAATCACAAATCTGTGGTGAGTGAGAATAAGCCTTGCCACTCTGTTCTTATTATGGATCCTCCACAGTCTTGGTAGTGATAGAGAAGTCTTTTTTTCTTCCGGTTTCAGTGATGTGCTGCCATGAAGTGTTACAAAACAGAGACAGCCTTTTTACACTTACTACGTAAGTTAAAATCCACCTGGTGAAAGTGCCTCAAAATTACATGAGGAAAACTTAGCCTGCTCTGAGGGCCAGTTGTCAATACAGCAACAGCTTGCCAAAAGCAATAATGGTTGCACAGACGAATGTAACTCAGTGAAAGCAGAAGCATCTGATCACGTCAGCAAAGGCTAAGTGTTCAGGATCACTGTGAACACTTCACCCGTTCAGCCTCGCCCTGCGACCACTCAAAGAGCAAACCCGTGCTGGTATCGCCAGTGTCTCACTCCCACGGTCACAGAGCCCAGGCTTACGGGAGACCTGGCATTTTTCATTCTCCACTTCTTCTGTCAGTCTCTGATGCTGAGACACTTTCCACAWCCCCTTTATCTGGAAGCAATTTCTATTTGAAGACTTCCTAGGAAAAAAAGAAACTCCCACCGACCAGTCCTGCTAATTCACGGCAGTTACCCTAGTGGACAGGCAGACAAGAGGAGGCCTTTCAGCCATCAGGAATTCTTTTTCAACTGTCACTTTACCAGAAGACAAAGTAATCTTTGGACAAATAACTGCCACCTGCTCAGGGAGATCAGTATAGCAGCATGGCCTTAAATTTTTTTCTCCTTGTCTGCACTTGGTTAGGAAGCTGCCATGTTTCACTTGTGGCCTTCCTGTCATCACGCACATTTTTCTTATTTTCATGAGATTATCTCTTGGCATGCTCCCACCTGCATACTCACACTGGATACTGAACCAGAATGCAGCTCTCTTGTTAATCGTCTTCTGGACATAAATTACACATCTCCCAAAGCCTGAACTGATTTCTGGATAGGTTTGATGAGTTTAGCCAGCATTAAACTGTAATGATCTTAAAGCTAGAGCTACTGTRCTTAACATCTTGCTTTGCCTTGCTACCTAGGAAGACCAAGGTTCCCATACAGTGACTCAGAGCATAAGATCTACAAACCTTTAACATGGAGCAGGCAGTCACTATAAGCAGACAGTGCTGAGGGTAAGGAGTTGGGTTAGCCCTGTCCATCCCTCAAATCCTGAGCATCTAAGGCCCCTGGTCCCTTTAAACTGAGAGCAGCCTCCAGAGTAGCCAACATGAAATGCAACTCGCCTCTATTGGCAGCAGCGCTCAAACTGTCTCTTTCTCAGAAAAAAAAATGGGGTGAAGAGCCACTGTGATGATATGGGGGCTCTTCAACACACTGGTCAAACAGTGACCTTCTCACCAGTGTCAATAGTCCACAAGTGTGGATGCCTGTTCAGAAACACCTTATCCCAGCTCTCACTTGCACAGCACTCAGGTAAGAGTACAGTTTTTCAGTTTGCACAGCTTTCTGTTGTACAGAAGACCAAAATAACATCACCTCCTCAGGTTCCTCAATGTAATGGTTAGATTGCTGAAGTGGGAGAACTCTCACAGGGGAGCTCCAGAAACTCAGATCTTAAATATATCAATCTGATTATCAACAAGAGTTTGTCCCACCAAATGTAATGCTGCATATGCAGACCGTTTAAAAATTGTAATTATTCCACTAGCAGCGAAAAACCCAGATTGGAAGAGCAGTAATTCTGTGCGCAGCCCTGGCTGAGTACACAAGTCCTTTTGCAAAGAGCGCATTCAGCCATCTAATCTCTTGGGAGAATGTTCCACTGTCTCATCTCTGTAAAGGGGAAAAATCCTTTCATTTCTGTTCTTTTGATGTTTTATGCCAGACTCTGCTGGATGCCTGTGGGAACGGATGTTTACTCCAAAGAATAAATGCTGTACACTGGACCCTCAAGTCCCTTCATTAAAGTGGAACAAACACTTGTAGTTTGTTTATGCTGCTCTAGCATTAAGCAAGAGCAGAGAAACCCAGCTCCGTGTTAACAAAGTGTAATGTTATCTGTTTCTTACTAGAGGTGAAAGCCAASAGCAGACAAATGCACTAGAAATGCAAAGAAGAGGCCGAGACAGGAGCAGTCAGCATGGGAGGTTTTCAATAGAAAGCAAATAGTTAAGCAGTAATTCATCCTAAAAAACATTTGAAGTCTTCTAAACTCCCACTAACAAGCATTAGGAACCTGAGGCCGAACACAGGGTAAGTTGCACCGAGGAACAGCGTGCTTGTGCTTCTCAAACCATCTGCCACTATGTTACTTCCCACCCTCAGCAGCTTGACTGGYTGACTCGGAAAAGCCACCTGCAGCTACCTCCACAGCCTGCACCCTTGCAGGGTTGTGTCCTCCCTACACACAATTCACTGAAAGGTAAAAACTGCCAAAAGAAAGCAAGACCTGTGAGTGTGTTGGTGTCTGGAAAGGAGGGGAAAGGACTCAGGCTGTTGTAAAACCATTGTGCATAATACACAGTATTTAAATTATTATGTCATTTATTAATACATGTGTCATTTATTACTATAGTGCCCACAGGTGGCTGCAAAATATAAGTAACTGAAGGGAGGGCTCAAAGTCTCACCTGCAAAAAATGTTTAGCACACCTAAAAGAATTTCTGTTATAGGACAGTAACATGTATYACTGAGTAGTTCTAATTAACTCTGATGGAGGGCCTGGTTCTGTTCTGCACTATCCAGAACACTAAAGTCCTTTAAGACTGAACCCTTCATGGAATTACTTTCACTCCGTTTCTGGTCTCAGATGCCAAGCTGCTTCTCTTCTGCTCCTGTAGTCACTGTTTGTCTGCCCACTCTTGCTGCTTGCTTGCAATGAGGGCAGGAAGAAGGCAGCACATTCCTGAAAATGYGTGGAACAGAGCAAGGAGTATCCTGAAGAGCCTAACACTGCTTGCAAGAATCTCAGATTTCATCTTGGGTTGGCAAAAGGGTGGGGAAAAAGACAGTTACTGTGGCTTTGAGCTCTGCATTACAGATTTTTGAGATCAGGAGGGATACCTTAAATTGCCATCTGAAGCAAAAGTGACAGCAGAAAGAATCCAGATGCTAAGATGAAAGTACTCAGACAAGAGATGTCCAATCCTAATGGAAAGAAGTTGTAAACTAGAGAAGGGGAAACAGGCTTATCGTTGACTACTAGGAGAAACTGGAGACGTGTGAAAAAAGAAAGATATGTCTACATTTTTTTAAAGAGCTTCTAAGTACTCTGGAAAGGAAATTTCTCTAAAGAACTTGTTAATGTCAATTAGTCCCTAAAAATTGTGAGAAAGATGGCTGGTGGAGAAAGAAGTGGTACTCTGTGGAAAGGAAGTTGCTCTTGATTCTTACAAAGTTAATGTAATGTTATGGATTACCATATTGAGTAGATATTCAACATCTTGGCTGAATTAAAACTTCACATGCTCAGGTTACTGGGCTTAGGTCAGTGTTAACAGAACAAAGCAAGCTAGTTGGGGAGCATGAATACAGGTCTGAACTCAGCAGGTGCCCTGCATCTTGTATCTAGTGTCATCTTGTCTGCATGAGGCAGGGGAGAGGATCCTGAGACTCCTGCTGAATTCAAATTTCAGTGAGAGACAGGAACCAAGAGCAACTGGCTTTTTACAGAAGCAGTCACCAATGATGACTCCACGGTGCTGCAGTGAATGCAGTGACTCCTCTAAATATAACATTTCACTCCGCAATTGTGGTATGCTGGTGTTGAAAAGATGGTATAATAGCTTATTAGTGCATTGAATTGTGCTAGGAATCAAATACAGCTTGTCTTCTGGTAAAGCTAGAGGGAAAACAAGATCCTAAATACCTAATTTTTCTAAAGGTTTTTCCTTAATAACAACAAAAGGCAATAAAAAAKAAAACCTAAAAAACCCTCTTTCTTTTATCATTTTTAGCAAACAAAAATATGTTTTGATAGGATTTTTTCCTGTTTAAATAGTGAAATATTTTCATTAAAATCCAGGCATTGAACTAGCCCTTTCCCTAGAGGAAGAAAAGGCTATGGATTACACTACATCCAGCCAACATTATCATTAAAAGGTCTTCACTGCATGCCTGTTAATTGCATACCAAACAGCATTTTCAGGTTGCTCCCTARTAACACTACTATTCTTAACAGCATCTTGAAGACTGCTCCTGATGAAGAAGGAAGAGGGAATTTAAAGGATGCAAAAGGAAATAGAAGGGACCAAAAAAAAAAAACTTTGCAAAGAAATGTGCATGATGCAATTCCTGCCTATGATATGGACAGCAGGAGAGGTGGTGAGCAGTAAATCAACATCAAAAGATTTTTSTTTCCAGAAACACAAGACTGTCAAGCCCACTTCCGCATGCAGCCACACTCTTCAGTCTAGTTATGATTAAAATAACCTTGACTGACTAAGCACATACTGAGTAATTACACCCTTCATTTCATTATCACTAAAATTAAAAAATAAATACACCCAGGAAAGAAAGTATGCATCAGGAGCCTGTAGTTTACAAGTTTATAGAAGTCCAATTGCCAACTGCAACCAGAAACATCTGCACTTCCACCTAATTTTCAGCAACTGGAATAAAACCCACAGCTCATTGACAGAGCTGCAAGTGGAAGGCTCACACACGGTAACAATTAGTGCTCAGATTTCATCTCTGGTTTAACTCCAAAGAAATCGGTTGCATTATGCAGAGAATGAATTTGGTCCAGCATGTACAAACATAACCTCAAAGGGACTGAATGTGTGTAACGGGCAATAAGTCTTGCATGAACTCATAAATCAAATTACCAAGCTGGAGGCAGATGTGTTTTGTTGAATAACATGCTCTCCTGCGCTTCTGAGTTTTTGCTTTAATGGGAAGACTTAAAAAAATATTTGCTTTATGTTTTCTAACTAGCTCGCCTGATGTTCTCTCTCACACTTCCCCTTTCAGCACAACCAGCATAGAAATCAGGCACATGAGACAAGCTTGCAGAACAGAATGGAAGAACGCTGGAGCACACATAGCTCCTCGTGAGTACACTGACTTGTAAAATTGAGAACAGGACCCTTATAGGCTGAGAGGACCCAAACGCCGCTGGCTGCGCCATCTACAAAGGAAAAGCTGTCACCAGAGCAAACATTTCAGAGAGATGTTGAGTGCAGAGCCGAGTCTGCGYGCTCCCTGTATCCGACGCTGTTGCTCTGCGTGTGCCTTGAGGTTGCCCTGCCCCTGCACAGGAGTGCTCCTCCTATATACGTTCTTATCATTCTGGTCCCACACAGGCATAGGGGGCTGTAGCTGGAGGATGCTGAAACAAATTAAAATACRTAATTTTTAAGGATGCACTCCCTCCTCGTTCCTCAAGCCAGCCACGTGGCCCCTTTCCTGCCCCCACTGCGTGTGCTCGCCTTGTAGACCACATCTGCGCAGACGGTCCCCTAAGCACCACCAACACCGCTCCTGCCCATGCTGGAACAGCAGCGCGTGTTAGCAGGTCTCCATGTCTTACCCCTTCTCCAGTCTTTCTGGATCTGTCGTGCACATATCATCAGCGTGGCTCAGGTCACATCTGCTAGTGTTTCCCCACCACGCGTTAACAAAAGGCCAAATACACACACRCTGTATAGCCCTACAGCCGACACACGCAGTTCACAGCAGTGAGAGACTGCAACTCTCACCAACTACCAGCCTGCAGTAAACATGAAACTCTAAGGCACTTTCTTAATTAAAGATGATTCCAAATATCCAGTCTGAGAGCTGTCGAAACAATTCTCTGCCAGGAAACTGAGCTAGAAAAATGAGAATCAAGCATTAGTTCTCTGGGTGTTCCAATAATTTCATATGGTTCCTCTGAGAGGGAAAATGCTTCTTGTACGTCTGGGGAATTGGTTTCTCATTGCRTTCTCCAATAATGGAATTTTATTAGATCTTAGCACTACTACTTTTGATGGCATTCTGAAATGTCATTACTTAAGAAAAAGTCTCACTTTGCCAAGTAAAAAGCACGCAAACCTTCACTTTTTAAAATCACGTATTTCCTCCTCTCCCCCTCCCCAGAAATAGTATTKAGCAATCAGAGAGCCAAAATATAAAATTATTGAAGTGTTACTGACAATCTTTTGTCACTCTTCTCCTGCTTTGAAAACACGCTCTAAAAAACAAACAAACACCCACCCACCCCACAACTGTAATCACCTACGCCTGTAAAGATACTCATCAGATGAGGCAGCGCCGCGTTACACTAACACTGCCGAAGAGCAGCCTGTGCAGCAGGATGGAAACTTTGCCTCGCTGGTGACAGCTCTCAGTCAGAGCAAGCCTGGCCCCACTTGCTACAGGGAGGCCAGGCAAAGACTGCGAGTATCGTACCTGTCCCCAAACTGCAGAAAGCCCCGGGGGGCACTCTGCCCAAGCAGGGACAAAGTTTAGAAAAGGATCGACATCACTGAAGGTGCTCAGAGAGAAGATTWGGAAGACTGGACCGATGGGCGGCCGCCAGACTTGGCTGAACTCTGCCTCTGTGATACTGAGGCGAGTCACTCAAGGCGGGATGTATCTCACCCAGTCTCCGACACTGAGATCCAAACCAGTTGCCTAAACTCCCTTGATAGACCAGSGGGAAGACCAGGAACTTCTAACAGGAAATTTGAGATGTGCAATTCACATCATCTGGCCTGTTTTAAATAGCTACCCTTAAATAAAATGAACTGCACCCAGAAGGTTTCCYGTATTTCAGTTCAGTTTACAAGGACAGCTATCTCAAATGTAGATAYCTAAGTTAATTGAGATTAGTCTCACACTTCTCCATCTCCTGGCAGGTCACTTATTTAGACTAAAAGCTCTTACAGTTATGGAATTATGTCTACCTGATGCAAAAGGACCAGTGTTAATGTGGGACTTTACTGTGCAGACTTACTCCTACTATAAATAGGCCACAGCTAACCATTTATGCTTTAAAGAATCAGTGCTTTGGGAAGATAACCCTTTCTAGTGTGCCACGCAGAAACTAGTGTAACAGAGACAGTTTGGTGTGTCCACATAAAAGCAAGTGGAAGGATAAGTAGTAGCAGTGCAGAGGTTTCCAGGAGAGAAAGGGGAGTATGGCTGTAACTGCCTGAGCCCTAGCTGAGACCCCATCAGAAATTCTCAATATTGCTCTGATCATCCATGTAGCAGTTGCAAGAGGGGGCAATAAAACACTATTAAGATGTTATACGTTGAAAATACAAGATCTCTCTTATCAGAGGAGACTTAGAGAGGTTAGTCTAATAACCTTACCAAACTAAGTTCATTTTGCCAAGTTCTTTATAAATATATCTGGATGGTAAAAACCAGTTGCAGAAAAARAGCCATTTAAGCACAAAGACCAGTGATAACACAAGAAAACCTGCACCTGAAAATAATGAGGGTAAAAATCAGATGAAGGTGTTTTTTTTTTTTCCTTTCTAGAATAGATATTCTGGAAAAGCCCCAAATAAACAAAGTAAAGCAAAGAAAAAAACTAAGCACTTTCAAGACAGAACCCAAACACCTGCTTAAGGATTTATATAACACAGTGATCCAAGAGATCCAGTCTCATATGGTGCTGCTGGTGCTAAGCCAAATGTACAGAGTTCAGATCAGATTTTGTCTTCCACGCCATTAGACTGAACCAGGCTGTTCTTGGGCTGCTGCAGCRAAGGCCAAGGACACACTTGGGCTTCTGAGTCCTGAGCTTGGACTCCAACATCAGGACAGAGACTGATCTGTGAGCGCTCATCAGCTGARGCATAGGTACTCAGGACTTCTGTAAGTTAAGACAGCAGCTAAGCATRGTTTACAAACACCACTGGCATCTGATGTTGGACTTGAAAACAAAAGTCTTAGTGATTTACACTAACTAACCTCCAGCATCCCTGTACAACTGGTGAGTTTACCTTTGTGGAAGAAAGTCATCAAATGATAYTGTCTCAGTCAGAAGTAGTAGGTCAAGAATTCGCAGGACCATTTTGGCCYCAGCAGTATTGAGTTGCGCACAGCAATGAGGAATTGTATGGATTCAATTGCTCTGAAGTGTGAAGGTGAGCTTCTTTTCAGTCTTGAGAATTAATTTTTAGTTTTGTTAATCAAATTTTCATATACAACTAATGTCTTCTGTGATTTCTGTCAGGATTTTAATTCATAMCTATTTGTTTACTGCCAACACAGCWGATTTTAAACCAGAATAGTAAGTCAATTTTCTTTAATCTTTGCTCTTTCACACTGATCTTTACAAAACTGTAAGTACAGCATGAAATAGACTTTATAACATCTGCTTTAGGAGATGAAGGCAAGTGATAAATYACTTGCCTAGGAGCAGATATGGTTATTAATCAACGTGGCTGCAGGGTCTAATGCTTTGAAGTTGCACTGAGTGTTAAATAGCAGGTAAAAAGGAGGAGGTTTTTTGCTTTATAAAGCTTAAATTTAAGCTTTTTCTATAAAATAAAGTTGACATCTGTTAGTTGTCATGCAAACAATTCTTCATGAAGAAACTAGTGTAAATTACAGCTTTCAAATCAAAATCAGCACATAAAGACTGCTTTGCATTTCTTTTAATAATAACACGCAGGCCTGATACAATTTAGTCTTTTATGCAGTTTGTCAAAGTTTATTTGAATGGGAAGAGTTGAATGCAATTCTTTGCCATTCTCTGAAAGTTATGCCCACTGGCACTTCCTGGTTAAATGCAGATTTTACATTACATTCTTAGATTCTCCTTTCTAGTTTAATTTGTTTTCCAACAAAGCATCTCAGCCACTTAAACAGTTCCATCCTGCATGCAAATTCCTCACTCATAGCACTTACTGATGGCATCACAAGAGGTTTGACCTACAGAGCTCCCAAAGGAGAAAAAACTATTACAGAATTAAGAGTTTGCATGTGTGAACATGCATGATTTATTTGTGAATATACTTTCAAGACAGAATGAACTCTCTGCCTCTCAGGGCCTCTCTGTCAAAAGTTTTTAATTTTGCTTTGCAGCATAATCTTTAGAATACATGTAGCAGCCAGGTCTGAATTTCAGATTAAATTTCAGTGTTATGGCTTTTTGGAGAGAGGTGTTATGCTGGAGCTCGGCGAGGGAGTTTACATTTCAGTACAGATTTTCCCTTGTATTTTACTGCATACTAAAATCTAAGCTGGACAGAACATAGCAACCTTCCGAGGAGAACATCAATACTACATACAAAGCAAATCTATACTGGGACTTGATAAATGGTTTAATTTAGAGAGCTGAATMAGCCCTACTGTAACAACTGCAATTCAGACTGATGTCCACCTGCAAGAAGATGGAACCAGCTGCTTCCTGTGACTAGGCTAGAAGAGCACTATATATCTGACACTGTCTCCCACAAGTACTCTTGTATCTGCGTTAGGACAATACAATCTGGATGAGTAGACAACCATTTGGGTAAAAAAATGGTTGGATGGTCAGACACAGAGGGTAGTGGCAGATGTGTCATATTCTATCCACAGAGGCCAGTTTCAAGAGAAGTGTCACAGGGGTCTATACTAAAATTTGTCCTGTTTAAACATCTTCATTAGTGGCCTGAAGGAGGTGATGGACTGCATTTTTGTCAAGTTTGCAGATAACACCGAACTGATGAGACCAGTCATTACACTCAGGGGCAGAGCTGCCATCCAGGGGGGGACCCAGACAGATTGGAGGAATGGGCTGATAGGAATCTGATGAAATTCAACAACACCAAATGCCAAGTCCTGCACTAAAGCAGGAAGAACWCCCTGCAACGATATGGGCTGGGGATTTCCTGGCTGGGGAACAGCTCTGCAGAAAASGCCCCTGGGGATCATGCTGCCAAGAAGGCCAACAGGACTTGAGGATGTATTAGCAGAAGATCAAGAGAAGTGATTATTTCCCTGTATTGAGCACTTGTGTGAGTATATCTATATACTGCGTCCAATTTTGTCTGTCTTGTATTAGGACGYCCAATGTTAGTTGGAAGTTAGTTCAGCAGAGAGCCATCAAGATGGTCAGGAGCTGCAACACTTGTCATCTGTGGAAAGGCTGGGGAAAACAGAGCTTGTTCAGCCTAGAGAAGAGACGACTTCGGGGGGACCTAACAGCAGCCCCCAGCACCTACAAAGAGGTCATCAAGATGACACAGCCAGGCTTCTCAACAGAGTATGGCAGGAGGACAAGAGAGAGCAAGCATAAATTAAAATGAGAGAGGTAAAAACTGGGTATTAGGAAAAAGCTTGAACTTGAATGTCCTTATGTAACAAATTGCCTAGAGAGGTTTATTCCATTTTGGAGAAAATTCAGGAGTTTCCAAGACCCAACTGGATAAAGCCCCAAGCAACTTCATCTGACCTCACAGCTGACCTTGCTTTGCTTGGGGGCCTGGATTACAGACCTTTCAAGGTCCCTTGCTAAGYTGAATTATCCTGTGATCCTACATGAAGGAAGTTCCCAGCTATCACTAATCCATGGGGAATAGCAGTACCGTAGCACCCTCACCCCAGTAGTCAGTAGGAGAAACACAAAGGAACTAGCTTTCAAAAAGTTGAACTGTACAAYAATGAGAAGGAAAATCTTAAGCATTCAGTGGTTTTCTCCTTTTTTTTCCTCATTATCCATCAGCAGTGGATTACAGACTGTACATTCAGCAACTGCCTATGCCAAAATTAGAAGAAAAACAAATATGAGAAAGATAAAATTCGACATCCTTATCCTTTCCTGTGGCTGATAAACTATTTTCTTCTCCGGATATACACCCATAAATTTTAAATCTAGATTTTTGTACCAGAAAACAGGACTCTGACTATATGCTTTGAAGATTATTTCAATGTTTATAAAACTTCACTCTCCTGCATTTTCCCAAAATACTGCTTCCATTCTCAGTCTCATGCAAGTCAATCCCTCTGTCTCCATGTTATTTACACTCCTCAGAGAAACAGAGGACTGTAATCCAGATAACTGTTAGATATCTGTTAGACAGATCATGTTCTTTTAATGTTTCCTCAAATCCACCCCAATACCAAAAAAAAGTTCATGCTTCTTGTTGTAATATCAAAATGGMTTTCCATTTCTGGGGAAGTGGTCTCATGACTGACTGCAGAATAATAGGTGAAGTCTCATCAGAGAGGGAAATGAGCCCACTCAAGCTCTTTGATGTCACTGAACACTAAAACCCTCATGTTTCATGTTTTCCTCTCAAGGTTACAGTGAGAAGAACTACAGGATGCCTTGTCCGTTCACTCTGCATCAGCCTGATCCAAAGTCCCCAACATGAGTGGAAATATTCCATTCAAGTCCCAAGTCTTAAAGAATAAAAGCAAGGAACARACGAGACATTAGCTTCAAATAGAGTTGCTTGGAATTCCTGCCTTGAAGTAGGAACAGAACAAATTTGAGATTAGGCAAGAAGGATTTTTAAAATTAAAAAGAATGTCAGGAAGAGAATGTTTTAAATTTCCAATTGAAAAAAAAAAGAAGTGCTTTGCAAAATATTCTGTGAAAATGTTTTGCATTAACTTATTTATGCAGTCAAGGGAACACTCCTCTCACATTCAGTGTAAAAATGAAAACCTGAATGTCACAGTATTTACTTGGATGTTCTCTTCATAAATTGGAGCTTATCAGAGTCTTTGTGCAACACAGAACTTCTCARACCACCTTCCAATTAAAGAAAAACTAAATAGAACCATGTAAGTAGAATTGGTTCATTCAGATATTTCACAAATAGGAACTGACAGAACATTGCAAAGTGTATAATGGCTTTATTCTCACTGCGTGAAATTCAGCTCCTGACTTAATTAACACAATAATTCTGCATAAGGGAGCTACCTGAATGCTAACAGAATAAGAGGCTCTATGGTGCTCACAATGCACGAACACACTCAATCAAACCCTATGCAGTATGAATACAACTACAGAAAAGCCTGACTCCATGCGTTACGTGTGCGTTGTGTTCCCTGGCTGCCCTCCAGCTGGGTGCTTTCTTGTAACCTAACTCTAACCCAGAAAGTTAYATGCTTAGGATTCACAGGTACAATCTTCCAGTCCACAGAAGGTCTTATAATCACTCCACAGTATCCTGACAACGAAGTGACTATTCTCAGGAGGTCTGTTGTATCATGAGATTCATATCCTTTTTGTGGATCAAGCTGCTGTTCATTTGCTCTGTGACTAATTTTTCTAAAATCAAAACAAACATTCTAAGGCATATCTCTCTCTCTCTCTCTCTCTCCCTCCAGACGTTTCACTAATGTACAGTCTAGAATTGTTACAGTACAACTAAGTAGTAAGAAAAAGCTTCTTTTTCTGCTTTTATCTTCAAAATGGTTCAATCAGGAGTGCTGAACCAAAAGAAAACACTGAAGAAAAGCAAGAAATAAAGTGAAAAGCACATCCTGCACTTTATAATAAAAAACTTAAATTGCACTGCTTGCTCTGTAAATCCTACAGAAGAGCTCCTCCTTAGCTCAGGCTGCCTATTTCTTAAAAAACAAAGACATGCAGAATATGCTGCAGGCAATGAAGCATATTAGCATTTTAATTCATGCTAGTGTATTCTCTGAGGGGAAAGCTGTCTTGAAAGCTACCTAAGTCTGTGTGTCAGGAACTTCCTCAAATGTGTTTTGGCAACAGTTATTTGAGAGATGAAGATTTCTGATGTTTTTACAATTCCCTAAAAAGAAATTGGGTAACTTCAAAAAACCAAATTGCTGCCAATTTCAAAACAGGATGTTTCTGTTATTGATGACTGTAATTGGGACTAGTGACCTTGCAAATGTAAACAACCCATCCATTACCTCTTCTTGTCTAATTATTGTTGCAATTTCCCTCTCTTTTTAAACCATGCTGCATGAATAGCTTAGCAGTAATCATCAGGCAATGAGTAGACCAATCACAGAAATGAAAATAGCAGCAGTCAATGTCACCAGCTAGCTGAAAGTAAAATGAGGAGAAGTATTTAGTGTATGGCTAGTGATTTAAAATCAAGGTGGCTGTTATCAGCACATAGAAGAAAACAAGACAGAAAAGACACCCCCAACAAGAAGATACTTTACAAGTACATCTGAAGAATGAACCACTGTCAGGAGGTAACTTGGAAAGTACCTAAGCCCCTGAGGTGGCAAGAAGGAAAGTTCTACTGTTTCCCAGCACTTCATCTTGCAGTTAAAATGTGATACCTGAGATCTCACCTTCTGATGTCCAAATTCATTCAATATTGTGCCCAGCTTCTTTGTGTTGCTATGAAGCTTACGAGCAGCAATAGCTGGATTGGGATCCCTCCAGTCAATGGACAGGCGATGATACCAGAGATGCCGTCCCTCCTGAATGTGCGCCGATTTGATGCTGGGATCAAAACGATGCACTTCACATCCACTGTTAGCCATGTTCACCTCAAATTGGTTGTCATCATTGCCCAGCCTATGAAAAAGATGACATAACTAGTGGAGCTGCAAAAAAATATATTAGTAAAAGCAGAATATCACAAGGACTCATGGGCATGTAAGGAGGCAACAATTCTATCAGTCAGTTTCTGCAGCAAAGTGAAGAAACTGTTGGGCTACTTTTTAGGGAAAAAATATTTTTCAAAATATTCAAAAATTTTCAGGAAAATTATTCAAAAATTTTTCAGGAATATGTGTTTTTCCCCGAAGTCACATGCTTAAGTGACCTCAAGAAACTTTTCATGAAACTTTTGATTCACYTAATTAAACTATTTCAATCATATTGGATGAACTAAACTCATCAGAAAACTCAAGCACAGTGCAATATACTGCATATGGTTTATAAAGAAGGGCTCCTGTCAAGACAAGGAGTAAATCATTTTTAGCCAGGCAAATAACTATCCCAAAGAACTGATTTCTTAATTCAGAAGGAGACATCATTTATAAGAGAGTAAATTAAACATTCACATCTTAGTGCTGTCATTAATACAAGTACTTAGTACCATATCAGCATATCCATATTCCTCTATTTTCAATCTGCTTTTTCCTAAAAGATTAAAATATATTCTTTAGTCCACAGTGCACAGACTTCCAGTCACCAAGGTATATGCAGAAGAGCAAATATATTTAAAATGTACACAAAATTTGTTTTGTAAAATCAGGCATATTTCCCACTATATCTATAATCTGGTGTTACAAAGACAAGCTGCAACTGTCACCAATAAAGACAGGACCCAGGAACAAAGTGCCACTCTTTCTCCAGGTACACGAAGATAAAAATGCAAATCTAAAACTAAATTCTTCCCAAGAGCAGCAGAACTGGTACACAAACTTAGAGAAAGATGCCTGCTAATTTAACAAAGACCCAAAAGAAGAGGAAAGATGAGCAGTCCCATAACACAGAAAATAGTATCGTCTCAGTCTCTGCAAGGAAAGGTGTACTGACATTAAATTGCCTTATGAAGCTGTGCCATATTCCCACCCCATACAGCCAGGTGAATCGCACAGAGTTCACTAAAACTAAAACATTCCAGTATTTGCCACCACAGTCACACGTCTGCACCTCAGGCCTTCCCTACAGCGCAGGCTATGATGTCCACTTCACCCCTATCCTTCCAAGCTTGTTCCAAGTGTGTTTCAGTTCACGCACTAAACCTTAAACATAATCAAAATTATGCTGTAGGATTACACACACGTCACATCAGGAAGAGACCCCAGCTTTTTAAACTGGAGTTTCAACTGGTTGTACTAACCGAGAAAACCCACTAGGTCCTAACAGCACAGCATTTATCTACCACAGACATACTGTTATCAGGCAGTACTCTCAGACGCACAGTCAGTGCACTTGCTATACGGCAACACAACTACCCTTAGGCACATATTTTAAGAAGGGTGCGACTCTGAAATAATCCTAGTCATTTGAGTCTACATGTAAAATATAATACACTGGAAATTATGCTACACTATGATACAGCATTAAACCAGTACTAAATGACTGACATGAAGACATACYGGTAAACTAAAACAAATCCAAGTTCTGAAACAGCGTTCGGAAGAGCATACATTTTGGAAGGTATGAATACAGTACCACTTCTGCTGCACAGTATATACACTGTCCTACGAGAACAGCTTCCACTGAACACCTTTCTTCTTCACAAATCTTGAGAAAGGAAAAGGATATAGGGCTTGCAAAAACAGCACGCTTTTAAGAATTATTTTATTTCACATGACTTAAGCTTATAAAAACGTACAGGATGAAAAGAGATTAGTTTTCCTTTAATTCATTCAATATATACTAGGAAAAAAGTTCAGAAGTTAATCAAGTGAATGGAAATACTTGTTTGCATGTGACATTCTACAGACGGGACACAGATGAACGAAGACCAACGTAATGCCTTCTGAATGAGAAGTTGGCTAAAAATGAACAAATGTGAATTGTTTGGACAATTAAGGCATCAGAGTGATGAGCGTATCAGGGACTGGTGGACACATGCATGTGTGATACGCTCCTAACAGTTCCAGCTCATTTGTTTGGGAGGGCCAGATGCTTTTGGTGTAAACAATATTCCCACTGCCTTGAAGCAAATTATTACTCAAATGTGGCCGCAAAGTGATGTTTACGGTGGTGCAAAATATTAAAAAATATTTGAGGGCGAGGAAGGCGTYTGCATAGCTTCTGACTTCTTGGCCTGCAGCTCACATTTATGCTGGAAGAGAGAGCTAATCAACAGCAAATGCTAACAAGAGAAAATAGTATTTAGAAGAACTGCAAACTGATTTGCAAAATTCCAGGCCCACACATGACCATGCTAATGCAGCATGAAAAAAGTAAGCAAGTGAGGCTTCCTGAGAAAGATTTTGCATTACTTTAAAAGGATTATGATCTGAACAGAGGTGCGTTGGGGTCACAAAAGATTAGAGAGGCCCTTCCACACTGGTGGGAGAGGACAGCTGCCGTCTTCAGGAACGGCGAAACATAAAATGAGTAAGATGACCTATTTTTACAGTAAAGAGGAGACCGAACCTGGTCACACAGTCAAGAGTTACATGCGATCCCCTGTAGCAGGGGTAAAGGTGACCCTCAAAAGGAGRAGAACAATATCCAGCGAAGGGGCCCTTATTCCACTCGCCCACAGTGCAAGAAAAGGGCTCCACAGGCGCCGCTGCCAGGCAGCAGGGCAGGCAAGCCCAYTGAGGAGACCGAGCGGCATCCCAGCGGCACACAGGACAGTGGTGTCCCTTGGCTATCCTCTGCTTGCAAGGTTCGCCGAGGGTCACGGTAAACAGAGCCTCCCACTTTGAATAAACACTGGGCTGGAGCTTGCACCGAACCGAGCATCGCGTCCACCCGGAGCTCAGCGAACRTGCAGGCGGCGCAAGGGCGGCTTGCGTCACCTGCTGCTTGCAGGTACGCCGACTTCCAGAGGGACCACCAAACGGAGGGGTAAAAACATGCCTGCWAAGGCACTGCTTTCTCTTTTGGTAGTCGTCCCCCCCGCCTTCCCAAAGGGAAAATAAATGAGCTCTGTAGCCGGGCAGAAAAAGAAGCCTTCCTTGCCTGGACCCTGGATCCCCTTCATTTTAAGATCCTCCGGGAAGGTCTTTTATACAGTCTTGCAGTGAACTCTTAAAACCTCAACTGCTAAGTTTCTGAAATCCTATTCATTCATATTATCCCAGCTTGAGYGCCTGCCTGTTGTGTTTGTTACAGACTTAGTTTAATCTAAGCAGATTTAGCRATAATAACTAGAGCTCACTAATGCATACTGCAAGTACATGTCATACTGGGAAATCCAGTCCCCCAAGCAAAAACATTGCTGCCTCACAGTAGTGGAAGCAACTAATACTAATCTAAAAAGACCTCCAGAGGTGTCAGACACTGCTCACTCCCATTCGCATGTAACCTCTTCCACAACCCTCAGGAAGGCAGAGTACAAGCAGTATGTTTTGTTCAATTTTTAATGATGCATGGATTTAATTCAGGATTCCCAGTAACACTCAGGCTGAACTTTCGCATTTGTGCTCCCTCCATCCTCTCCACAGAGAATGTTCTTCACTGAAAGCAGCTGCTCTCCATTTGCTCTTTATGAAGTGCATGAGATAACAGAAACACTTAAAGGGGATTTTTGTCTTAGTCAGAAGAAAATTACTTTTCTGTCTGTCATAAACTAAAGGAAGTCAGTCTGAGAGAAGAATTAAGCAGTAATGAGCTCCAAAGTCTGCAAARGAAATCTGAAGGATTAAAGACTACTCCTCCTTAACCCCCAATATCGCTTTTTATTTTTTTAGCTGTTTCATGAAATACGTCATTGCTGGGTATTTATTGCACATGTGTGCATGATGATCGACTTTCCTATCAACATCAACTTCAATCTCCGCTAAGCTTATTGTTCCACCAGAACAGAAAATCTGGCATTGGGGCTCCCTGTACCATATCAAAAACAGCACCACATTCAAAGTACTGACTAGTTGCRATCTGTTCCAAAAACGCCAGCAGTTATCTTTGTGTTCATCAGCTTTGTGCCAGATCTGTCCTAGCACAGCTGGCAYAAACTCTGCATTGTGTCTACTGGCTACTTCAATAGAAAAACATTTCTCAACCCACGCCTGGCCCATATCAAAGAGATAGAGGGACATTAACACAGGGACACAGATCTAGCATTAATTGTGATATTACTCACAGGGTAGATTCATTCCATTAACTTCAGGTATCTTGGTGCAGTACCCAAAAATCAGCAGCTATGTTAYCTTGGGCTCCCTCTCAAATCAAAGAAAAGCCACAGGTACCTCCAAAAGGTTATTCAGCTTAGCTGATTTTCTACCTAAATGTGCCTTCCTCTCTCCACTGACTATTAGAAGGAGCCTCAGACAATGAACTAGAACTACAGTTGAGCAAGAAAGGTCAGGACCTAAATGTAGATTAATACAGCACCTCTCAACTTCCACAGGAAAGTAAAAAACTTAATGAAGAAAAAAAATCATTTAAAATGTAAATTTTACATTAAAAACAAGTAAGTATCATTTAAAATAGATTACRAAGAATGTTCTGAAAATAAGAAGCAAGAGTAGTTGAGAGAAGCTTGCTTTCCATWGACATGATTCGCCTCTAAAAGAGAATTGTTTTTCTGCCACTGAGCAATACAGCTGAATGATATCTGAGAGCCCCTTCCTCTCTCAGGAGTTTGGTCTTTACAGCTCAGTGGTCTTTATACCACTTGATTCAAAGCCCACTCAATTTAATAGAAAATACTCTCTTTGACTCTAGGAGACTCTGAATCCACTTTATGTTAATGACTGGTGCTAACTGCTGTGTGCTAATCACTAAGAAACACCGAGACACAGCTCATTGTGGTGGAAGGCTTCTAGASAGCAGCAGCAAAATCACAGGAATAAACTGTGCTGATTTAGGGAACACAGAGCCTCTCGACATATCTCTAACCTGAAGCTAGCTCCCAGGAAAACAAACACCAAGTTTTACCAGCTGGCAGTCGTTTGGTGATCTATGTGAAATGAAGTMCAGATTCCAATGATCATAATCAAACTATGTACTGCTGTAAAATGTAAAAGCCCAGTGGTTTGATGAAGACTGAACTCCCTTGTCCTCCCAAGAGGTAGAGTTTATTATTAGCAGAGAAACAAGCTCCATTTGTAGTTTTACTACCTCGTTCTGTGAAGAATGAAGATCTCAATCTCAAGTGCTGAAAACATCATGAACACTATAAACATCTTAAAATAAAACTACAGTGGCCTTTATTATTATCACTTTGGCACATGTTACCCCTGAAGTGCTTAGCAAATACACTCTCATATGGAGATGTAYGACTTTGCTAATGAAGTTTTATAAATAATGCTGCTGAAGTACCCCAAAATTATGCAAGGCATTTATGCTCAGGGAAGACAAGGTACACTCCTCGGTTTAGTTCATTAATTCCCATCTTCCCCCATCAAAACCACACTCACTACTCACTATTAGACAATTTGCTTTCATGCTGATATTAGAAAAGTGAGGTAATATGAAGACCCTTATGAAGAAAGATTTTTCCCTAAAAACACAGTCTACAGCAATACATCTATATATACTAAATACACGTGAACAAAGTCCACATTTTTAAAAGACAACATTGTTGTGCATGTTTTGCACTTATAAGTGCACTTTTTGAGGCTAAAATGTATCATGAAATGATTTGCTGCATTTTAAAGAGAGCACTTACCCAAGTGAATAGAGACGGCATTGCTTGTTTCTGATTCGATGAATAAGGCTAAACCTCTCATCAAGACAGACTGACCAGGGCTTCTTGGTGGCTTCAGGGTGCCCTGTCAGGCTGTTCAGGTTCATGTGCTCGCATGAAATCTGTTGAAATCAAAGGATGTTCCATTTTAATATGTAACTACTTWAATTTGTTTTTAATTTGTCTTCTGGGGAATGAGTTGAAAGAAGAAAAATGTTAATTGGTTTAATTAAAATCTGACTGACAGTCAGATCTACAGCTATGGAGATTTGATTTTTTTCCCCTTGTTTGTGTGTTCTGTTTGGTGAAATTTAAGGCTTACATAATCCCCCAGAGAGCAACACAGTTTGAAAAGCAAGTAATTAAACATTAGTATACTAYCCTGAAGTCAATTTTCCTGAGAACAAGTTATTTCAGTACATATTATTTTTTTCCTTTCAAACCTTGGACTGGATTCTGCAGCCTACATCATGTCAAAATAAAATCCCATGATTCACTATTTATTTAAAAGACAGTGTCACGGCAACGTACACCGTATATTACACCTTGAGTATCTCAGATTTCAGTTCCTGAAGAGATTTAATGATGACCTAAACACATCCCCTATCCAATAACAAAGGGATTTAAGCAAGTGCTTAACTAAACAGAGGAATCACTGCAAGTGTTTCAATGCTGTGCTAGCTTAGATACTGTCTAAGAGATAATTGCGATAAGAGATACAGAACCTGCAGGAGGAACAATGTAAGTCAAAGTCCTTGTAAAGAACAAGAAAACAACTAGTAAATAGTGGTGAATTCATCAGAAACCTGGATGTGTTTTACATAATAAAGTGTCCGCATCATTTGACTGAAAGGTCAAGTCAGCTTTGCCAGCACCTAAGCAACAGCCTTGAACAGCCAAAACACAACAGGGACCGTGAGCCAACACAGTTACGGGATGTCTGAGTGACATTACACGCTCTTGTTTGCAATCCCAGCTTTGCCTGGCCACCCAGCAGCCATGTGAGAGCTTCAATGTCCCTGCTGCTCTCACCACTATAGACACAGAGCTGCTCTCTACCAGTCAGCACCGAGGCATCTGCAGAGGGCTGCCACTGCACCCACCAACTGATGGTTTCAAGGRCTGGAAAAGTGGCTGGCATCAGGGGCTACACCTTGCCTAACATCTCTGCAATGCTCTCCTAGAACATCATCCTCCTCCCAGACGGACTCAGGGAAAAGACATTTGTGGAGCTGGAAGACGATGCCCCACGGCACATAGAAGCCAAGGAAAAGCCAGCACAACTGGTAAGGCCATTGCTGYAGCAGTGTTAAGGAGGCAATGGAAAGCAAAGGTAAGCACAGCAGCTTCGGCTACTCCTGCTTAAGAGAGATTGCACTGCTCAGCACTGACAACAGCTTAGGAGTGCTTGCTGAAAATCTTTTCCAACCAAGAGTGGCCTGGCCATCAAATTCAGCAGTTGCAGGACATGGGCTGCTAAGATGCAAACATGAAAGCAAAGACCTCAAAGAACTATAGGTACCCAGCTGAGCCTTCGTGAGGAAGAGGTGCTCTCTGAACCCAGCTGGTGCTGGGTTCAACCTTCCAGAAACTCTCAAGGATGGGAGCTGTCAATGCCAGAAAGCCAAAACAGGAGGGAAAAACAACCGTAGAGCTAAAACCAGGTTAAATATCAGTCCTCAGCTGACTATTCTCACAYCTTCCTTCTCAGGCTCAGTTTTCTGTTTTAGCCAAACTAAAGAGCACAGATCTTTTCATCTTTCCGAGTAATTACTCAGAAAATTTTGTTTCTGAACAATTATATACCGGGGGTGAGAATAAAAAGTGGAATCTAGCCTTTGCTGTGATAGGCACTGTCCACATGCCTTATAGTAAGTAAATAAAACATTCATTTTTAAAGAGGCTTAAGCTCTGAAAGATCATTATCTGGAGCATTACATTCACAGARCTGCATGCTGCACAACCTCCCTACCCCTGCTTAGCTCATAATTCCCAGGRAAAATTTCATAAAAGCTTATATAGCATCTCTTCATGCTGCTCTAAGAATTCACTAAGCTTTAAGCAATGACTTGCACTGCACCCCACCACCTATTTCCCTTCTGTCATATAACAATCACAGAATAAGTGGCTTTGTGATAACAAGCACTAATTTTAAGACATAAAAAAACACATTCTCCACAGAAAAATAAAAGATTCTGCTATTCTATTACTTAATTGACTCATGGTATTATGAGCAATTACAACACTCAGAATTYATAGCAATTTTACCAGCTCTTGCTACTGAAATATAACCATAAATCAGAAGATCTGAACTCTACCTTTAGCACCATCACCGGTCTGTTGTGTAACATGCAGAGCAATAAAGCCCTAGGCTGGGCTTCTATACATTACTCTTGTACAGGTAACAGTAAGCAAAAGGTGCTTCTTCTGATTATTAGGTATTACTATTAAAAARGCTTTTGTTTGCACCCCAGTGAACCCTGATGACATGGTATCTTCCCTCTCCACTGGTGTGATCTGTTTTGCTAATCACAATCAGCTGAGCACAATCCGAGTAATTAGCTGACACTTGCTCAGCACACAAATAAAAGGAGATCCCATGCCTATCTGTGTAAGTAGGATCCCATTCCCTGTAATGCTTRTAACACTCATAGTGTTTTCCTGTCAGCTGTTAATCATGTAACATCTGCCAGGTCAGGAACAAGGGTTTCTCTCCTCTTTTGTTTTCACTTATGCTTGTCCCCAGGGTCAGTTACTCTGGGAACAAAACTTCTTGATTAGTGTGTCAGAAGCAATAAACTCTCTGCTAATTGATGTCCTTGTAAGTTTTGACCCAACTAGTGGAGTTTAGCAGAATCTGCCACTGTTTATTAAGTTGCTGAGATGAAGGATGTTCTCAGCCTTAATACGCCTGCCTCAGCCTTAGCTACTCTACTAGACAACAAGCAGCTCTACAGATATCTCTGCTGTCTCCATATGAGTCGTCTTGCCCAGTGCCAGGGCACATGGAGACCAAGATTTCCACTTCCACAATTCTGAATGCTTAACCAGGCTTGAGGATAAGTGAACCCTCTGCTGCCTTCCCAGTTACAATACCATAGGCACAGCAGCATATTTTTCAATACATTTCAACTGACTCTTCCATGTCAGCTTTAAAAGTGTTGCAGTAACAAAGCATTACATTAATCTTACAGTTAATTACTTATGTTAATGACCTTTCAGTGACAGAAACACCTGAGGCATCTTCTTATTCTTCTGTGTGGGAGACAGTGTAGTTAAATCTGTATTGAAGGGCCACTTGCTGATAGACCTGAATACTTAAAAGTACCTGCCCTGTCAGAATTGTGGATATCCAGTACCTTTTCCATTCTTCATTACAGGAAATATATATACAATGTTTTGTAGAAGTGATGTCTATATTAAGATACGATAATCCAATTTCCACATATTTGAGCCCTGGAAGCATCTGTCAATGCAAGGTGGATTTGGAGGTGATGCCTTTGAAAAAGCACATAAATATACTAGTTTTTCAGATCATCACCACCTTTTTTGTTCTCAGGTAATCAGAATTATATTAGYACTATTGGGAAAACGCACCCAGACTAGGAACCAATGCCTTGTTCTCATTTTACTGTAAGCCTCAAATGCATCCTTTTTAACCTAAAATGAATCTTGTTATCACACTATTACTGACAGGTTGAGTGGTAGAATACAGTCCTTTTGCTACACATTGCTCAGTACTTTCCTGTATTTGAGAAAGTGAGAGAGAGAATGAGAAAGGAACAATGTCTAGAATTTCAGCTGTACTGTACTTCTGTTAGAACATGAACTACTCTAAATAAAAAGCAAGAAAACACTGCACTCTTTCAACCCTGTGTTTTCATCTTTACATTCATGTTTGTTAGGTTATTTGATAAAAAGCTAGACTGCCCACATACAGAGGAGCACAGAGGAACATTGGGAAGGTGGGGGAACTCAAATAAYACCTTGCCTTGGCTACTCCCAGGCCTCTCCCAGGAAGGCAATCAACCCCTAAAAACCTCAACACCACACACACAGGAAGGAGGTACACCACACACAAAGGCACAAAGCCAGACAGGGGAATCCTAAAAGCCCTGTCAGAGAACCAGTCTCCCTGCCCTCCAGCCCATGAGAGCTGAGATTCTCTTGGTCCAGGTGTGAAAACCATCAAGATGAGTCAATGAGAGACACTCTCCAGAGCATCCTTTGGACTTCTGGAGGCAGGGTTACTACTTAGGGGCGAGGGACTCATTGTGGTGTGGGATGCAGGGGAACAGTATTCAGGATTACACAAGACTTTTTATGGGATGTTCATGGGAGGAACTGAAGGCATAGAAAGGGAGGGATCAAGGAGGTTTGGAGAGGAACAAACATGGGAAAATAGAGGGATAATGAAATAAAAAGAGCCAGTCATATGTAAACAGTGCTGGTCAGTATGTTTATTTGGCCATGCCCTTTTCCTGATCAACGCAGATTGTCCTGCCTTCTTACTAAATTCCATTTCTAATGTTTTCCTGGAAGCTCTCTATTCTGAGTGCACATGTGTGTCTAAGTGCCAGCAACTAGAATGGGACCATAAGTCAGAAGGCCTGTGGGACTCTGGTACCAGCAACTGCAGAGGGTGAATGTATGTAAGTCAGCATGTGATTGCTAGTAAATATCAAGCCAAACTAGCTGACAAGTARGTTATGTTGCAGGTGGACTAGGTACATATGTACCAGGTATTGGAGGGGGGCTGTGGGCCTCAGGGGCTCGTATGTACAGCTGCCAGCAACTGGGGAGAGAGGGAATCCAGGGGCAGCTGCTGATCAAATTGAGTGTCTCAGCCCAGGTACTGGAGGAATCCACACGGTACACACATGTATAAATATTTCCCATTAACAGACCTTCATCCTGATCAGCCAGAGAGGGGAACAGGATGAGGCTCTTGGTACTGTTTGTGTCTGTGTTGATCTGTGTGGCTGGCCGTGTATATATGTGGYATGTATCTGTGTTCATGCATGTTTCTACTGGGAACACACGCTCAGCCTTGCTACTAGCTGGACGTGGCAGCACTGAAACTGCACAGCAGCCTTGCCTCATCAGGCTACCAGATTTGTCCTCCCCCTAACAATGCTGACCATCACTACTAAGTTGAGCAACTTTAGAAATAAAACACATTCCAAGCAATTGCAACAGCAGCTTGGCATGAGGTTAATTCTTTATCTGAGAGGAAACAGGCTGTGTCGGGCAAATTATTTTCTAAATAGAGACAGAAACAAAGAACCTACCTGAGAAGTGCTTATGTACTTCAGGAACCTCAAGGCCTCATAGTTCAGGGAAGGAGTTGGACTTGCCCATGGCTGTAGATCAATGTGCCATCTTATAGCCTGTAGAGGAAGAAAGAAGTCAGTTAAAAGAATACCATTCATTTCTCAGTACAAGCTTAAAATGCAAGGGCTAAAAAAAACAAGGAGAATTCATTTTAAACAAAAAGAGTTTTCTAAAGCCTTGTCTACACAAGAAAGTCATTGCAGAATAGAGTTTGAACTACAGTGAAAGAATATCTTATTCTGATTTATCTTAATCAACTTTGAAAGCAGATGTAGCTAATTCAGAAAAAAAAACAGAAATGCTGACACTCAGCATTCTTCTAGGACACCTCAGGAAGTGCTGGTTCATGTAAATACCATGAAAAAACTAAATCTGAATATCCAATTCTCTAGCAGGAATCTGAAAACACAAAATATATTTTTATCTATTGCACAACTTTGCTTGAATATCGAGTGAAACAAGAACTCGTACTGTAAACAATAATCAATCACCAAAGAAAACCTCTGCAACAGTTAAAATACAGCTAGGATCAAGCTCCCCCTTAATCACTCATGATTAACTAAGCTTCCATAAAGAGTATTTTTGTTTCCTTTTTTTTTTTTTCACGAGACCCTTCTGACATCCAATAAACTACCAAGCAAATAAACAAAAATCCCCATTTGAGATTCCCAGAGGACTTCGTTTTACTAAGAAGCTCTGGAAAACATATAGAAAATGGCAATTAATTGGACTAGATGGAGTCAAGTCCCAGAGAGGAGGTGCTCAGCCTGCACCCAGGATGCCCCCAACCCTGGGCAGGTCTCGAGCCCTGGGTGGGAGGAAGCAGCTAGCGCTGCTTAGGAAGAAGATGCAGTGCCAGCAGGGATCCTCGAATGACAGACGAGAACATAGGAAAGACAGAAAGAAAAAGCAAAGCTGAAAAACAAAGATTATTAAAGAGGACCAAGGCCAGATGCAGTTTGCCTTGAACTGATATCATGAGCTCCTATTTTTGCTGCCTAAGTAAACAAAGTCTGGAGTGACTGTGAGCCAGGAGGTCTGTATGAGGCTTATTGTTCCTTTAGGGTTTGTTCTTTTTTGTCGTTGTTTGGGGGGGGGTTGGCTTTTTTCCTAACTGTAAAGAGATGTTGAAAAGAACATTGGAGAAACTCTTCCAGAACCTGACCGAAGTACCGCTTCCTACTTYGAAGTTTGCTTTTTTGGCTCCTGACTGCTTCTGCCCAGCGCAGCACTGAAACCAAGCTAGCCAGAAAGCTCTGCAGGATCAAGTACCCCGACAGGCTGATTTCAGCCTGCAAAGAGCTAACAGGGGGAAGATAGGTGCACACCTGGGAGGGGAAAGCGTGCAACCTTTCACAATGAGTCGCATAGCGCACGTGGCTGAGGAACAGCCGCAATGACAGGAACACTGTTGTTGCAACAGGCTGGAGAGCAGAAACAAAAATGAAGACTGACTATCATTTTCAGGCAAAACACCCAGGCACCTAAACATCTGTGCCCAGCTATTTTCAAATCTATTTGTCTGCAAAGCACCTCAGGGAGCAATGGAATTGGAGGGCAGCCGTGGTGGCACTGCTCAGCAGGAGCTCCCTCTGCACAGAGCTGACGGAGGAGAACAAGAGCCCACCTGTGATTAACCACACGAACGAGGCTCTTTTTCCTAAGAGCGGAATATCGAAGAGCCACTGAGGCTTATTTTCAGGTTCTCAAAATTTGGAAAATGATGGACTGCCTTCCCACTAGTAACCTGCAAAACGTATCAGTACTCACACAAGAAAAGACAACAAAAATCTCAGTGACTTAGTAATTCAGTTTCACYACAAAAAATAATAAGATACACCTTTCACATAATGCTTTAAATTTAGGAGTACTACACAAATGTTACTAATGTAACAGAGATCAGAACTGAGCTCCTTATTCATGTCAACACTTTTGTAAAGCTTCTCAAAGTTCACATTTTGCCCTTAGCTCCCTGTGAAGCAGCAGCCCTTTCCTAGTCACTAATGAATAAAATAGAGAGTTCTGTTCCTAACRCCTCTTGAACCACACTGGGTGGTTTAGTGGTTACGTTACAGTGAGCTTCACGGGCTACGAATGGTATTAAAACTTCATTGTGCTAAGTCCTGTGCAGATGGCCATGAAAATGCAGTTCACCTCTTGATGATGTTCACCCACTGATGTCAGTGATGCAAAGCGGATATATGTTCAGGATTGACAAAATACCTTTCTAAACTTTATACACTCTATTTATATCAGTAGCCTTTGTTTACAGCTTTTCCACCTGTTTGATAGCATTCCCATGTCAGCCTTTTCAAATGAACTCTGCAAATAAAATGTATGCCTTCCTTGCAAACCATCTGCTTTGCAAAAATCAGGATGTTCCTTATTGCTCAAGAGGCTCATTCCCTCTAGATTTTGTGATATTTTCCTCAAAACAGGCCTGATGGTGGCACCGCAGTTTGGAATTTCCTAGGCGTTTCACACACATATGGACTGATTTTTCCTTCAGACCAATCTGACAGTAATCTGTAGTGACCTTCCCCTGGACATCACTGATTTCTAGATTTTCTTCCTCAGCAGTCATCTGTGATAATCATCTGATAATCCCTTAATAATCTATATCATAGATATGGTATAATTCGTCCTTCTAAAAATCTGAAATTATAAAGTTGAAATTAACATGTGCGAATGGCTCATTAAAGAGCAGGTCTAAAACTGCAGATTTGCAAAGTTTCTGGCTTTCCTAGCATAAACTTGAACACAGAAGTGTAAATTACGAAATTCTTCCCAAATCAGCCGTACAGTTTGGACTGTACAAACAGTCCAAATCATTAAGGAATCTGCTTTTTTTTTACACTGGAAAGAGGACAAGACTTAAATCATGAAATCAGTGGTCCAGCATAAATACAAATGTACATCATTTTAGACTTTTTTTTAAACAAACTTCCTCAATTAAACCTAACAGAATGAAGTATTCAAAAGGTCCAGGACTTTCCAGGAAATTCTAGTCTCAAGTAGGTGGCGTATTTGTGGTCCATTTCCTAGCTGTTTCTGAGAACAAGAAATGTTTTCTTTAACCTCTTTTTTTTTGTTGTTGTTTGGCTGTTTCAGTTTTGAAAGAGAATGAAAGTTTTCCATGGAAGTTTTCCATGGTTCCATCTTTCCTAACCTAGTAAATGTTTTTTTCCCTCCATCACTTCTCCTGCCTTTTTGGCAACCTTTTAAAATACACGACAATATTATTCACATTTATAAATGGAAATTTTGGAATCCCATTGCCCTGTTTAAAATGTCTGCTGCTTCCAAAGAAGAAATGGAAGACCTGTCAATTCACAGTCTTAATCTAATCTTAATCAAGGGGAAAACATGCAACCCTCTAGTTAAACTGTACAACAATAACTTTTTACTTTTGAAGTGGGAGGACCCAATATGAATGCAGAGCATCTGTGGTAATAAACTTCATCGATAGCTATAAATATTTGCTGGCCATAGAAACAAGTGACATCCATAGCYGCATTTCCAACTGCTCTGGCTTTGCTCTGTATATTATTAAGTTCATCTGTTTTGGAAGGGTATAGTTTTGCAGCTTTTGCTTTTGGGTGAAATTCTGCAGAGCTTTTATCCATTTTAAATGCATGGGTTGGACTAAACTTGCAAAACTTTAGTGCAAGGCAGATATATATATATATAGACTACAATGCTGAAGACTAGCCCCCTATAGAGCAGATTGGCCCTGGCTGTGGTTCACAGCCATCATCTTCTTAGGCTGTGGCCCTAAGCATAATATTTTGTGGAGGTGCTTGCAGTTCAGAAGTACCTTAAATAACGAGAGGGTTGTCTTGCAGCTCACCAGAGTACTGGCTTTATAGCACATCTCAACTTGCCTTGCGAGTAGTAYGTAACAAGTGCAAAGCCTGTTGAGATGCAGGAGGTCTGTGGAAGATGGAGGTAGCCAAAGCTGATATATTCTTATTCACACCAACTATGTGGAGCAGTTCTTTCAGTGGATTATCCCTTGTGAACTACCAAGTTCGCTTTCAGAAATAATTAACTGGTTGACGCCAAAGGAGAGCCCAGGGCAAACWTGCAGTGTGGACAACGAGAGGACCAAGCTCCCAGAAGCTGCAGGGAAGCTAAGTTATTTGACAGGACAGATGAGCAAAACAGCCTCTTAAAGGGCATGATTCATCTCACTATAGTGCAGTTGTCTAAAATAAGTAAGATGAATCATACCCTGGAAATGTCCATTTCTCTCCATTATGTGCAAAGGAAGTCTAGAGAACTAGCTCAGCTGTATCTACACTGTAGGCATTTAACGTTAAACAGGAGGAATCCCAGACCCAATTCKCCTGTGTGCCACACTAAAACATATCCACTGCTTTTTTTTTTCAAGGACAGAGTCTACTCTTTAGTTGCAAGCCTCAATTAACACTTAACTGCACTTTATTCTTCAGCAGGGCTGAATCATTCTTAGCCCTTTATATTCAGAGCAGCAATGCATGGCACAAGCAAAAACTCCACCTCAAAGTGGAGGCATCAATCAGAGAACAAGCATTTCCCAGCCTTGGCAAAGGCTTCCTCAAGAAAAACAGAGGTCAATTTATAAGTTCCCCTTTACCTAAATCTAATCAACTTTATACAGAAGGTTTGCAAGAGGTACATCCATAAAATCATACTACACTAAATAGGTAACCGAGAACTGGAACATTCACAGGTTCAGGAAGCTGTAATTTTAAATTACAGGCTTCCAAAGTGACTGTAACTCATCATTAAAGCTCCAATTAACTAATTTCTAAAGTAGCCAGTATTATAGGTATCCCATTTCTGTATGTCTGAATGGTTTCTTTTCCTTTTTTATTACTATTCTTTTTTATTTGCAATTTGGCTTTCTTAAACAAACAAATTTTTAACTTAAGAAACAATACTGCAGAAATTGTTACACGTTCTCTTGCTCTGTGTATGTGCRTGCGTGTTAGTACCTGCTGAGAGTAAAGTGGTGTCTTCCCTCCGCAGCATCAGGTATTGCAAGTATCACAGGACAAACACAGCTGAACTCTAATCTTGCAACCACTTAAACTGAGAATTTCTGTTCCAACAGTGAAACTTTCACCTGCTGCCAGCAGGCCATAACGAACTGGAAATATTTAATAGAGCAATTTTTCTTTCCATTTCCTTCTTTTACTTTTCAGAGTTTATCTAGACCAGCGACATTTCAAGAGCCCTCTTTGACAACCGACARCACTGTATGCAAGGACACAGCCTTCTTTGTGTCAAGTCACCAAGTAACAGCTTCATTTGCTGTATGTATCGGGTTCAGGCAGCGGCACAAACAGACCCCATATGGAATCCTTCCCCAACAGAAATACAAGGATATAAAAACATACTGTTATCATACAATTTCCTCATGGAACATTAGGCTGAGGAACAGAAGTCCCGTGCCAAGACGAGCTACTGRTGTAGTACATACAGTCAAGCTCTCTTGTGCAGCACATCGACTGACCACATTAAATCTTGCCTGTGGAAGACAGCGCTGTGATAAAAGTGCTTTCTGCATTAAGAGTAGGTTTTCAATTTAAATGAGAGGTTTTGATGAGATTACGTATGAAAAAAATAATAATTAGAGGTGTTYATTTGTCTAAGTGGACATGTGTGTTTTATTTTACTGGAGAGGGAACCCCTAGGATGCACYCAGCTCCGCTCTAGCCCCTTCTCTGTGTATCACCTCCTCCAAGTCTCTGCAGTGCAGCAAACATTTGTTTGCCTRGAGGCCAGATATTGGCTGCTACAGCCAATTTTCACAGCTCAGATCATCACTCAAAGAGCTTTACTTGAGAGTAGTTTATCAGCATTTGCTTCCCAAGACAGCAGCTTGCACTATAAGCAAAACTCTTAGCTTAGTGGAGGGGAAAGAGAAAAGGCAACATTTCTCGAATGTAAAGTTTTACATTGAAATGAAAAAAAAMCCCAATTTTCTGATCTCAGTTCTTATCGGAGAAGCTCCAGGCCACTCCATGGTAATTGCAACCAGAAGAGCCTTTACCTTTGTAAAGCAAAACAGTTTGCACATGCATGCATAGTAACCGGAGGAAAGAAAGCAAGCATCAAGAGTTTCCAGCTCTGCACTCCTTTTGTTAATATTCATGTTTATTTTCTGCTTCTTTTGCCTCTGATATCCCACCTGACTGTATGAAATGGAGCCAGGTCTATTCACTCCACTGGAGCTTTGCAGGTGCCACGCTCGGGACAGTCAGCACTGTAAACCACCACATCACCCCCCCATGGGAAGGACRTGGGGTGGCAGACAGCGCACAGCTCCTTGCCCCCACGTCACCTAGAGACATGGACACAGTGATTTGCCCTAAGCTGATGCATTAAACATAGGTTAAAGCCTGCGTTCAAGCGCTCTCAAACTCTAATTTTGTGTGTTTTCCCCAAACAAGCGTCTCATACAAAACACATACACGGAAAAGAAGGGATGCTTGGCACCCATTTTAAGTGACAGAATTTGTACCATTTTAAGAATTAAGACGTAGCTTCAGAAAAGTATAGAGCCCCTTCCAAAACTAACAACACAGGGTCAGATTTATTGAGGATTTTAGGTGACTAATGTTCCATTGAATACAAAATTGAAACCCTGACTTCAATAGGAAATTAATACTGGCGAACCAGCTTACTAGGCTTAATTGGTTGTTGTGGATACCCCCTCTGTAAATACACTGGTGGATCCAGGCTTCAGTTATTGATGCACAGCATCCTGGATGYAGGTTATGTCTTAGAAAAATACATGTGTTCCAGAGCACTTGCCAAAATATTATTTTGCAGGTACTGATGAATTTGGAAAACATTCCATCTGATTTATTATTTACAGAGCATAAGTGGAAAAAAGGTATATTTATTAAAAGAGAGATTGATTTTACTCTAAGAGCCACACAGCTTTAAAAAACATGAATTGGGTTATCTTTGTTATGGTTAAAAAAAAAAAAAAAAGGCCACAGAATTTCAGCACTATCCAGAGTGCTAGAAGTGTGGTAATGATAATTCCTATTGGAAGGAACTAAATCCAGGAGCTTGAACAGAGTGAAAGTCATGAAAACAAATTTTCAAAACTGTTTAAGCAATGTAAGACCGTCAACCAAATTAGTTCAGCGCCTGCATGTCTTTGCCAACACTTAAGGATAACAGCAAGAAGCAGATACAGCAACTGCTGGTCACTGCACRTCAAAATAAGGCTTTCCCTAAGCAGAGGCAAGACCGCAGTTCCAATCAATACTCCTAACTGTGCTAAATGAAGTTCCTCGGTTGAGAAAATATGGGAGATATTATAACCCATACAACAGGGGAAAAAGCTATTTTTCACTAGGTTGACTTCACTGCAATATTCAAAGCACAGTGTCCAACAAATAGAATTCATTAGTAAATATTCCACTGGTCAGATAAGACGAGTTTATTTTGTGCAAATTCCAACACTTTAATCATGATTTACAGATATGGATGTCTCTGGCAGCCATTCATTTAGCAGGCTTTGCCTAAGGCTAAGAGTTGACAAAAAAAAAAAAAAAAAGCTTTAAAATAAACCTTAACACTTTCATACAAAAAAAAGAGCATTCCACCCTTGCACACCTTTCTCTTCTAACTGGAGCACGAATGTCAAAAAGGAAATGATCTACCAGATCCTCTAGCCTGAATGGAAATTCGAAGCATCAGGAAAATCCTCCCTTCCGCCCACCACGACGACACGCCTGCCCCTCCAGATCTGTGCAAGATTGATARACCTGCGTAGCTCTGAACCCACCAGCTCATCCTTGAATTTCCTTCTAGAAATGGGGAAGGTGTCACAGCCATAAGCAAAACGTCAGGTATAGCAAGACTCATCGTAAGTCACAAGAACTGGCCATACTGGTACTGCTCTAACATGGGTGCTGGGAGAAGGACAGGGCAGTATTTTTCAGTAGGTCTCCACAAAGTAAAAATTAATTCTTACCAGTGGGTAAACTGAAAGGCTGTGTGACTTACTCGGCTATCTACATTTCACAATGTAAAACAAAGGGAAGATAGACAGAGATTCACGATAGGTACCTAGGGGCTTTGGTCCCTCCTGCTCACAGTCAGTTCACTTAATCATATGGGTGTCTTACTAGATAGACATGAGAGATTTAAATAAAYAGCCAAATCTCACTTTTCTTTTACTGCTTCTTGTTTCATGCAAGTGTTAGCTATTAAAATAAGGCAATGCAACTCCACAGAATGAAATGCGTAACATCTTTAAATGTCTACAAAGATATTCCCTTTCTTCTTTTTAATATGACTGTGGACTACTGCCCACAATTTAATGTGAAAGTCTTTCAAAAAAATAAAAACATCGCAACCGAAYGGCAATCAATTCCTTGTCTAGTAAAGGACTGACAGCTGGTTTGCAAGTGGTTAGAATTTTAAATACAAGACTGTACATTTATTTTCTAGATTATAAAGAAGGAAATATGCTTGTTTGAAAGCACACAATTTTAAAATAATTTTTGTTCAAGACAAGCAAGTATAGACGTAAGTATCATATGCCCACGGAGGATGTACTTGGGCATATTTGTACCATTTTCTTTGGKTAGGGACATTTTCCAACAATTTATCACTAATTATAAATATTATGTAGAATATAGGATACATACTGGGATATAGAACTGGTTTGATCCTGAACTCCTGATATACCTAGAATTCCCATAGACTTCATAATGAATAATAGCTTCAAGATCAAACCATTAATCAAAGCATGTAATTAAGAAGGAACATATCAGCTCAGCAGCAGCCAACTGAAACATTGCTTCTCGTTTAACTTTCTCAGAAGAGTTAGGGAAAAGGCACAAGATMCCATTGCCTAGCCCTATTCAAGATGAAACAAAGTTCACTGTCTTTGTAAGTGCTGTGGGRACAATCATGAGGCAAGTGCTAAATGAGACATGACATAGGTATTAACAAATTTTACGTTCAGTCAGTTTATTCAGGCAGTCCCTATAACTTCCTATGCTATAGTGTTCATCCCCGAGATGCATCGCATACCTCTACCACCGCTGTCAACTTTTCATGGAGCAGGAACAATTTCAAACTGATTCTTTAGGCTTCTAAGTGGCAGATAATATTTAAAATTACATGGCATATCAATAGACATCGCCATCTCTTCCTGCTAGCATGTCAGATGCTGTCTCTGTGAAATAGGAAAGAAGATGCTAAATAAAGGGCAGCAACTTTGAAGCTCCCAATTAATTATTTGACTTTGCTAGCTAGCATGAGAGGAATAAGGAAGAAGGCTGGGGGGGAGGGGCAGAAATTAAAGCACTGATGGTGACTCAGTGATGATGAAATTACTGTTCATCAGTTTTATAGCGCATGCATTTCCCAAGCAGTTCTAGCCTCTAACATGTCACCAGTGCTTCTCTGCTTACTCTTGCCTACGTTAGTTTTCCCCAGTAGACCACTCTGGTCACAAAAAAGAAAAGCGACTATCTCGTCAAAACCGATGGCACAAACACAAAGCATCAATATCCCTAAGAGGGATTACTGGCCTAACCAGCTCTTTGCAGGCTGTCTCTTGATATGCTTTAAAGGTAGGGGAAATTTCCTTTCACATCCCCAAGAAGGGCACTGAGTTCATCCCCTTCAGTCTGCAGGAGCCACAAGATCAAGCCATTCCCGGAAACTATCTGGGGTTTTCTCACTTCTGGAAAAACTACAGCAGTGGTCCTGAAGCAATGCCTTAAAACTATAAGTAAGTGGAACCCAAAGCAAAATTCAGTAGCTCTCTTGTTAGTGAGCTGTTGGTCAAATCTTTCTGCAACAAGTATATAAAACTAGAGCTTTTGCATAAATACAGAGGTTTGACCTGAAAATCCTAAATGACTTAAGAAATCAATGGCTCACTTAAAATACCTCCCACTCTCATATTCCCAGAGTCAAGAGAAGTCCCCAATACACGGGAGAGAGGTGGCAGCTGAAAGRGAACTCTTCACAAGCATTTCCCAGATTTGGGGACTGTAACGCTCTGGCCCAAAACAGTTCCACGCTACTGAGGTTCAGAGAACATGCAAACGTGYCCTCCTGCCTGCAAAGCACATGGGAAATCTTCGGTGAGAAACAAGATTTCTGCGTACGTRGCAACAGCTGCTGGAATTTTGCATGTTTATCATTATGCAAAACAAAAGGAAAGAATTATTTATTGTATTTACAAATATGTCAGGGAGGATGTAAATTACAGGGTTGGTTTTATGCTGCAAAAAAAAATGAAAAGAAAATAACAAAAACAAAAATCAAATAGTTCTCTTGGAGCTAGCAAGCCCTTCAGGCCAGGACTTGTGCTCTTAAAGAAGGCAGAAGTCACCGGAAGACACCCTGTTTACCCATTCCCTGGCAGTGCAATTCCTCAGCAAGTAACAACCAGGGCCCTTCTTAACCACACTTGTACCTGAAGGCACATCTAAAATGAAGATTGTCCAAGATGAGACAGAAAAAGAGCAGGCAGGGGAACACACAGCTCATTTAAGTTCCACACTCTTCCATCCAGTACCACGTACGCAGCTGGAAAAGTTTCAGCCATCTCCTGCTTAAATTTACCAAGRTATTACCATAAGAGTAATTTCAAAATTATGGCCTTTATTAATCTGTTACCCATGGCTATTCATCTGTTACCCATGGCTTCAGTTCATTTGTACACATGGTTTCTATTACCCTTAGAAATTTGCTTACTGAAAAAAGAACAGCAGGTCACCCTGTCATTTCCGTATACAGAAATGAACATAAATGTTAACACAAATAACATCAGCACAAGTAACAACGTAACAATTCCAGGATATACATGCTATACCACAATCTAAAAATAAATAAATAWATAAATAAATAAATAAATAAATGAAACATCATTTTTTCCTTTTTAATTGTTCCACTGAACATAATTCTGTTTTATTTTAAAATTCAATGTACTGAAAGAATTCTGGACAACGTTTCATCATACATGAAAGTATCATGGTGTATATACTAGCTATGAAAACACTTGCATAGATTAAATGACTCATATTCACTTCACCCAGCTATGGAAAACTAAATGTCTGTCCAAGATGAACAGAATTCCAAGTTAATATTAGAACTAACAATAAGAGAGGGGCTACAGCAGATGTCATGGAAGATTAGTGKAGGCTTATACAGATGTTCTCACCCATGTGTTAAGACTTTGTATCCAAACTGTGCCATGARTGACAGACATCCCTGTCATGTGCTGGTGTCTCTGGCACACAATACTGAGCCCAGGTCCCCTTTTCTGTCACTTAGCTTGGTGGAGACTCAGTGGAGAAATCAAGAACACAGACAACATTTCTGTGTGGTTGCAGTTYCAGAGAGAATTGAGTAGCTGAACTCTCCTCTTCACTCCCAGATGTGGGGGGTTTCTAAATAAGACCAGGTTAAGACTGCAGGCGRTGGACTGCTTGGCCTCTCAGAGCAAAACCAAACTGTTTTTGTGAGCACTGGAGATCCCACACTCATTTTAGTTATCTAAAGAGAGAGATTGTTAGCTTGTTCTTACCGGCCTGAAAGGCAGCTATGAGAGAGTTTCTTACAGTTTCAGTCTTCATCATCCCTGCATTTCAACACAGCACTCCTCTTCATAGGCCATCTGAGTTCTTCTCTGGTTTCACACCAAAGACCCACCATCTGGACCTCAGTCTGAACCACGGACACAGTTGAGTAACACTGGCATGAAAAACGTCTGGCTTGCTAGCACTGACCATGCAGCTTTAAAATGGATATATAGTGCTGACTAAATGTTGATGTGAATTGCTGGGATAAAAAAAAACATACTAGTTAGGTAATAGACTCATCAGAAAGCAGCTAAAGGTCAGAGACCCAGTAATTCTAAGACTCTTAAGGCTTTCTGTAAGAATTTTACTTGTTACAGATATCTCTTTCCTGTCTTTCTGTTTTCTTTCTTTTTCTCCTCTCTAAAGAAGTTTAAAGAAATAATGAAGTCAGACTGGTCACCTTAAGGACAGTTTCAGCAAGGCAACCCACATGTTCAAAACTGTCCACGTTTTTATTACTTCTAGTATAAAATATGTGTAGCAAAATATTGTTTTTGGTACTAGTTATGCTCACTGTCTTTAATGCTGTCAAAATTCCTGATTTTCAGAAAACTTTGYTCTTTTATTATGACAATACTTTGATTTGCTGTACACTTGACTTTTATACTAGTGGCCTCCTGTTCGCCCCTCCAGCCGGAGTTGCTTTTGCGTACAAGAGAGCCTTTTTGCTTTGACCAGGTACACAGCACTTGAATGAGGGGTCCTGTCTGCTAGCTGCTAATAAGGTCTGGYAACTAGAAGCACATGTCAGAAAACAAAATGTAGTATTATTGTAGAAAAAGAAACTCACATATGTAGGGACAGAGAGTCCCCACRTACATAGCAAATACAGGCCTGTGCAAGGAAGGTACACACGGTGCCCTGTCCCCTGCCTCAGTGGCATACTGACTCAGGCTGCAAAACTTCCTAAACACAAGCATCTGGGAAAGGGCACCGAGAACCATGCGACGGAGAAAAAGAAGTGACAGCAGTCATAAAGGATTCATGTTTTCTATACGGCCAATAGTCAAGCTAGCCCAATCCAAGAAAGTGGAGCAACTGCCATAGTAGCCAATTATAGAACCATGTATCTGCAGAAAAAAAAATACTAGCTTGATGGTTGGGTTATGCCCTAAATAAGAAGGTATATATACACCTTAAAAATACTTTTTCTCTGTCACAGCTATCTACAAAAAGTTATTCCCCAGGCTTTACATGTTGAAAGCAAGCCTTGAGTATGTTTTTCAAAGAAATCTACATTGCTGGATATAACTAAGCCTCATAAAGCCGTAATACCAATTTGAAAGATAATGTTCCCCAGCTGCTTCTTAAAAATTTATGAAGAAAGAACCTATTTTAGATAATAAAAAAGTGTGCAAGAATCAAGGTTATTCTGAGTGATCGTCTACCTCATAAACTTGCAAGTGACATCACTGTCAGAAACTATATTACCATCTCTTCTTTATGGCCTATTAAAGACATTTCATTTGCAGTTAAAATACAGCAAAAAGCCACTATCCTCCTTGCTTAGCTACTTGGAAAAAGAACTGCTGTGCTCAGATATCTTTTGGTTCCTCCATTTAGAGCTAGAGTGGGCTGGTGTTGCAGATATTTGCTTGTCTGCTGTTGAAAACGGCTATCAATAAAAGTTTTTTTTCCTCTCAAACACAATAACCTGTCTGTGTTATTAGCCTGACAATATCTGAACAGAAAACAAGGCTCTCGCAGCCGTTCCCCAGATACTAATGGCCCRAAGCCATAAGCTGCTACCTAGCACTAATCTTACAAGCTAAGCAACTTTGGGTCAGTTCATACTTGGTAAGAGACCTCCGAGGGCCGATGAAAAAAAAGTTGCCAAGTAATGTTCCTTCCTCTGGGGGCTACTAAATCAGCACACAACAATTAAGGTGGAGTTTGGTCTCTCCCTCTAGTGAGGTATTGAACTAGGGTAATGACCACTTATAGCCCTTAAAGACTCTTATTACCTCTTTTTATTATACTGACACTAGATCATTGCTGAAGCTAAATTCCAGTTTGGATAATCATATTCTAGCTGCTAGACTGCTCCTCTAATTGTGGAGAAGGTAAACATAGAAGAGGAAGGGATCTCAGGAGGTTGACTATACTCTTACCTCTCTGCCCTGAGGCACAACWAAGAACATCTAGACTTTCCCTGTGTGTCTAGCCAAATTTCATATTTTTTCTTGCTGCTGCTTACCTAATGTTATAGTTAAAAGATCTTCTCTAACATCTTCCCCAAAAATTAATTCAATTATTTCTTGTCCTACTTACAGGAGTGCCTAGAGTGATCACTATACCCTTCAAAATTTTTTTCCAAGTTTGAGAATTATTAGCATACTCCTCTCATAACCTATGTTTTCTRTTCAAAACAAATCCTATCTTTCAGTCCTTCCTGGTAAGTCTAGTTTCCTGTACCTTTTAATATTACTGTTCCTCTCAYTGAGGCCTTCTCCAGTTTGTATATATGCTCTTAAAGGTGGTGCCCAGAACAAGGCACACAAAGAATAACAACTAATACCCAGATCTTCAGCATTACACTCCCTTTTTGCAACAGAGTCACAGTCGCAACTGATGTTCATAATAGCTAAAATACTACTTACCACCTGCCTTAACAGGACAGSATAATGGTGATACACATATTGCATGACTAACTCTTCATGTCTGAGGTGCAGCAAGGTGATGGGAATGAACTCCTGATCTGAATTCACTACAAGGTCCAAAATGCTTCCTAGATCCATGCTGAAGCTCCAGTAACTCCCTTCTCTCTTCTCAGTTCAGGCAGATCTGCTCCTTTAAACATATACTGTTGTGATTAGCCTCACAACTTCCAAAGCTCAATAGTTTTAAACTCTGCTGTAATGTTCTAAGATTGCCCAAGGAATGGATAATTCATAAACTGTTATAAAAGTTAAGTCCCAACATGAAACTATTACACCAGCTGTTACACCACTGGATGTAAAAAGACAAAAATATCAGACAGACTGACTTCAGAATGATCAGGATTTCTCAAAGAATTTTGGCCCATGTTTGGCAAGGTGCAGAGCAACCCCAGACTCAACCAGCTTCCAAAGTTTAGCAGATATTTGAAGACGTAAAGTCAGCTTAAAAACAATATACATACAAATAAACAGTGAAAACACCTAATCCATTTGTTTACTAGATTCATGGAAGTATTAAAAAGGGTTCTTTGCATAAGYTCTATACATGATTGAAATAAATAGCATTGTTATTTTTAAAATAAAAAAAGCAAGTTTTAAGTAGAATCTTACAATGTAATGCGACTAAAACGAACTAAGTCATTTTGAACCTGCCATGTTATTAACTGCCAAACAATCTGTAAATCAGTTATTCTACATTAGTCTGAAGATACCACTCCACTATGTTTTTTCAGATTTTGAAAACATTAAAGATGGGATTATATCAGTCATTATTTCAGAGAAGCAGTAACCTCCTGAAATAGTCCTTGTAAAAAGAAAAAAAGCAATCTAACAGACAACAGCAAAAAACAGTTAGTTTGGGGGGGGGTTATGACAAACAAAAACGTAAGTAATTCCTATAAAAACATAACCTCACAAAAATGGTTCAGTTTTAGGCAATGATACCATACATTTCAAAGTATGATATAATCCCAAACAAAATACAAATGGACCCACGCAAAGTCTAACTCTTAGCTATTAATCACCAAAGGCAAACATTTTTATATCCATAGGTACGAGGTAAATAGCATCCAAAATAACATCAGGTTAACTTTAGCAGTGTCCCACACTCTCTACTTTAGGATAGCCACAAGAACAAACTAAGTGATTTACAGCTGATTTTACAACTTTAAAGTTTCTAATCTTATGGCAGGCATACTTTCAGAAAATACACCTGTGGCTACACACTACTGACTTTAAGCACTATATCAAACAAGCCTTTCAGGAGTCTTTTATTGCAAAACCCAAACTAACCCTCACAGAAACTTACACTTTCCAATGTCCGCAAGCTCTATGACTATGCCTCTCCTAAAAATTCAGATATGTCAAATTTTGGTTATTACTCATCAGAAAGAGCAACAGTATCTGCTCTTTGGTAGACTCCACTAGGAGCTGTTTTGGTAGCTCTGCCATTTCCCAGACTTGTCACATACTTCCGTTACTGAAGTAAGTTTATTCCCCCCTGCTTTCAGGTTAGTATTTGCCACATATGCATCTTAAGTGCTAAGGGATGAACCGCCTTACAATCTTGGTGGCAAATTCCTTCCATCTGCCTTACAGCCATTCTCTCCACTGGCAGAGATTTAGCACTGCGCCAGTGATCCAGGAAAACATATGATTACCCAATCAGTTTCCAGCAGATGCAAGCGCTATTTATGGATGAATCTCCATCTTCCCCATCCTATCTGAGTGCTTTTTTTTCTTTTGGTGCTCTTGTTTGTTTGACTGCAGTCCTACCTGAGAAATGAACAAATAACAGAACTGTGATTCAGAAAACTTTAAAATGGTTAAAAGTAGTCATCAATTCCCCTGTATGTTTTTACTTTATATATATACATATACATGGCCACAAAGTAGGATATCTAACTAGACCAATGGAAATACACTGTTCATCGGTCTTTTGCTTTAGTTCAGTGATGTAAGCACAAGCAGAGTTACAATGCAGTGGCACTAAGAAAACAGGTTAGCCTGGCTGATTGTTTCTTACTGCCACSCCAGTGGCTCACATATTGCGGTACGGTCCAGCAACAGCAACAAAACCAGCAGTGGCGGGTGGGGGGGGGACGACTTGAAAGAACAATTTATGGACATAGAGAAGAGACAGAGCATACAAAATTCGCAAGGAAAAATAATCCCAACCTGGTATAGCACAGCAGAGCTGCATAGAGAGCCAGCCCCTGTGCACTGGTCTCCATCGCTTTCCTCTGGATAGATTTTTGCACGCCAACAAACCTGGCAGCTAGCCAGGGGCTGGCAGCAGTTGCACATTACAGTCTCTCTCCAATGCTAGTGGTAAAAACCACAGGCCATTAATTTAAGCAGCTTTTTTGATAAGAGGCCCCACATTGTCCCAAGACAGTTTGAAGCAACTTAGTGAAACAAAATAATGCTTCCTGATGAAAAAAATGAAAATAAATATAATACTAACAAATATAAAAGCAAAATAAATCACCTGTTTTTTTTAGCTATCATACATCATCCTATATTTAACAAGAAAACAATGGCTTCTAGCTTATTTTCTCTTTAACATTGACTAGAAAAATCCTAAGAATTGACACTGCAAGATTATGGATGCCTCAACATGGTACAAACACCACAGTACATCAAGATGCCATACTGTCACGCGGAAGAAAAATGTAACCCTGTGACAACCTCACTGTCATCATTGCTACAGCGGTGAAGGCAGTAAGGAATTATCTCACKTCTTCCAAACTTTTCAGAAAATAAGGCGAAGACAGCCATGGTTTCACTTTTCCATCACAATTACCCATAGAAGATGAAATGAAGCAAGAAAAACTCCAGTGCAACTATAAATCACAGACAAAGGAAGACAAAGTATCTCCAAAATAAAATTATTTTTACCTTAAAAATACACCATAAGGAAGACAGTAACAAATTTTCTAGAAATTTTCTTTAAAAATATTGCCATGGAGGGCAGTCTTATACAAGAACGTTACCCCTTTCCTTAAAATTCAAGCTATACCAGAGTTCATTGTCCACCTCATCTTCAATTAAGCAATAAATTACTGGGGACACATATGCAAAGATAAAAAAGTGGATTTGCAAGTGAGACCCAATGATGGCAGCACATCAGCTCAGATAGTGGTCTGGATGTTTCTAAAAGGTCTCCTGATCACAGGCCTCCTCCAATAAATCTTGATCTATTGTATATGTAGAAAGCAGAGTGCAAAAAAAAAGTAGAGTGCAAAACAATTTTACAGGAAGAGATGGGTATCAGTCATCTGCAATGCATTTCAATGCAATGAAGCCTGTGTTACAGTCTCAAAGTCTTTAACATAGGCAGGTGATTGACACAACCTTTTCCATTCAATATACACCTTTTCTCTCCATCAGACATCATTGCTGACATTCCACAAGTAACTTTGTTYTTTATCCTTGTCAAGGCAAACATCTGAACTAATTTATTTTGCCCAGAAAGCTGGTCCCATCTCTAGCAAAATCACATTTGCTTGTCTTCAGGGTCATCCCAGGTTAAGTATCTGCGCTTTTCTACACTGAACATTACTGCTTGGTTCTGACAACAGGCTCTCAAAATAAAAGGTGACAAAATACTCGTTCCCAGCCTTTGAAAGCTGCCTCATCTCCCCCAAAAGGCTATAAAGAACATTTCAAACAATAAACATTCAAATTTGCTTCTCCTGAATAACAAATGATTCCAGAGAGCCTGGCATCTGGTACCTGCCAAAACCCAAGCTGGCATGGAGGCTGTCGAAGAAGTCAGCACCCTGCTGCTGGCCACGCTGTGAGCGCGGGTTAGTACTCACGTTCTTCACCTACTGAACTCCAGGTGCTAATGGTGGTCTTCGTGTCCCCCCAAAGGCCWGATGATCATTACCACGGTTGAACCTAATTAAAAGTCTACTTACTAACTCATTAACCAACTCATTAATTCTTGTGTGGACCACGTCTTAGAAATATTTCTTTATGGCCTTGAGTAAATGAAATGGCATCCAAATACCAGGAATTTTTCTTAAGCTTACTCATGGTGGGTGTGTTTCACTTTGCCCCGCTGGTGAAGCAAGCTGGGCAGTTCYGGACCCAGGCTGCCTCTCCAGCTCGCCCTTTACCTTATTCAGGTTACGCACGAGATTTCTCCACTTTTCCTGCAACCGAGCAGCAYCGCGGGCTGCAAGGTCTCTCTCCAGAAGGCTGCCGCGATCTGCTAAGGCTGCTCACCTCACCAAGTGCCCGCAGAGACCTCTGTTTGGGTACGATCAACATCTCAGCAACAGGGAAGGGTCCAAACGCGCTACAGGCCACGAGCGCAGCTCCTCGGGGACAACAGYGCTGCCGCCTCAAGGCACGCCGCGGCGCGAGACGCCCCGGATCCCAGCCCTCGGGGGCAGCTCCAGCTGCCCGCGCCGCCTGCGAGCCTCACGTCCCCTCACGGCGGGAGCCTGCG
>NW_028186368.1:11823-178373 GCF_003343005.1 Rhea americana | reverse complement strand
GGGCGGAGCCGCGGCGGCAGCGAAGGTGTTACAAAAGTAAAGGTTTGCGTGTTACAAAAGTAAAGGTTTGCGAACGTAATTCTCGTTTTTTACCCCCCCCCCCCGGGGGGCCGCCCGTTCTTCTCCCGTCCCTGTGTAAGTTCGGCAGAAAGGTCCCGCGCTCGGGCGCAGCCGTTGCGGCCGCCCGTCCTCGCTGAGCCGCGGCCCCTGCGCGGGCCGCCTGCTCTGCGGGCGAGCTGAGGGCGCTCCCGGTGCGGGGCGGCTCGGGGCTTTCGCCTCGCGTGTCCGTTTTCCTCTCGTATTTCAGCAAACAGCGGATTTTTTTTYCACCTCTTCTTCCTCATCTCTTCTCGGTGTAAGGCTTTCTGCCTGTTTAAAACAGCACGCGAGGATTCTCAGCYTTCACGAAACGTGCTCGTGCCTTGCGCCGGGCAGCAAGGAGCCTCCTCTCCCTGTTGCCCCACAAGSTGCGCAGAGCAAAAAGTACTGCCGCATGACACAGACTGGCAGCGAAACRCTGATTTTGAAGATGAGCACAGAATTGCTACTGGCGGCAGAGAGCATCATACTCCCTTAACTAAAAACAGACATCGGTCCTACTGGATCTAACTGCTATGTGTGTTCCACAGATTTCCRCAACTCTCTTTGCACAGAAAACTTTAAAAATGTAAAAATCCTCAAATATTTGAAAACTTATCTGCGGTGATAGCAGAGTTCTAAATCGCTAGAAAGAAAAAGTTTGATGTTTGCTTTTAAGAAAACCTTGAGAGCAGAGAGAACGTGGGGCTGTGGATCTTTGAACATCACAGAAAAGGCGAGACAGGCAAATTCCTTTAGTTTCCCATTGGCAACCCCTTTGCAACAGTTATTTAATGATTTCTCTTATGGCATTTTCAGTTCAGACATCTTGTCTACTGCCATCCATCTTCTGCCTCCTCCCACTGTCAAGACTTGTGTTTATCTTCTGGCTAGTCAAAATGCCTGCCCAGATCTCTACGCAAAATTAAACCCTCGGCAGAAAAAAAACACTGCTGGGAATACATTGGATTCTCCAGGGGCTGATAATGGAAGCAAAATGTTCCTCTTATAAAAGGAGCAAATTAATAAAAATGCACTTTTCTACTCTGCTTAACAGCATCGCTGGATTTGATGAGCCTTTTTGCCAAAAACTACAGGATAGAATGAAGGAAGATTTTCTTTTTTTCTCTCCTCCTTCCTATGTTCCTGGCTGATACTTTGAAAACGGAACACTGTTGCTACATACACATGAAAACAAGAGAGTTTTTGTGTAGAAGCTTCCACAAGGTTTAGAGTGAAAAAGCCAGTTGCTGCCACCGTGTCATTGGAAAAGTGTCCATAAAACGAAGCCCAGCGCCCGCCCTGCGGAAGATGCGTGGCTGCACCAGGCATCTCAGCCTGAGTCCCGAGGAGACAGCAATCTGGGTCCGGGTCCATCCCGTTGCCTTGGGGTGCAGCTCTGCCATAGCCCCAGGAAACGTCAGGCAAAGTGGTTAAGGCTCTCTGGGTGACTTGTTGGTGCTCACTTAGCTGCAAGTCTGGTCTCCCCTGTGCTCCTTAAAATTGCCGCTGGAAATGCTGGAAGTGCTGAGCCGTGCACCGAGCAACAGACCCCCCTGGGCCCCAACGCAGCCAGTGGCTCTGCGAATGACGTACAGCCCTTTCTCCTTCATGTGCTTTAAATCCCACTTAAAACACCAGGAAAGAATCTCCGCTATCTTTCAGACGTTAGCAACCAAGAAGTAAATTGGCCGCGTCAGTCTACTATCTGCTTACTGCTGTGAAGAAATGTGCGTCTGAAAAGCTGTCGTGGCTAACGCTCGGCTGCGTGGATCGTTAATACCACTTCTTAGCTCACCACTGGTAGGTTTGAAGATAACRACTGAAAAAAACGTTCATGTGGTCTCCCGTCAGCTCTCCTCAAGCTCATGGGCTATTTAGGCAGCTTAACAAAAGATTGATCACACTGGTAGCACTGTATGGGGGACGCAGGCAGAAGCTCTTTTCCCTCTGACTACAGAGAAATTCAAACAGCACAAACTAGCCACATGCTCTGAATTTGATGAAAAGTATTTGATAGTAACTGATCTGAAGAAGGGATTAGAAACCAAGACTTACCTCTGAGTCATGCATTCACACACAGACACCCCTATATCTATGCCCATAAAAAGCATTCGCTGCTGCAATAACAAGGGGGACAAGAAGGCTCTTTGGTAAAAGATGCTCTGCAGCCCTTCGCTATCCTTAGACACTAGCTTTATTTATTTAACTCGAAACTTTGTGGCACCTACAAATGCGACTATGCCTCCAACAGCTATGTTTCACTTAGAGAGAGGAGCAGTAGCACATGTTAGATTTGGCCTTTCTCTAAAATACCTGATTATTCTGAGCCTGCAAAAATATACCTGCAGTTTAAAGTAGAGGTTGGTGATTTTATTGAAAAGATTCTAGTATAAAATTAGAAAACAAACTGCTAGTTTTTTTAAAAGAGATTCCAGTTTATGGGAATTAAGTGGTGATGTCTCATGCAATTCGTAAGCTATTGCACAAAGATTTTTGCAATATTAGTTTGTTGTCTACATTTCCCCTCTATCTGTACTGTAATCTCAGACAGATGATCAACTTTGCTTAAAAATTACCCCAAGTTTCTATTAGAAATGTCTATTTTCARTATGTTTGAAGGGATACCTTGTATTACTCAGGACTCAGGTTTCTCATTTTATTTTGATGCAATCGATTTTAATGGCATTCTCGCTCTTCTAATTTTAAGGACAAATAGCTTTCATTAAGAAGTGTAATTTGGCAAAGGAATTAATCTTTAATTCTCAGAATTCTACAAAATACCGTGGCTGGGGTAGTAATTACAGTTTTAAGAAGTTATATGAGCCTTTTTATTGCATGTATTTAACGGGCTTACATAGTACAGTACAAATGCTGGTAATAGCACTGGAGTTATTTAACAGATGTCATAATTTGTTCAATGCAAGTGACCTTCTTYCATGTGTGCTTGGGGAAAAAATCCTTCCGAGGGGAGATGGAGAGTCAAAGCACAGGGGCTGCTGAAGAGCAGAATAGCAACATGGTCCAGGTAGCAGTTTCAAAATATTGATCATAATTGATGCTCCATGCATGTATCATCGATGATACCAAGCTGGGAGGAGTGGCTGAGACACCAGAGGTCTGTGCTGCCATTCAAAGAGACCTGGACAGGCTGGAGAGCTGGGCGGAGAGGAACCTCCTGAGGTTCAACAAGGGCAAGTGCAGGGTCCTGCACCTAGGGAAAAATAACCCCAGGACAAGCTGGGGACCAACCTTCTGGAGAGCAGCTCTGCAGAGAGGGACCTGGGAGTGCTGGTGGACAACAGGCTGACCATGAGCCAGCAATGTGCCCTTGTGGCCAAGAAGGCCAATAGTCTCCTGGGGTGCATTAGGAAGACTGTTGCCAGCAGGTCGAGGGAGGTGATCCTGCCCCTCYCCTCAGCCCTGGTGAGGCCTCATCTTGAGTACTGTGTCCAGTTCTGGGCTCCCCAGTACAACAGAGACATGGAGCTACTGGAGAGAGTCCAGCGTAGGGCTACAAAGATGATCAGAGGGCTGGAGCACCTGCCCTRTGAGGAACGGCTGTGAGAGCTGGGCCTSTKYAGCCTGGGGAAGAGAAGACTGAGGRGGGATCTTAYCAATGTGTACAAGTACCTGAAGGGAGGGTGTCAAGGGGACGGGGACAAACTCTTCAGTTGTCCCATGTGACAGGACAAGAGGCAATGGGCAGAAATTGAAGCACAGGAAGTTCCRCCTGACCGTGAGGGGGAATTTCTTCCCTGTGAGAGTGACAGAGCACTGGCACAGGTTGCCCAGAGAGGTTGTGGAGTCTCCTTCTCTGGAGATCTTCAAGGCCCGCCTGGATGCAACCCCGTCTACCATGCTCTAGGTGACCCTGCTGAGCAGGGAGGTTGGACTAGATGATCTCCAGAGRTCCCTTCCAACCTTACTGATTCTATGATTCTATGGTCTTCTGAAATCTGTGGTGCAATGCTTTGTGCTGTTCCAGCAGGCTCCTTCTCACGGCAGTTTGGCYGCAGTGCAGTGTGGAATAGCTTCAGTGATACGGACTTACTGGTATTGCTATGAAGTGGATTAACCTCCTTAGCCCAGTGTTGGTATATAGGTGTATATATATATGCATGTATATAYAGGTGACATTCTTTTGGCGTGTGCTTTCCCACAGGGTGCCTGCATCCACCCTTGGTCGTGGGAAGTGCAGGCCAGCCAGACTGCTTGGGGATGCATTGAGGATGAAGTAGGTCTGTGAAGATCCAGGTTCCTTTGCAGGGCAGGGATGCTTCAGGTAGTAAACACTCTGCCAGGCTAATGTTTGATTTTGCATCCAAACTGTCATCTCACTGGCAGTCCGCTTGTTAGGAGGAGCTTGTTTGGACATATTTGTTTGATTTTCTTCAGGAAAAAAGGTAATTTCTCTGAGCTATGTTAAAAAGTAAAGTACGTACTCCCAAAAGGGTAAAGGCTCTTTTCTCGTGGCCTGGTTGCCCTCCCCTGCAGAGCCTTCGTGGAGGGTGGTGGAGGGGGGATGTGGCTGCAGCCCACTGCTATCCTTGTGATAAGGCTGGACAGAAAGCAGGCAGCTGTCAAGGAAACCTGCTGTGCCAGCCCTGAGCCGTCCAGGGGCTACCTCAGAAGCTACTTACCTCTCCTTCAAGGCAAAGGAGAAGTAACTAGTCTCAGTCATAGCTGGGCGAAAGCCCGAAGCCAGGCTAAAATGCAGCTTACCCTGGCTGGAGTGCAGGGCACCCAAGCAAGCACTGGGCACCCAGCACTGAGATCAGTACGGCAGAGGCTGAAAGAAGCAAATTTCCCCACTAGCATCTCACTCCTCCCTCAGGCTAAATGAGAGGGGAGGAAAGTGATGACTGATATACAGCAATGGGAACCTTTAAAAATCAAGGGCTTTTTGCTCAGTCGTTGTGCTAATGTGCTCAGTCTTGTCCCTCTAATACAAACAGCAGCAAGATTGCTCTCAGAAACCCAGACAAGAACATTTTAGTGCATAATTATGTATGAGCTGCAAGAGAGTGAAAAAAAAAGAGTGAAAACATCTGTTCACATACAGTTTATTGCCATTCACTTAAGAGGCCCATTAAATGCCAGAAAAAGGCAATTTATCCTTCTGTTTGAGGCAGTTATCATACTGCAAATCTCTATGGCAATCAACTCCATGATTATCCCTGGGATCCTGACAACGTGCAGATATACTCAGAACATGGAAAAAAGATGCCTTACCCTCCATGACTTATGGAGGATTTTTCAAAAGCAGGTTAGCCAGTGCTTCTCAAAGTTTTACCCTATACTTCACTTCTGTGAAAAGGTGGGTTGTGTCTTGCAGTCTGAGGCTTTCAGAGTTTTCCTGATGCTTAATTTATTTACTTCATGGACTAGAAAGTGGGCAGTTATTAGAAAGTGAAAGCAAAGTTACCAAGCTCCGTGGGCAAAAGGCTCCAGGACTTGGCTACCATGGTGAAAACTGCACAGTGTACTTTGGCCTTGTGCATTCCACTTACAAGGCATGGAAAGAACTGCTCACCGAAGGAAAGGATGCCACAAAGCTGGGAAACTGTGCAGAGCTGCCAAGCCTAGAGAAGAGAAAACGTGGAGGGAACGGTGCATCCTAATCATGTCTTCTCCTAGCAGGATGTCGTGTTGCTTGGCCCTGCAAGGACTCATAACTCCTGATCTTCTCCTGGGCTTCRGATATTTAAGCTCCTTTCTTTCAAAAATCAAGAGGATTGTTTTCTGTGAAAGTACTGCTAAAAGAGAAATTGCTCTTCTTTAATCCAGTATCCCAGTGACTGGGCTCTTCCCCGAGATGTGAGAAGCCTGAACACAGCTCTTTGCATGCTCAGAGGAGACAAGCTCTCCCACCTGCTCGGAGACTGCTTTACTTGCTAGGCAGCAAGACGTGCAGGARGAGAGGCTGTACCTCTTGAAGCCTGGTTCTGCACTCCTTTGGTGAGAAGGAAAGCCAACAGAAGGGTGAGGTAATCTTCCCTCCTTGGCTCCAGCGCATTCCCTGAGTGAAGGTTTGTTTTCCAGACCTTTGCTTTAGCCAAAATATTAATTGAAGCAAGGGTGGAGCCGAAGCTGTGAGTCCTGCCACGGCGCAGGTGTAAGTTAGCAGATCGCCAAGACAAATGTGTCGCTGGCCGTGATCACAGGCAGAACTGGCAGCAGGGAGATCTCTGGAGAGCTGGCAGTGACTTGAGGATTAGTCAGGAGTTTTGAAAATACTCCATTCTGATAGAAGTGCATAAAGCAGAAATGAGGACATAAATCCCTATGTCCTTTCAATAATATAAGTAAAGTTAGAAACATGAGATTGTTGGCATGGGGAATGTTCTGGRTAGGTGACAGTGGCTGCTGGGAACACTGTGTCACCCACAGCTTCRTTGCTGTCCTGCTGAAAAGCTGCCTAGCAAGCCCTGCCACACACGGGCAGCCCAGCGAGGAGCCTGGACTTCCCTCTGCCGATGGGTTGCAGAGGAGCACAACATATGCAAGGTCTTCAGAAACACTGACAGCTTGTTCGGTTGCTTAATTCTCTGGTGACATAAAAAACAAACAAGAAAAGCCCTCACTCCTTTTTGCCTCATTAAATTTAAGGAAAGGCTAATGCAAGGCGGTCAACTGAGACATTACAAAAGTGAAATAAAAGGACAGCAAAAAGCAACTGTGACAGAAGCACAGTRCGTGCGGCAAGCCCGTTAAAAATATGAGAACTATATTCTCCGCATTGTAGGCAATGGAAATAGCATGAGCACAAATGGAGGAGAGCAATGAATTCAGAGAGTGCGGTCCTGTGCTCACTGAAAGAAATGGCAAAGTTCTGCTTGCTCTCAGTGGTGTCAGGTGACGTCTCAAAGGAGTGAAAACAAAACACAAGAAAAAGTGTCTCTTGAAATTTCTTTCACATTTAGAAATATCATTTCTATGAAACGATCATTTTCGGTACAGCGAAGTAGTTCACTCRTAAAAGAATATTTCTTTCCTTTTCTCCTCAGCCATTGCATTTCTTCACATGGCTAAATTTTGACTCATGGCACTTTTCCTTCTCCAAAAAATGTTAATTTTGCCTTCTTTTTTGAGGAACACAAACATTTGGGGGAGGAAATTCCCTGGAAAGAGAAAAGACCATTTCTGATCAGCTTCAAACAGTGCTTCTAGCTACTAAAGAATCTGCGTGCACAGCRTGAGATGAGACGTGCACCTGGAAGGGCAGCCGAGGCATCGGGGCGGGCAGCTGGCGGCGCTGCGAGAAAACTGCCCTTGGCTTCCACGCGCTCAGCACCGGTAGCGGTACCAGGGGAGCCAGGACCGCGGCCGGACGGCTGCTCCTGCTAGCGGCTTTAGGGCCCCAGCACAAGGAACTGAGGACTCTTGGCTACCCATGAGAGTGTTTTTCMCCACAGCCTTTTGGTGGCAGAGAAGTGCTAGGAGATCCTGTAATAGCAATGGTTTGATCTAAGATTAAATCCAATTATTTTTATTAATGACAGCACTGGTATGTTGCTCCCTCTCATGTTCTCATTTCCTCAATGCACATTTTCTTAYACTCTCTCTATAACATTTCAAAGTACTAACTGAACGTTATTATTTCTCAAGCTCGACTGCTGCTCCCTCAACCTTCAAGCCACCTGTGCATTACACATATGTGGGAGCTCTGTAGCCCAACAGGCTACATTTCCACTTACCTTCTTAATTTAGCATCACTGTGTCTTCCCCTTGTGGTGGAATTTGTGTTTTCCTTAGTAACTTCTTAATCCAACATCGCCCTCTAGTGGAAAATAGAGAATAAAGCAGAATAAAAGAAACCATCCCACAGCAATTACAATTATTCGAGAAGATGTGAAAACAATACAGATGTCTGCCCAGGCCTTGAGTTTTCCCTTTAATTGCTATATTTATCCCAAACGAATTAGAATTTATGAGACTGAAGTTTGTCTCAAGAAGTCGATTCGTTTGGGAAAGAATGCTAATGAATGGCACATGCTGTTTTTTCTCTATTTTTTGAAGAAACTGGCAAATGTGTTTAAATATAGGCAAAAGTCTATATTGAGACAATATATCTTTACAGCTTTGTTTTTGTGACACAAGATGAGTAAAATTCATTATTACAGAAAACTATTAATTTGTGCCTAGGTTCTAARATCTATCATACAGCCCATCTGCTGGCTGCAATCCTAAGGATTGATAAAAATGTTTCAAATATAATTGTTCCTTTGTTATGTTGTAATTATGCCTCTGGAGTTCATTATGGCTGAGACAGATCGGTTGCCATCTGTCAGGCATGTCTATTCCACGTAGATTAGAAAGTGGGGATAAGAAGGAAATACTCGTGTATGGTCCATTTAACTTTTGTCTGGACACGCAAGGCCTTAGGAATGGGGCAGTGATAAAATGCCTCATGAGACCAGGCCATTTCTGAAACCTAATTAACATTCCCAGGGATTTCAGACTGAATAGTGAAAGCCATGGGAGGAAAGGACATTATGCTGGGTAGAGAAAGACAAGAAAAGATGTGCCTTGAATTGAGCTGTGGAGCTTAAGCAGGTGAAGCTCAAACTGCTCTTGTGCTTCAAGGAGTGCTGACAGCTTTCTACAAGTGATGGCCAAGTCTTTCTTTAAGGGCCATTTCATCAGGATGGAAAATTGTTGAGATTTAATGACTTTCAACTGTTACCCCTCTCCCACGTGCAAGAGTTTCTCTGGCACTTCCAGGTGAAGAAGTAACAGCACAGACAGATTTAGAGTCAAAATGGAGTTTCACAAATTCCTTAGCTACCAGCTAAGCTGGAGTTGGAGCTAAAGAGTTAACACAAGTCACTGGTTTGCTTCAGATCCTGGCAAGGCTCTTAAGTGAGGAGCAGAAGCTCAGGGATGACTGATGAGATGTTGCCAGAGACTAACACAGGAGGGAGGGCAGCTGAAGAGCACAAGGATTCATCTCTGTAGCCTTCAGCTACCTCAAAGCCAAGGTTTGCATGTAAGCAAGCCAGCTTGCAGGCATCTCAGAGTTGTGAATCCCCTTTGGGGGTAGGTGTGTACTTGGCTCAGGGCACTATCATCAGGAAATGCCCATGTCAACCCTGATAAAGCCAACTCTGACATGGGACGTCATGTCGCTGGGGCCGTGCAGTGCTGCTCCTGGRCTAAGTAACACCGTGGAGGGTGGCCCAGGGCCTGGGTGACCTGATGCCTTGCTCAGAGCTCCACCAGACCAGTTTATTTCTGTGCTGTGTGACAGGCACTGCCTTATAGAGAAGCTAATGGAGGRACAAGCATCCGTGCTTCCTTCTTTCTTTACTATGTAGATAGAAAATTGGACTCAGTAWTTAATTTCTGGCTGTGACTGAGAGATTATGATATAAATGTATAAATTCACAAAAGATGACTAAAGCGTAGTACGTGGTTTCAAAAGTGATCTGACAAATGTGTGGAAGATATCACTTGAGGGCTATGAAACACTAAGCCACTGCTCAGCTGAGGAAGCGCCCCAGCCAGGAAGGGCTAGAAGTGGCCCTCTTCTGCTGGGCCACTTCAGGCAGCTTTTAGAAGTAAATTAGAAGAAATCCCACCATCCTGCAGAGTGGAAATACACAACCAGAGCTCAAACATGATTTGAGTTTCTCATGGTGCTAYGAGCATACCATTGTCATTAGTAGAGTTTCTAGCTCCAGACTAAGCTGAACTGTTTGTTTGTGTTTCTTAGATGAAAATCAAGATTAAGAAAAAATAACTCTTCCTCTGGGTTTTTTCCACACGTTTCCTTGTTCCGTGTTAGCTGAGGACAAAGCTGCAGCTCAACAAACACTATGCCGAGACCACCGCCAAAAGAAGCAGCTCTGCCCTCTCCTGTCGCTGGAAAGGTGAATTAATGGCGAGGGGGAGAGAGGAGCAAAATTAGCAGCTAGAGCTGAGAAGAAAAGGGCAAGACACCTGAAAGCAAGGCTGGCTTAGGCTGATCCCAAGCAGATTAACCTGTGCTTTAATATGACGACATTCCTTTAGACAGCTGTCCCTCGCTAAGGATAACTGTCTTCGTCGCCACTGAGAGTAGCAGGAGTTGGCAGCCTTTGCAAAYGTGATAGCTATGCATGGGCTTTTTTTTCGCCCTGTCAAGCCCCACTGAGTGGAAAAAAAAAATGAACTTGTTTATGAAAGAAAACACTTCAGAAGAGACCTCTGCTTCATTATTAGACTTTTATTTATCAGTTAATTTTAATCACRTGAATTCTTGAAAGGTTTTGATTTGTTTTGTAATTGTAAGGACAAAAGCCAGTCAAAAATGGATGCTAATTCTCTTAAATGAGTCATTTAAGATCTAATGAGYAGTTAATCCCTAACAGTCAGACATTCATCCTGTACTTTGACAGTAAGCTCTAATTCTGGGCAGTGAATATCTTCAGACACATCCAAGGGCTTGAACTGTGGAAAGTGGAAAGTTCAGCTCAGCCCTTACATGACAGTCAGAAGTTTGGCTTCATCATGAGAGATGAGTTCACTCACATCSCATTTCAGAAAAATTTGTCTTTATAGTGTTTAGCTTGACTTAAATGTTTTTTCTCTCTCTTATRTAACTGAAATTGGTGTTAAGATCCATGTTGGTTTGTCACTGGTTAATCATATCAGTCGTTGCAAGAAAAGGAGTTACAAGTTACATGTTACAAGTGCTGATGAGAAGCAGCCAGGAAAGGATACACGCCTAAGCCTGCCCTGAAAAATCCTCTTCCGCAGGAGACAGGCCATGTCAAAGCTGCTTTTGAGGTSGTACATGGGAAAAAAAACCAAAAAAATAAAGAGAGCAAGGTCTCAAAGGTTCAGGAAAAAAGTGATTTGCAAGCTGGCATGAGAAAAGATACACAAAACTATAGCTCATACAGGGCAACTTCCTCTCCCAGAAGCCTTGTGTTTCCTCCTGAGGTGTAACATTAGTGAATGCAGTGATCAGTCTCATAAACCTGCTCTTAAAATCATGCTTGTGTGGTCACTGCACGTGACAGTGACCTAACGTTTTTTGTAAGAGCTGACCTAGAGCACTGCAATGCAGCACTATGTGGGGTTTTCATTTCCCTGTAGATTGTATAGAAAATGATAAAAGTTTGTTRGCAAGATGGCAGGAACAAGGGCAATATTAGATTAGATTTAGTACAGTAGTAGAAAATTAGTTTTGCTGAATCTGAATCTAGTTCATCCAATACAATTTAGATGCAGATGAACAAATGGCACATTTATATCATTTATATTATACTTCAGCAATATGATTCCTGCTATATGGACATTTATTATCTCTCATCCTTCTCAGCACAAACCTAGGAGAAATCACTGAGGCAAGAGCAATACTAGACGGAGGAGACAGGCAGCTGTGCTAATGCTTGGATCAACCCATCACACCTTCTTAGAGTGCCACCTGTAAGCCGGGTGAGATACCACCAGGCGCCTGCAATGGCGCTAGCTGTTAGCTTAGGTTTCTTCCATCCAGAGGTCCAAAGATGCTACTAGGGGATGCAGTATTAGCTTATCATTAATGGAAAAGAAACCTCTGAAGTTCAAAGCTTGGCCCTCGATGAGGAGTCTTGCAGGGCGGCAATGCACTCCCCTACCAAGTGGGCAGCCTCTTTGGCTGTGCCCCTGTGCATYGAAAAGCCACCTGACCCGTGGCCATAGTTGTGGACCACCAGGAGCTTTGCTCCTCCTTGGCTCAAGACCTCTCTCTCCAGTCTCACGCACGCTCGGGACGGCCTCAGGCCCACCTTCACCTTTATATCCCGAGCTTGATGAAGTGAGGGCTCAAGGGAACAGCATCTGTCAAAGATATCTTTGGTAGTGCTGGGATCAGGGGAGAGGCTCCAGTTTTCCCTTTCCCTGGTTCCCCCTAGGGTTACACTGTGTATCCCTGGGTAGATGTAAGTTAAGCCATCCCCATCCCGGATAAAGTTTTTCACCCAAGGAGCATGAACCTCGAGTACTTGGCCCCTGACAGGAAACAGCTTCTGGTCCCCCACGAGCTGGTGGGCACCAATGCCCGCACAGTTGACAACGATGTTATATTCGCTGTGCAGCTCCCATAAGTTTGTGACTTTCCTGGTATACATCTGGACACCTTTTGCTTTCAACCTGGAAAAAGACAAAACAAAATAAAACACCCTGAAGTGAGGCTGAAATGAAACCCCTAAACCCTCATGTAATTGTTATGCACATCAAGTAAGTGAGATTGTCTTTAACATACAGATCAAAAACAAGCAACAGATGGGACAAAAAGCAAAGGAAGTGGTATGGGGCTTCTGTTTGTGGTTTGTCTGATTTGACCTGATCAAAAATATTTTTTAGTGTGAGMAGGAAAAGATACAGCAAGTTGATAGCTATTACAGAGAAGGGTCTGACATAAGATCCTAGATACATATTCAGACAGATCCTCGTGGTCTCATTGATTCATTTCTATAACGATTCCAAACTTTAGCAGCCCCAGCAAGCTGAAAATGTCACTGCTCATGCTGTTCGTGATAGCATGTCCCCTTTTAATGTTCGTGTTGCATACTGTCACGTTCATTCCCTTGACACCAGGGGAGCCACTCWGCAGTACTCGGGTACTAAACTCAGTCACCTCATGCCATGTCARATGCCCTGGAGTCTCAGGGATGTCCCTACAGGCTGGGCAGGTATGGCATAGGAYCCACAGGAGACCTGGGCCTTCGGGAACAGCGGCTGGGAGCCATACAGCGTAGTACAGAGCATTAACCACCCATCTCCGAGCACCAGAACCACTTCACAGGCATCAGCCAGGCCAGCGGGCAGCCTGACTGTCTCAGGCAGAGCTTGCATTTCTAAAACTATTCCTGTAAGGTCTTTTTTTCTTCTGTGTTTACTTTTGTGCACCTCCCTGCGTACCCTTCTGCAACAATAATAAGGGATTGCTCTGCAGTTAAGGGGGCCTCCCTTGCAAATGCAGGGGGCTGCAGGGCCTGGCAGGAGTTAGAAAGGAAAGAAGTATGAGGAGAGCAAGGAGAGCGAGACCCCGTTCCCAGAGCCATTGCACCGAGCAGCATTTGCTTCTGTTCACACTATTTGGAAATGGAGATCTGCTGCAGGATGGRCAACATAGTTCTGGACAAGTTCAGTTCACAGACCACCATCTCAAGCAAAACTCAYGCCTTCCCAAGGTTCATCTCTGGGCTAAATTTCAAGCTAAACTCCACCCAGAACTTGCCTGAAGCTTGAACTCCTTCCTGGTGGAGAAACRTTTCCCTGGCCCCAGGGAAATGCTCTGTCCGAGTGAGGTGAAGGCACCATGCACTGCCAGCCACACCAAGTGCTTGGCATCTTTGGCAGGAGTTTTGGCATGAGCAAATCAGGAGACAGGCCATTGATCCAGGCACTAAGTGAGAAATCTTGTCCCTTGCAATACTCTGGCAGCTGGCAAAGTGATCGGTCCAAATATAAGTTGGTAGTTTCCTCCAAAGCAATGAATGAGCCAAGGATCAGCTCAGTGCTTCAGGACCCGGATTTGGGTGCAGCAGGACACAGACTGGCTGGGAAGAACTGGGGAGGTCCCATGCAACAGCTCTGCCTGGACAAACTGCTGGGGATCTCACAAGCATTGTATTTAGGACTCTGCCATTATGCCACCAAAAATACAGCAATATTAAAAGCTGCTGAAAACTCCTGAATTCAGACAAGCAAGCAGGAAAAGGTTCCTATTTTTGAACCAGCAAAGTGAACACAAAAACAGTTTTCCTTGTCAACTGCGAAGAGAACGGTCCATAAATACTGCTCAGATCACTGGGGTTTTAAGAATTAGTTACATGATTGCTATGCTCTCTTTTCTAATCACCAGAGAGAAGAGAAAGAAAAGAAGCTTGATCATCTTATTAGACTACATCCTCTGAGAAATAAGGAGGCTATAACAGGAATAAGGAGGGAGCAGAAATCACATGACAGATACCAAATGGATTTAATAATTTAGTTGTGCTTCAGTGGAAATTTCCCATGGGGTGAGCAACGAAACATGACAGAACATGTGTTCGGAGGAGACAGAACAGCCGTCACGTGGCCTTGGTGGCACTGGCGTGCTCCCAATTGGGCGGGTTGTAAGAACAAGCAACATTTTTTCACAATTTGCATTGAGATGAAAGATATCCTAGATTAGCTGGCAATTTGTACCATGATGAAGGTACATGGCTTGTTACTTAACCTCAATTCAGCTTGCGGCTCATCACTTTCTCCCAAGCCAAGACAACTGTTTGCTCATTTTAAGGGTACTAAGTGGACTAAAYGTACACTCCAGGTGCCAGAACTTTTTTAGATCTGCATCCTGTGACTGACTCCCCTGTGGTTCTTTGAAATCCATGTAATTTGGGGAAAGCTTGTCTTGCCAACACGTATAACCTTCCTGTCAATCCAGGCATGACTTCTAAAGCTGCGATTCCCCTGAGTGTATCACCYGTTCTGCGCAGGAAAATGTTTCCAGAAGGTTTGTTACAAGACGATGTTATCTAAGCTTTTTTTACCTGCCCGGATTAAAAATGACTGAGGTTGTTGACCAAATTTGAGRTGAATTGGACCAACCAATTCTTAAATCCAAAGTCCTGGCAAATTAGACATCTTCCCAGATATCCACATTCCCCTCAGGAACTAGAGGTATCTTGAAGAGTGGAGGAATATATCTGGGAAGTCTGGCAAGTGAGGAGAACCCATGTGCTCCCCTCGGATGTGGCAGGTTCCCAACATATCTTAAAAGTTCAGCTGGCCTGTGGCTCCCTGTGGCTGTATTAATGCTGTGCTCAGARGTATTCCCAATTTAAAGCCCCATGGTATAACCAGAGTGATAGAAAGTTGTCAGTAYGAAAATGGGGCCTTTAAAAGTTTGGAAAGATTGGGTATTTATTGCTAGTGCTCTCCTCTAAGAATCACCTTGCTGGAATTTCCCCAGTGAAAAAGAGTCCTTTTCCAGATGAGTTCAAACCTATGATTCCCAACCTCTTATGAGTCCCCAGCTTCCCACAGTCCCTTCGGTTGGATGTCGCTCTGCACCCTCAGCCTGCAGCAAAACCAACCTTTTCTCCAGCCACAGTAGGTAGGGTGGGCAGTTGCATTTCAGCGTCGTAAAGGCCTGACCACACACGTGCTGTGGGAATTTCTGGAGTTCGGCTTCGGACATAGGTCGAAATCCCAGGACGACGTCAGACCAGAACGGTAACTCTTCCTTGGGAGTGCTCTTAAACACCTGCCAGCTGAAAGGACATGGATAAAAAGCAGCAGAACTTAGTTATGATTGCTCTACCATGTCACGTCACTGCGACCTTAGCTGAAAAATAAGAGTTCAGGAATCCGTTCYCATTGATCAGTGCAGCTCACCAGTGTTAATAGCAAAGGGAAAGCATTGCTGCCTGCAGCCRTAATAAACGCCTCTGCAAACAGGCAGAGGGGCTGTCACAGTCGAGCTGGAGGGCTAGATATTGGGATAAATAATGTGGAGAGAGGCTCAGAGTCTAGATTGAAATTTGCCAAATGTCAAGAACTGAAGAAAATAATATGCTCACAAAAGGCCTACTATGTGGCCTATGCAATACGGGGGATGGAGGGACAGGGACTATTTCTAATATAGTCTCTGTCCTCTTGCGTCTCCATGACCACTCTCAGTTGGGACACAAACTCCTCCAGGGGCAGGAATGATGTCCGTCAAAACCGTCCTCCTGCTCTCCACTTGCTCTCCAGCTCCCTGGAGCAAACCTGGGGAGATGCTCAGGAGTGCAATTACAGCAGCCCTGGCTCCTGARGGCTCTGCACTTTGGACAGGAGGAGGTTTATGTCTAGATCCCATTGGCTCCAGAGTGGCTCTCACAAGGCTCATCAGCAAAAAAAATCCCCTCTAGCTTAATAGCTTTTCTCCATATGGTCTTAAACCCACATTTCTTTCCAGCTCCTCACACAACAGTCTCCCAGCAATTATAAAAGCATGAAGTCCCCTCACCTAATGCAGTGTGCCCACCACTGCTGTGGCSTCCCCAGCTGGACCTTTTTGCAGGGCCACCCTCTGTGTAGGGTCACACCATTTTTGGGTGCTCATAAAGCTACACAGTGTCCAGCCTCAGCACTCTCAACAGGCAGATCTCTGTGTACATATTAGGCAGCATGAAACACCCATGCATACACTGATCGCATCCGTACACCTAGCTGCTAGAGCTGGAGGATCCTGCAGTCCCAACCCTATGCAGACCGCCCTGCTGCAAGCAATTGATGGATGACAGTACGGAAAACATCAGTTATAAAAAGATACTTGTGGCAAGCAGGCCAGCTGAGAGTGTTCCTCTCTGTACCCCTATGGATGAATCTTGCTTGAAAATATATCCTACCTGAGCAGCTGCACTACAGCTTTTGGGGAGTACGGCCAGGTTCCCCACTCTGGATGGGGAATGCAGCTGGTCTCCAGCAGGGTATTGGCRCTGTGTGCTGCAGCGCGTGGCACACGGGCACCAGGCAGCCTCGGAGGGCTGCTCTTACCCGGACACGAGGTGAATGCCAGCCTCCGACGCCTCYGCCGAATTGCTGATGGCAAACAGGTAAGTGAACGTCTCTTTGAACCGCTGCTTCTGCACGTGGATTGGTATGTCTGCACGGAAATAAGACCAAAAGTGTCAAGAGGAAAGATGCAGAGGAGGACAAGATACGAGGCAGCAGCGGAGCGAAGGGACAGGCAGGAGCGCAAGGAAGGGTGCTTTTCTCCCCGGGAAATGCTGTGCGTTGGTGCTGCGCTGCGCGCGCAGGGGACACGCGAGGTGAGCCACGTCCGGGCGCGTGGAGGCCGTGCGCGCAGGGCGCTGGCAGCGGGGTCCGCGCGGGCAGCAGAGCCCGAGGGGGAGGCAGCTCCCAGGTCTGGCTTCCCGCAGCGCAGGGGGCGAGGGGGAGGCACAAAGCAGCGCATATTTGTATGGGTGATTGCAGGAACAGAGGCGTAAGCAGGGCCATTTCGGGGGCCCCGCAACCCCTGGGGCAGTGGGTGGACAAACAGCCGGAGCCCCTGCTCAGTCCTGTTTTATTTGGTGCCATAGAGCAGGGCAACGACTGTCAGACTGCCAGTTTGGGGGTTGGTTTGGGGAGGGGTGGGTTTTTTTGCACCTGGGGTGGTGTGAGGGATGAGCATCCCCGCTGCCACATCACTCGTCGTGCTGGGGGTGAAGCGCTCTGCAACGACAGCGAGGGAGCAGGTGGGGAAGGTCTCCACGATGCACAGCGCCGTGGACAGCCCGACGACTCCTGCGCCGACCACGGCCACCTTGGGGGCTGCCATCACCGGAGAAGGGAGCCGCAGCGCAGCGGCGCCTGCAAAGGCACAGAAATAGCATAGCCCGTGTTGGCAATTACGGGCTACAAAAGCAGCCGAAGGAYGCTGCAGGGCTGGATCCAGCGAGCAGCCGCATGGGGCATGCTGGCGGAGGACGTGCTCATATATGCCACGGAAAATGCAGATTTTGTAAACCTGCCTGGGCAGCAGGACTAAATGCTGCACGAAGAGAATGGAGACTGCAGTAAAAAAAAAAACACGGCTGATTTTGAAAAGTTTTTGAAGTTCAGGAGCTGCTACCCCCTGTCCTTAGCATGGGGCGCAAAAGGCAGTAGGGAGATTTATCTGTATAGCACTGGTGTTCAAGCTGGAGTAATGTGGAGCCCAAGGGACTGAGGCACCCATCAAGTTTTCTGCAGCATCYGGGGCAAATGTGCTGTTTGGAGCTYTGGGAAAACTGGCCTTTTGCCACCGAGAGAAAAAATGTTGTTCGAACATTGGCATCTCTAGCAATGAGGTGAGACTCTGCCCAGACAGTGGAAGCAAATCCCAAGGAGGCAAATTGATTCCCCGAAGCAGCAGGTCCAACACATATTGTGGGRAAAAAAAATCGTTTTTCTTAGCGTGCATCTTAATTCCCCTGCTGCACATTGCTCTCTGTTTTGAACCTGCAGATGGGGGGGGAACTTGCTGAGCTCTGGTCTAGGAAACAGGGATTTTTACCATTAACTGCAATGAGTTTCCTAAGGTGCAGCTGGGCTGTTTTTACTCCCACATCCACAAACTGCCTGGRCCCTGATCCCTTAGCTGGGGTAAAGCAACGCAAGAGAAGCCACCTGCACCCCGGGGGATTTTGTGGTCCTGCTGACCTGAGGCCTCCAGGAACCGGCCGGGTCGCTGCCCKGGAGCGTGCTGAGCACGTGCGTTTGCCCCCCTCCACCTTGCACTATAGGCAGCTTTGTGGCCTGGAGCAGCTCTGCTTCACTTCTTGTTACCTTTTAATTATTGCTCTGGGAGGAGCAAGGTTTGGGGGAGGGTGGAGGGGATTGCTTAGCTGGGCCAAATTTCTGAGCTTGGCACCTGCCCCAGCGAGTGGCGTCCAGCTCCCAGTCAATACTTACCCGGTGCAGCTCCCGGAGAGGGGCTGGCGCGCCCACAGGTTTAACACGGGCAAAGGCTTGAAGCAGAATGAAACCGTGCGACATGATCCCCCCCTGCAAGCTTCCCGAAGGCAGGATTTAAACGGATCTGAAAGGGGCTGCAGAACCCATAGGTGATAAATCGTTCTGTGCCTTTGAAATGTAGGCGTCTAGGTGCACTTGCTGGCTCAGGCACTCCTTCAGGGTTTACTGCCAAAAGCTGAGAGCATATGTAGGGGGAAAAACAGCCTTGATAACATGATGTTCCTGCTACGCAGGAAGGGAGAGAGGACAAGGCACCGTTGCCCGTCATTGCATTGCAGCTGAGCGTTGTTACAGTCCCTGTTCTCCCTCCCAGAGCAATGCTTACGAGTCTTCCTGTTAATTATTATACCTTCTGCAAGGCAGCTATGAAAGTGCCCACACAGCAGTGAAAATGGAAACTGCACAGGGTGAGGATGAACCCGGCACCAGAATCCTGGACCTGCATTGCTGCCCAGGCAGAAACCCAGGCTGGAAAAACACCGATTCGAATGTCAGCTTCRTCTCTCAGCTCGGCCGCTGCCCCGGAGCCCCCTAGACCCGGCGCTGCTTGAACCAACTGCAAAATGGATTTCTACAGAATAGCAATGTTGTTCCCATTTCGCAGGGCATGAGTTGTTTATACTTCTCTACTATATTCTCCAGAATATTTTGCACTATTTTTTTTATTTAAAGACAGAGCAAGAAAAAAAGTAAATAAAAATGAGGGAAGAWTTAATTCAGAAAATGGTTAAAAAAAATAGGTTCTGAAAAGAGTGTCTCATAGCATTTTAATTAACAAATCTTTTCGTTCACCGCTGGCAGCTGTAGTGGAAATTGTATGCCGCTCTCTGCATGTYCACCAAGTGCTTTCGTGGCCTCGGAGCAATCCAGGGATGAACCCAGTCCTGCTTCGTCAGCCGCCCCCGGGATATCCGTGATGGACACGCCATTCACCTGCCAAAGACCTGGGCTCGGTTGTCCCTCACCTCTCTCATCTGACACTCGGTCCACGAGGGAGGCTGAATTTCTTCGCTCGGACCTTGCTCCGGAGACAGCCCCGGCCACCCAGACCTCACGACTGAAAAGCTAACAAGCTGCTTTTCCCAGCGCTTACTGCCCTACCGGAGTCAATCAAGAGTTAATCCGCTAATATGCCAAAAGTTGGTCCAAAACAGAGGCTAAAGGCCACYCAGCTTATACGAGCGAGCCCAGTCTGTGTTTTACAAAACTAACAGCGTGGCAGCGGGAGCGAGAGCCACCCGCGCCTGTGTGCCTGGCAGCACCGGCTGTCCCGGCAGGGGCTGTGACCCTGCCCGCGGGGGCACACGAGGACAGGCTATTTCCAGCCTGCCTGGCACACCAGCTCAGTCCTAGCCGCCACTTCTCACCCCCTCAGACTGGCTTGTGCTGAGGGTTTTGCAAAAATTGGCATGAAAAAGCAAACCCAGTTGCAATAACCCGGGTTTTGGGGGGAGGAAGGGCGAGCTGGTGCCATTTAGCTCTTTGCCCAGAGCAGGGCTTTGCCATGCTGATGCCTCTTCCTCGCGGGACGAAGGCAAAGATGCCATCTTCCCCGAGCAAGGGGCGCCTGTGGGAAGCTGTCCAAGACCCTCCTCAGCCTTCCTGCCAGGCGCATGTAGGCTCCCAGCATCGCACATGTGAGCTGCTTGCACGGGAGAGCCCCAGACTACCGGGGAGGCTGGGGAGCACCCCTGCTTCCCCACATCCTGCGCCGAGCAGAGGGGCGCTGCACCGAGATACTCCCAACGGAAAGAAAAGCAGGGGGAGAGACGGGAAATACCTGGCGAGGGAAAGACGCCTGGAAGCGTTGCTGTCCCCAGGGCAGCGCGCGGCGGCCGAGCGGCGCAGGGAGGGAGCACCGCCGGCGGGGAGGAGCGYGGGGCTGCCCGGCACCAGCCCCTGGCCACTCGCCTTCGCTCCCCGCCRCTAATGAAGGAGCTGCGTGCAGCCGGGCAAAGGCCGCTGCCGCTGGCGTGTCGCCRGGAGGGCTGTCCCGGGAGGGCAGCTCTGCCCTGCTTCGCCCACCGCTAGTTCTTTTCCTTGGCTTTTTTCTCCATGCATTTGAAAGGAGACAGGCAGTTGTCCAACGCACGTTGCAATTTCTTTTTATCTCACTCACAAGCAATTAATTATGTTCCTAACRTTCCTGAAGTTGCACTGGGGTCGCTGTAATACTTGAGTAATCGTGCTAGTAATCAGGATCTTAATAGCGCAGCGTATCTGCAGGCCTGTTTCCAGTCATCCCAGTTGGATGACGAACAAGTCCCTCTGCTCGACCAAGTTGCAAAGGACTAATGAGCCCGGCCAGCCAGGCCAGTTTTGATTACCCTTCTTCATCAGAAAGCACAAGTTTGTCAAAAATAAAGCTGCTTKCAGGATCTCTGGGATTTTGATGAGACTGTAAACCAGGGGTTTTCAGCTCCAGGGCACAATTTMCCCATCGGAAGAGCTCACATCCTCACTGGTAATAACTGGTCTGGCTTAATCTCACATGCCTGGGGACTCAGGGGTGCACATTCACATTTGCCAAAATTTTGAAGACCATAATTTTATYGGTTTGAGCCATACTTTGTCACGGGAAATGGCAGCTCCATGTCKTAGAGATGAGACGATGTTGCACTAACCTGGCATGTGCAACCCACCTCCAGAACTGACGTTTCCTTTTCACCACGTTATGGCTAATAATCACCTGCCATAGTCCTTGAACAGGCGCAGGAGGACTCGGGTGTCTGGAAACCGTTCTGCTCCAGCCCTGTYGAACAGCATTTGCCAGGAATCTGCCAAATATGCCTTTTTTTTCTTTTCATAGCCATTTAAATGAAGAGCAGGCAGCTCCCCCGACAGTGTCTGTGCACGCGACAGCAGGCAGGACTAGCGGCACACCGACCGTCTGCCCAATACCTGGTGAATTATTCTCACTTCGCAAAAGCTTACACGTGTCCACAGCTCAAGCCTACAAGAAGAGCATAAACYCTGCAAAAGCAACAACTCAGCAGACTTTCATATGAACATCCAAGAACTATTACAAGATAAGGAATCCAATGTCTACAAACTTCTTTCCGGTTTGGAACATTTAAACATATAAAATGTATTTAACTCTTCAAAGAATCTGTGTTCTTAAATGGAAAAGCTGAAGCACGTGCTATTACAGATATACTAATTGCTGACCTTTTCAGATGCATAGTTCCTGTTTTTTTTTTTCCCTATCACAGTGAAACGAACAAGGAATAATTCTGCCAAAGTAACTGTATAGCAGGTTTTGAGAAGGTAAGAAAACAGAGACTTGGATAAGATAGAGAAGGAGGCAGAAGGAATGGCGAAGATTTGCTTGTTTTGAAATGAAAAAAACTGATGGGAAGCTTGATGTATTTAGGGTGAAATGCACCTATTTTATGTCATTGCAGGATGTCTGTAATTTTGGAGAGGAACCTTTCAGATATGGAAATCTCTCCTCTCTCATATATAAACAGTCACCATGCCAGTAAGATTAAAACTGCCTGATGTCTTTCATTCTGATATTCTATTTCTAGTTGCTYATAACTTAGCCAGACTTGAAGGATTTGGATTGAAATCCTCTATGTCACATGTTTAGGCAAGGTCAAAAGTCTGGGGGAATTCCCAGTGCACGGTTTCCTGAGGAGGAGGCCCAGGAAACACAAGCTGATTTGGCAATGCAATACCAACTCTTGCAGCCATTTCACTGAGAAACTCTTGCTCTTCCATGTGCTAAAACCTTTTGGAGTGCACCGTGTCTTGCTGAAGTTCCCATACCTAATGTACACCAGAATTAAGGATGAAGAGTTTTGTCTTCCCTTTCTGTACTTCTGTGTTTTTCCATCACAAATGTTTATCTATGCAGACAACTATGAAGAGAAGCAATTCCAATTCTTCAGCGCTATCATTGATTTTCTTATCTCAGTTCTTTACTAAAATGACCAGCACAATACAGTGCATCTTTGGTCTAACTCCCACAGCCCTAGCTGTGATTAACAGAAGCTATTCTGTACYGAGACCTTCAAGACATGTTTTTGCTATAAATGTCAGCACTTTCTCATAAAAAATGGGAAAAGCACAGGAGGACATATGTAATAAGCTCCAAATAATAGCCAAACTGCTTAAGACCTCCAGGATGTTTGTGAATGTATTATTCCGTGTATTGTGCACAAAATGTAGTTTTGAATTAACAGATAATTGGCTAAATAGGACCCCAAGTGCAATGTTCACTCTATTTATATTTCAAGAATGCCTCTGTCAGGCTGTGTGATAGTGGCTATTATATCTTTTGACTAAGTGCAACTCATGGATTGGTCATGCAGGAAGAGATAGGCAGGCTTCTGGCATAGATCAAACGCAGCACTGACAACACTTGGAGCTGTTTCCGAACGACGACCAGCAGTGGCAGAGCATCTCAGCACACCACTAAACCCAGCCAGAGCAGTGCTTCAGAAAGGCTCTCTCTTAGCTTAGGAMTCCCTTTTCTTTCTGTACACTTTTGAAAAGAGCAATAGCAATAACTGGAGTTGACCTAAATGAACAAAATGRTACAAGCCTGTTCATGATCTTATGAATGCAGTGGATCCCTTCCCCATCGCTTCTTCTTTAACCAGTTCCAAGCTCAARTCAAGCGTCACTGTCCATGGCAAGTTATCCTTTCAGCAGACAGGCTGCACTGCTCCTCATTTTACTGTTTTCTCATKATATTTATTGACTCCTGGGGTAATTTTCTCAATATAGAGAAAGACACTGGCAAAATGGATGGGTCTATTGAAAAGCCTTGTTAAAATATTTACTCAGAGGTTGCCCATTTGATTCTTTTGCTATGATAATGATTGATTCAGTCAAAACTGCTCTTCATTCTCATTATTGGCAATGAGATCTTGGGGAGAATCTGCATCCAAATTGCCCCTTGATGTTAAGATTTTTTTTTATTCCTATGCAAGTGAGTTCTTCTACGCATGAAATATTAAGAGGCAACATTAATAACTCGATGCCTGTGAMTCCATGGTTGGATTGTCCTTACATGCAACAAACACCTGAGCATTACCCAAGCCTGAATGTTAGACAGGAATGCAGAGGAAAGTGCAGGTATTTCTCATTACTTCTGACTAATCATAATCCTTGTACATTTAAAATAAAAAGCTAGTAATGTCTTTGAAGGAGCTGCTTTGGTGTGCACATCTCTGTGCAATCAATCATATTAATGCATCAATCATATTAAGAAAAGGGCGTGAGATTTTTTTAGGCTTGTTTTTTTCTCAGCTTGATCACACTCAGTGCTCTTGAAGTCAGTATCAGAGATRATTCAAATTTCTCACTTTTAGCAAACAAATATTTGAATTTCARTGAGCTGTTCTTAATTTTTTTCATCTTCTACATTCTATTTCTCATAACAAAACCTTTCACTATGCTTACCTTCAGAGTTGAACCTAAAGCACCTCACAAGGATGAATAAARCAGTAATAACATAATAACGAAGTATAATAAAGTAATAATGAAGCCATGTGACTGATATAACTTGATCAAAAAATTAAGATTAATATGTGTGGAAAATAGTGTAACTTGCATTAATTTGAAATATACAGGAAATACAAAATAAATAGGTGCCTGAGAGGGTGTAAGAGGAGAAAGCCCAAAGAACAGAGCTACAGGTTGTCACAATTCTCATTTTCGTTGCATTATTTGCCAGCTCCAGTTCCTGCATGAACAAGTTACAGTCAGTGTTCACATCCACTGAACACCAAGTGCATACAAGTTTCATTGGTTTGTCATTCTTACAGTTACCTGCTCCTCTCTCTGTGATCAACTCATTCCCATCCTACAATATCCACAGCTATTTTTGTCACTACTGACTTTGTCCCAAGGACATCTGCCCCAGCCARTTTATAGGAAGGAATATTGGCAAAAAAAGAATCAAGTTCTTCCTGCAACTGATAYGCAAAACATGTCACATTTTTAATGCACATTATGTCACAGCCATCACCTAACACATTATCCAAATCTTGATTTATGYCTGGAAACAAAAACAGGGAAAGGACACATGTACGATACTTGCCTGCTCAAAGCATGCAAAAGGCATCAGGTGCACTGCCCTGCAGAAAGAGGCGCCACATGGGATGCCGCAGTGCCTGCCCGGCCCTACAAGTGAGCATATACTAAACGGAGACTTGATGACTGTAGGAGTTCATTAAATTAAGAAGTAACAATTAAATAATTGCAGGTAAGAAAAACACAACATTAAAAAAATTCCATTATTAACTTATATTGTATTAAATCCACATATTCTGGACAGACAAACCCCTTCCAGAGACTACATACCTCCCCTACAGGTTACCAAAATCCACATTTCACTTGGTACAGAAGCTTGCACAAGATATTTAGGTAGATGTGCTCTAACTTTTCTTCGCRAGAGATGCAGCACAGCAGCCACTGCTTCACTGCATTCACTACAACTTTTCTTAATAACACAAACTTGTTCTTTTATCTATGCTCATAATCATTTTTTAAAATGTGCGTTTACTTTCCCTCCTATGAATCTGTGGTGGGATTTAGATGAGCACGTTGAAGTTACGTTTGAACAAGGGCATAGGGTGAACCCAGACCCTCCCTTTCGCGGCCACCAGCGCCTTSCATTTTGTAAGCACACAGGCCTTGCGTGCTGCAGAGTGCAGCTCTAAGCATCTGCATGTTAAGCGTCGGTAGCAATAAGCTGTGAAAGATCCAGGAGGACGCCAGGGCATCTTYCAGCCCTTTCAGCCTCGGACTGGCCATCTCCGCAGAGAACAGAACCCCTCAGCCCGCAGGCACGGTTCCCTCCCTTGTCAGACATCCAGGGTACCGCCTGCTGCATTCGGCACCGGGCATGCAGTGTGCATAGCTGTTTTTAAACACAGTTGATGAAACTACAGGCATTTAAACAAAGAAATTAAAGTCAGACATTAAAGTAGAAAGTATGCCATTTAGCATAGTTTTAAAACAGTATATTCAAAATATCAAACACATTTACTTACTGTTTTTYCTTTAGTTAGCATTAAAGTAATAATAATTGCTCTCATTCCTATTATTTAACCCAGAAAGTAGGCGCATGACAAACGACAAGTCTGTCTAATAAAATACGATCTCGATTTAGGACAAAACATTTGCCATTACAGCAATAATATAATAATAACCGGCAATTAAGGCAGACCAGAATTCAAATCCAGTATCTTATCAAACCATTATATATGTCCAGAGTTTTTTTCAGCCTAAGAAATTTGCACTGAGATAGAGATGACAAATACAAACATACAAAAATTTAAAGACTCAAATAAGAAACTATGAAAAAGAATTCTTTTTAATGAGCGAAGAAGGGAAAATATGTTCCAGAGGAGTAGAAGCATTTTTTTTTGCAAACTCAGTGCCCTCTTTAAAGAGGATTCAGACAATTTAGGAATACGTGAAAGAAAGAAATCAACTCACCCTTTCTACGGTACATTTATAATGTAGTACTAGTGTTAAACACATTCTTGTCAGCATGGAAAAACCAAGYGAACATAAATGCTACAGACACATATACATATGGTATTTCCTTTTTACAGTAATAAGCTTCTTCAGCTATAAGAACAGGGTACCCCAGAACATCCTCAAAGCTACTCATGCATTAAATCACAAAAGGTGTACCTGTAGGGCAATAAACATTTTATTTCCAGGAATAAAAGAGACATCATTGATTCAGAGAAAATCCAAGTCTCATTTGAATCAAAGACCAAATACCAACTGACTTCAGTGACAGGAGAATCAAGTTTAAAGGGTTAAAAGCCAACAGGCTACATTTTGTGTCAGAATTATCRTTAAAAAATTGTAGCCTGTAAGGATTGCTCAAGTATCCTTGCATATTTAGGGCTTTGCTTTTTTGCTTTTTTTTCTTTACCTTACCTGTCCTGATTACAGAAGATTTGGTCTCAATTCACTCAAATCAAAGTAATAGATAATATACATTGACTGTTCACAGAAGGATAATCCCAAAAACAAATTTTCTGCACTCAGATAAGGAAGCTGAGAAATTAATTTTAATTTTTCTTTAGTACCTTGTTAGAAGTGTACTTTCCCCAGCACAAAAGACAAAGGTGTTTTAGATAGGACCATATGCTAAAAAAGGAGGTGTATCAGTRTGAAATAACCCCAGAAAATGCAGTTACTTGGAGCTTTGTAGGGGAGGGTGGTTGCAATGTCAGACAGTCAGAACTTTTGCACAGCAACTTTCCTTTGCAGCACTGCTGAGCCCTTGTTAAAGGCAGGGAGGGCATGCAGGGTTTGGAAGCAGATGCTGCAGATAAGGACAGCTGCTGTGCCCTGGGGAATGGAGGGGAAAAGTAGTGGAAGAATACTAGGTCTGCTCTTCAGCAAAATAGAAAGCCGTAGCATGTGAGTAATTCCATCTTTAGTCATCAAAGTATGTATTCAAGCACTCCTCTGAATAATGATGGGATTACTCACATGGTTAAGGTTAAGCACATGCTTTTGCTGAATTAATATATCTGGACAGAAGCCATCGTATTCTAACGCAGTTCTCTTCTGAGGTTTTCTCTGTCAATATTGGAACACCCACATAACTCGGGGGAAAATAACAATCCCATTCAGCTTTACATGGACTTATCACATAGAAACTRCCTAAATTTAAACTTGTTGATTTTTGTTTGACTTTGAAACTCGCTAGACTTCACATATGATATGATCTTGTCCTAAGTCCAAGAYCAAAATGCTACTTGGTACTCCAGGACTGTGTAGTGGTTGAAGAAAAAATCTTTATTTTCTTTTTCAAACMGATATAGACCAAATTCTGGTTTTAGATGTCACTGAAACTAATATGACTGTGCAGACATAACAGAAAAAGCATGAACAATGACTTACACAGCATAAAGAATATTTAGCTACAGTAATTTAGATGTCTTATTTAAGAGTATATTGCCATGAAGTAAAAAAGGGAAGACTTGTTTTGATGAGGTCTTACCAGCTAGCTTGAGAGGAGGTGTCTAGGACAAGAAAAATTACTATTTCAATCTGAGGTTGACAGAGTTCACGCAGGTCAGGCAACGGAGGGCTCCCTCAACCCGGACATACACAAGCTTCTTGGGCTGCCTGCCTCAATTCAAGGAAGACAGAGATGAGGATGTGGGAGAGGAAGAAACACCGAGGTCTGGAGGTACACCAAAAAAGGAGAGCTGGGACAAGAAGCCATAAAAGCAGCAGCCAGAGTAATGCATTCAGCGCTGTACTCGTTTCCTGTGGTCCACAGTCATCAGACACGATCGCTGCACCAGCAGGTAAGCGTTGATGCACACACGAGGTGTGACAACAGTGGGATGCTCACACGCGCACTSGGACTAAAACTACCTCTGTCGATCAGTTTCTTCCAGCTGCCATATTTTCAATTTCTAATTTTGCATCTGATTTTGTGTAGTACGCAGAAAAAATTGAGCTACGTAGAGCCGGCCTGTGCTAAAAATGGTGTGTAGGTACCACGTCTACCAATCCACCTCTGTGTGGAGAGCCTGAGTAAGATCTACRTGCCACTTACTCTATTTCACGAAGGACTCGGCAGGGCTAGGCCTTGTTGCAGGCATTTGGCAAAGCTGCTGGTGTAACTCTTAAAAAGTTCTGAAGAATCTGATGCTAGATCTGAGCTGAAATAAGTAAGAAGAGTGCACTGAAATAACGGTCTGGAATGAATACGATTTTCAAAGGCATCAGGTGTTACCTAAACTAAAAAGAATTTACTAAGACAGCAACAGATCTAGTAAATAATTTTTTCTAAACTGCGAAGAAAAATGTTTGCCATTCAACAGAATGAATAGTATACAAACTATCTGCACATTCTGCAAATGTAATATTACTATTTCAGTCAGAGTCTGTTCCACAGAATACTTTTCTTTGCTAGCAATGGCAGCTTTTCCAGTAGCAAATTTGAAAAACAAATGGAATAGATTAGTTTAACTCTGAAATTACTGATATGACTTGATGCAATGCTAAGTCTTCTCTGTTAAATTATATGTTTMATTTTACCATGGTCTGAAGTCTGAATCCTGTAACTGTCAATTGCAATAGGACAAGGATGGACAGGGCATTTTGTGGTGTGTTTACAAATGTAATTGCAAAGAATCTGAAGCAAAGAATTGGCATATTTTTGTACATAAGTATAATCAGGTATCTTTCAAAATTTAGAGTAGTCATTCCAACTGGTCACAACAAGTCAGATAGGTTTTCTAAACTCTGAGGAAGTTCTTCTGAGAGAGGATCTAGAAATCCCATCAAAATTTCTGCAGTACCTGAGTCACATGGAGAAGGTTTTGTGTACTTCCTCTATTGGAAAGAAAAAACTGGATACAAATTAAAAGGCACAGATATTATAGTGAGGTCATATTCCTGAATAAAATGACCTTAAGAATTATATAATGATTAAAATCAGGAATAGCCATTTTGCTGTTGCTTTATTTCTCAATGCTGGCTGTTTCTTGACCAAACATCTCTATCTTTTCTGGAGGAGTCTTCCCTGAACAGCTTTTCTTGTTTCTTCCCATTTCTGTGGCTTCCACCAAAGTATTAGTCAATGGTTTTCCAAGAGTTTCTGGAAGCATTATTGTTAATATTCCACTCAGAAGAGCCATGATTCCGACAAGCAACTAGAAGAAATAAACAGTAGCTGTAAGGGTAGCAATGTCTTTCAAGTCATGTAAATCTTGCTTGAGAGTGCACTTAAAATAAAGAGCAGGAAGCTGTAATGCAAAGCAAAGATCTTAATCCTTAAATGTTGACTATATAAAAGATCTGCTTCTGTGGGTATAGAAGAAAGCTTATGCAGAAAAGTTAATGAAGAACAAGTGAAGTGTTTTGTTCCACATGGGATCAATACAGTGCAGGGAGGAGGAACTCTGAGAAAATAGAATACATATACCTTYATTTAGTATTCCTCTTATCAGGTATGTATTTAAGAACTGGTTTYAGGATTGCATACATTCATTTTGCATGCACTTTCATAGAGCTAAAACCTCCTCGCCATGCATAACCTCTGCTCACTCTCTAGCTCCTGAAGCTATTCCCATGGTATCCAGGTGCCTGTTTCTCCCGTACAGTCACACTCAATATGGAACCTAGGCCTGGAACTAAAAAGGTAGCTGAGTGCTCATCCCTGCTCAGGGCGGTACTTCCGCACATACTGAATTCAGCTCTTAATAGACTTCCCTGAACCGCAGTCAAAGATCTGACAACGRTGCAGGCATCTACTGACGTACGCATTGTGATCATGTCTTAGATTCATCCATAGTGTACACACTACTGTAATTGCAACTTAATTCAGTGTGAGTSGTGCAAAGATTGAGATTGTTTAGGGTAGATACTAGAGCATACACATGTTCCAGAAATATCTTTTCTTATCCTTTATTTCTGTGCCTTGTTTAGTAATAACATTTCACACTTTACTCCTTCAAAATACGGAACAAACATTAAACTCCAACTTTCTTCCATTGCTAGACTCTAAATAACCTAAATCTATTTTGATACTAATGTTTACATAAAATACAACATGCCTGGGCTGTGTTTTTTCCTGTTTTACAACTGTGTACTGTGATACTATATTTTCCTTACTTTGTCCTAAGCTGGTTCTAAGGTCTGCCTCATTTGTTTAATTCTTTCTTTCCGAGTGTGAGAGAACATCTGGAATTACTACACCTAGGTCTCTCATATAGAGCTGGAGACAAAGACCAGCCACCTATCATCTGCTTGTAAGTGAGGCTCACTTAAGTCAAAAAGAAGCTTTAAAATTGGAATTCTCCATAGTAACCCTGAACAGAGCTTTTTCATGTAAATGCACCTTGCTGCCTTTATTCCTCCTGAGTTAAGATGCTAGCTTGATTCAAGCAGTTTTTTGAGAAGCAGACTTACGTACACTATTCTTTTTGAACTTTGAATATAGATGATGACAAAATAAAAAATTAAGCAAAATACTGTTGAATACTGCAAACTATAGTGAAAATAAAATAGATGATGACAAAATAAAAAATTAAGCAAAATACTGTTGAATACTGCAAACTATAGTGAAAATAAAACAGTCATGCACCTATCATAAGAAATTACGCCCCCCCCCCCAAAAAAAAAAAAAAAAAAAAAAGAAAACAGTAATAGGACCAGTGGAATAGTACTGAGTGATAAACTGAGTGAAACCCTTGCAGACATATATTTATGGTAGAAAGGGTATATAAAAATATTTCAGAGACAGTCAGCTCTCACATCTGAGTGGCAAAATTCTTCTCTACTACTGAAACATGATTTTTCTGCCATGGTAAGACAGGCTGAATAGTAATATGGCAGCTATTCCTCAGTAACTCTCTTTTATACATACCCTTTAGGCTGTCATAAGTTCATATTTGAGGACACTGAAGGCTACTAAAAGATACTGAAGCTCACACATTACTAATTTCCTTGGTTAGCCATACATTTGTTGTATATGAGAACAGGGTCACTACTGATGCCCAGCAGAACAAGGTAAATCAATAGTATGTGCTCCGAGTGTGTGTGTCTTCTCTGTTCCAGTTAGTCTTTAAGACACTTTGCATTCTTCTCAGGTTTTCTTTCCTCATGAAGCTACCCCTTATTCCTCTGCTAACTGTCCCTATTCTGTAAGTGTAGTCATCACCATCCTCCCTGCCTTTTAATCTCAGCTCTCTTTATCCCATCACCATGTGCTGATTTTCTTTTTCAGTGTGAAAAAGCTGCTGCACCCAAACTGCTAATTTATTGCATCTCCCTGACTCTACAAAGCATTTTCCCACAAAAAGAGAGACTATGAAAGAAATTAAGTCACCAGATTAATGAAAGGACTTTTCAAATGTCACCTAAATTTCAGGGCAGAACACTCACCTATCAGTGGAGTTACTCACATTTAGTCACGTAAGTCTTTTGCAGGGTTATCTTGGCATTCTTCTTCCTGAGGTATCTGACATAATTTAGCCCTTTGCTTGTTCTTAACAAATGTGTACATTGTGTATGCATGCAATATTTTACATATAACTCAGCATCAGAAAATGCTCTTCTTAAGTAATCCATTAGATGTATTTTTATGGATTAAAGGGTATTCTGTAAGTTATTTAATTAAGTTTAAGCTCTGTTAAATTTAATGGGACAGGAGTACCTGCTTAAATTTATTGCTTTTTCAGTGTTGTAATTTAAATCTGACTTTCTGGAAGGTCAAACTCTCAAAGTATTTCCAACATTCCCATAAAGCCAGCAATTTCTAACAGCTACCATAAATAACTTCAAACATAGATTTATCACTATCTTTCTTGTGTCTTCCTCCCCTACCTGAAGCAGCAGATATAATTTCACACTGGTCTACAGGCCAGAATTAAATACTCCATCTCTAGATGGAGAATAAGGATAATTCGCAATAAATATYCTTCAAAAATACTTTTTACTTCAAAGAACCAAAGATTCTTCTGTTCTGCTGATCAAATATATTTATATCCAAACCTGATAGCTCAAAACCAACTTAAAAATGTGATCAAATTTACAAAATTCCTACTTTAACAAAAGAAGATTAAGTTTTGTCCTGAAAATTCAGTAGTATTAGACACAGGATTTGCACTTAATTAACTTTATGGACCTTGATGAAGCTTTTTTTTTTTTATTTGTACTTTATGGTTTATCTGCAAGAGAAATCAAGTCTGTTAAAGGGCTAATGTAACATAATGCTTAACAGCTGAGAAACAGAAATAGATTATACGTAGAGCATTTCTTTTACTCTAAGTTTTCTAGAAAGTTGTCAAATGAACAACATATTTGGCAAGTTATTCCAGATTTATATGCATTCAGCAGGATATCTTGCATTACTTGCAGGTGGCAGAGCTGTAAGTGAGGTAGACTGTCAACCAAATAGCAGYATTAACTGCTTGATAAAGTGTGGTGTATACAATAGATAAAAATGAGGTATATCAGTTTACTTAAAAATATAATCCATTTCATWTCACTTTAATTCCAGAACACTTACATTAGCTGAGATCTGGCATGCTACACTCCAGCTGAAGACAYTTCTATTTAAAAAACTGAAAAATGCTTTGTAGTAAGAGCTAATAATGAAAACATATTGACAGTTAACTGCTGTACAACTCCACAGATACTCTGAATACCTTTTATACACTAAGTTGTTCATATTTGAAATCGTTTCTCTCATTTAYACTGTCATTTTCACTGCTCTCCTGAATGTTTCAACATTTCCCATCTGTAGTTTGACTGCAGCACTTCTGCACGGATAAACCTTATCTCAGCTAGTAAAGGCAAAGCACTGACATGAGAAAGAGAATGTGCCCCCAGGATCACCCTGTTGTGCAAATTTTGATTTCTATGCCTTTTGTTCTGGGCTGATATCTTGGTTTGTGTAGAGCTATTATTAAGAAAGAAAACATTTTGTGGTCTGCTTCCTCCTGTTAAGTTTCATCCCAAACAGCTGGAAGCAACTAATTTAAATAACGAACCAAGTTCCCAAGAATTCTCTCAAACCAATATCTGGCATTTATAATTGAAGATTTTACAGTTGCAAAATCAATGGACACAATGCCAGTTCTGTTGGAAATTCAATGTGGTGGACAAAATTAGAGTAAGAATCTAGGTCAAGGACTCACCCCATTATGATTTTACCTTCTGACGTATATTATCTATATATAACATTAGTTTGCCAGTCACAGTGAATTCTAAGRGTTTTGGAAGAACTGAAACCATTTTTAAATGGTTAATAAGCTCGTTCTCTACTTAAATCCTTAGTATAAAGTTTGTAATTACTTATGTTTCTGCATATAAGGGCATAAATTRCCCTTCAGAAGAAAAAAATGATGGAATAGCTGCAGGATTTCTAAGTAGTAAATGTCTCATAGCAGGATCATAATGAAGAAATATGTTTTGTTTGAGAGCAGGAAATAATTAAAATAATTTGTATAAAATGGATTTAAAGAGCTACATAATATAGAGGAAACGCCCAAACTCCACGAAGAAATAGTCTCACCTGTCTTTTCCTGGGGCAAGTGGAGCTACAAGATAAGGACCTAATGGTAGCATGACCTGGAATTACCTACAAATTGGATGTGCTTAACGAATCCAAGGGGTTCTGTTGCTTGTCAGAGTCCCCATTAAATTCATCAACATATCATTTTCTTCTCTTTTATCTCCTTCAGTGGTTATACATCAGCTGTCGATACTGTTGACTCCTAAGCACTTCCGCTATCTCATTACTTGCTTGTTTCCAGCCTAATACTTTTTAGCCTTCCACAGGGCAGAATGTTCTGGCCACAGGTAACTGACTTTCATGAAATATTATATATGACTACCTTTTTCTTCCTGGACTTCACTTTGGTTCATGTAAAAGAAAAATGTAAAAAAGGTGCTTTGGGACAGCTTGGAAGACCAAATTTAATAAATATATGAAATTCTTRATCTTTTGGAAGGCTATTCCAAAGATGCAATGTCTGGTGGAAAAGATTACGGAATAATATTAAGAAAAGCCTAGGAGCCATCCATCCTGAATTCCAAGAATGGAAAAAATACCCTTTGACAAAAGAGTGAATTATCAGCATAGCCCAGAACTGCTATGCCTGCTGAGTAAGTACAGAGTGAATTATGTCATAGATGTTACATGATTGATAAAGTATGTTTTTGTAGAAAAGACACTAGGATTCAATGCATAACTATGTTTCTGTCTTCAATCATAATAACTTCTGAGAAGATTTTAGTGACTCAAAATATCTCTTTTGCTTATCTGCATATTCTTAAYAATATGAAGTTACTAAATTCTGAGACTTAAAATTTAGAACAAGAATAGTTTGTTCAATTTGCTTTTCAATGTAAAGGTTCTTGAACATTCAGTTCTTAAAAAAATAAGTGATACACACTCCTTTTTCAAAACCAGAAATACTCGCCATTGAAATAAACACTTACAAGTGGCATGAAAATCCAGACACTTCTCAGATATACACAGAAAGGAGCGACCACACTTCCTACACGGCACATCATGCTCCCGCTTCCAACAGCAAGTGATCTGTGGATAAAACGAAGACTTTAATAAGAATTCTGGTAAATATAGCAAACAGTTAGAAATGCATAGAAACCTGTAACACCAGCAAGATGATATGTGTCTATATGCAATTATACTAGAAGATACTGCTACACAATGTAAATATCTGCTGGACTGAAACTTAGCTGCTCCCATAATTAAGATTAAGTACAATCACTGTTCAAGATAGATCACAGGTTGAACAATCAGGAGTGTTAAGAAAGGCCTAAGTAACATTTAAGAAAGTATTAAGCGTTCTTCTGGTTCCTCAGTGAAAGCAATCAATGCACACTGAAATGAAAAATGAAAAAACATGTATTTTACAGCCAAATATTAGGCAGCTCTGCAGCAACATAGAAACTCATCCCATTCCAAGACTTTTGGACCACTGCCATTAATGTCAAGAGGAGCTGGATTTGGCCCAAGAACATAACCCAAGAAAGGAAATAAGAGCAGAACAATGAAAATGTATGGCTGGCAAAAGCTCTTACCTTACAATTGTTGGATACAGTTCTGCCGTGTAGAGATAAATAAGGCCAAATGCCACACCTATTGAAAATTTTCCAGCCATATTTGCTAAGATAATTAATATATTGAAATCCTAATGAAAGAGAGCACAAAAAAAATCAGAAAATGTCACTGTTTCAAACCTAATTTACATCCTTCAAAAGCTGTGTCACTTTTTTAAACAATAAGTAATATTTATTGGGTTTTTCTAAACAGTCTTAATAAGTAACTAGCGCCCATATGACTTTTACAGGTCTTGGTTCATTCAAGCCCTCAGAACATTTTACCTGTGACTCCTACAATGACAGTGTGAAATCTCTAGTGAAAATACAGAAATCGATCTTAGACTGACAGCTATATTTTAAAGATGGTGTTTAATCAGCGACATGATTTAGAAAGAACAATTGCATTTACAGACCTCAGATTCCATAAAATTAAATTTCTACTATAGGAACACTTTAAACGACATGTGACTAACCTGAGGTATGAACATAATTAAAACACAAATCAGTGCACTTGATAAAAGGAACGGAATGAGTGTGTTTCTCCTTCCCAGTTTGTCCATCCCAATGCAAGCAATGACATAGGAAGGCAACTCCACAGCACCTGTCAGTATGAAATTAATTTGGTTTTAACCCGTGACGACATACTCTTTTAATAACTCTGACYTCCTCTTTGTCAGGATTCAGTTAATCTAGGAATTAGACTGATTTTAAATGCAGTACATATGTGAAATCTGGAGATAACCGATGTGTTGGGCTTGTTCATTTCCTCACAAAAATGGCAACAATAAGTAAAAATCATGGCCTAAAATGTGGTAGTGGCAGGTGAAGAAGGGACGAATGAGCCAGGTTTTACAGCATAAAGAAGCTCCTGTTCAATTTGTGGTGGAAGTGAAGCACAGAAATGGTTGGAAAAATACAGAAGCAGCGAGGCCTTGGCCCTGCTCTCCCGAGGCTGACATCTGTGCAGAAAGCACTCCATTTGCCATTCTTTTGCTTCAGGTCTTTCCGCCCCAACAGCTTAAGAGGGCTCACTGGACATAGATTGCTGGTGTCCGTGCTGACACCTTGCTCAAGATCTGCCAACTTATACCTGGACTGCAGAGCTGAAGCCATCGACCTCCTCCAAGTGCAGACATTGCACCCCAATGTAAAAGGCAAAAAATGGTTTTTCAAGGTCTAGTTTCCTCTGACTCAGCTCCACAAATGCCAAGACTGGGGCTTCATTTTTCTCTCTTCCCCATCAAAAAGAGGGCAGGCGCTTACAATATCCCACTGTCACCAACATTTTCTCTTTCTAATGTCTCTTTCCAGAGAAAAACTTCTGCAGCTATAAAGGAACTAGAGTTTGGCTAGAACTGTTTACAAATCCTGTTTAAACATGATTTGCCCCTGGACAAATTATACGGAGTCTAAGCCAGTTTGGACATGTTTAAACCAGCTTGCTCATGAAGAATGTGACTATGTCCAATGCAAAATCAAGGAAGAGCATAAGATACAACCCCAAACAAATAGGCTGCATTCCTTTACTAAGCACCTATAGTATGTCAATACACTTACAACATAAGGAAACAGTCTTTTGGCTTTGTATTGGTATAAACAGGCTGCAGTTATTCAGGGTATGTTAGAGTCTCCTGAAGCATTTTTGAAATAGGTAGATACAGTGATTTATGTATGTGCTCGTGTCATACCAATGTAGTTATCCGGGCAATACTAGCATCCARTCTTCAACACAACAGTCAGTCTACCAATGCGCTATAATACGTGACAAAACAAACTGAATTAACGAAAGTCCCAGTCTTTCAATGTGCTTATGTACATGGACAGTCACATTCACTTTACTGAGAGTACTCAGATGCATAAAGCAAAGTGCATGATTTAATTCTTTGCTGGCTCAGAGCTGCATGCCTGATCTAGATTCCTGTGAAGTCAATAGAGTATTTCCACTGATCTTAATGAGCTTTGGATCAGGCCTTGAATGCATGAGCCTTTATAAACAACTTACATACCAGAGGAAGATTATAGTCAGGCAGACAAAATTAAAAAAATACTGCAATTGAACTAAAAAAAATAGTTCTGAAAAAAATAAAATTACTCTTGCTTCTAAAAATAGAATGAATCTGTTGTCAGTACAGACTGACTTAATATTATCAGGACTGTAAGTAATTAGAGGAATAATCTTTACTGCCTTTTTCCCAGTTTCTGTATTTAATGGAGCTGTGGGAATTTGTGTTGCTGGTCCAGTTCCCTTGTTGTTTGCGTGGATCTGCTATACGCTTATGGGGAGAAGAGGGAAAAAGAGATTATGGTTTTATAACCACAAAGCCAGATAGAGAAGAATTTTGTACCTCAAAAAATTTGAAATTCTTTTTTTCCCCCATCAACAGTGAGATCTGAAGGGAATGATATCCCTCCAGTGTTAGTTAACAACACAAACATTTTTGAGCAAGATTCAGAATAGAAGAAATAAAGTCAGGAAATTATCTGTCAGATCTCTAGACACTTCTAAATTATATGTTCTACTTCTGTCATAAGCAGAATAAAGCACAAAAATATTTACCTATGAGAAACAGATTTAAATACTCATTGCCTCCTAGATTGACCGAACTCAGGGAGAATACGTAGTATCCTAAACTCCCAGTGAACCAGACCAGCCAGACTGTAATGGTCCTTCTTGCAATGTGCCAATTACAAAACAGATCTAGGATGTTGTGCTTCTTCGTTGAAGATACGTCATTATCACCTTTTCTGCCACTGACTAGATCGTCTTGTTGGACTGAGCAGAGTTCAGCAATTTTACAAGGAGTGCTTACTTTGTTCCATCTTGCCATTATATTAATTACTTTTTGTGCATCTTCGTATCTTTCCTCTGACAAGAGCCAAAAAGGTGTTTCTGGGAGCATCCAGCAGCACAAGACAAAGGGAAGAGTTGTTATGGAGAGAAACATCTGATAGACCCACCAGGTCCGAACCAAAAATCCCACGAGTGCCACAACCATAACTCCCATAGCAAAAAAAGCATGGACATGCATGGAAGCCCAGGTTCGAGCTTTAGTGCCAACAAATTCAGTCACATAAACAAAAGCCACAACCAGATAGCCACTTGAAACCTGGGGGGGGAAGAGAGAGAGAAAAATAAGTGTGAGGTTCGTGCCTACTCTCTTTGCGCAACAGCAGTAAAACCAAACAGCTAACAGTGTTCCAGATCTGTGTACACTTAACATGCAGGGCACTGGCATGTCACACTCTGACAGGAAAAAAGCAATCCCGAAAACAAATCAACTGGAGAAAAAGCTCACTCAAACCTTCAGAATACCAGGGAGCGGTATTCAAAACTGTGGTGGGATTTTGGATGTCTCTCTTTAGTGAGGGAGGGGAGCCAGCAAGAGAAACCTAAAAAAATTTGAGCCTAATTTGCTAATGTCACTAAGCCCCTCACCTCTGAAGATCAGGTCCATTAATGGCATCACAAATTGGACACGTACAAAAGCAAGGTACACCAAAATAACAGCCACTTCTGAAAATCTTGACCTGGGCTTTAAGTAGACTATTAGTAACCTGCCTGTCAGGGAAATACAAATTTACTGCAAATTAGCTTTCATACTCTGGTAAATTATCTCATTAATTCATTTTCTGACAATGTTGGAAGAGAATCACATTTATAGATTATAGGAAAATTGTTACAGGTTTTCATATGTTAACTAGCCAAATTAACAGAATGTAATTACCAGTGTAGTCTTCATTAAAGCATTTCTTCATCAAACATATATTTCAACTTCTCTAGTAACACTCTAAATTCTTGGCATCTCAGAACATAAATACAATTAGAAAATCTAGATTAGAAAATATTCCAGTGAATTATTTTGATTAGTCAATTTTCTGGTTACAAATGCTGCATATAATAAACTCTGATGCTGAATCCACTGAATCTGCTAGGAAAGCTGCCACCGATCTCAGTGGCATGGGGTTAGGGCCTTGGACCTCCGCCTTGCAAATCAGTCCCAGCAGGCAATGAAAACCAACAGCATCTGTCCAGTCAGAGCTTTTTTGCTTTTATAAACTACCATAGCCTCTAGCATCAACAGCCAAGGGACTCATTAGAGGGACTCCTGTTGATCTCACTGAAATGCCTGTGCAGTTTTCCCCCATAGGAAATCCTCAGGGAGTCTACTCAGGCAAAGGGAGGTCCAGATCCAAGGTCCTCTCTTGACTAATGCACTGCCAGCAGGATTTAAATAAATGATGTGATTATTCTCAAATTTCTTAACTACTTTAGGTAACATACTATTTTCCTTGTGATAGCTTTGTAATTTCTCAATGCATTATATAATGAAAGACTATAAATATTCAAACTTTGGATGTAAAATTGTAATTTAAATTTGGTCACTAAGTATATACACAATGTACGTAAGTAGACACACACACACACACACACACACACACACACACACACACACACACACACCCTGTACATACCCTGTACACACACGTATTGGAATACTCTCAAGTATAGTACAAACATCTAGATGTTCAACACATCTACCTAGATACTTAGTATTTCAGACGTAGTTTAAAAGACCAAAGAGATGCATGGAAGAGAATCGCATCTCTCCTCCATCACTGAAAATGGTAGAGATAAAATCATACTTATAGATTTGTTATTTTCAGAAAAATATAGTCCACTTCTAACAAGGAGATATGCAATGCTAGCTGCAATGCAGAAATCAGAGTTTGCTGTTTCACACTTGGTATTTAATTACCAGTCCAGCAGAGGTTGGGATGGAGGAAGTACCAAACACTGCTTCATACAGATGCTTTCTATTAATTCAAAGAGGAAAAGTGTTGTTGGTCCAAGAATATTCAGACTCTCCCTGCTCTGCTGAAATAAGTGCAACAGAGGGGCTTTAGAATAATGAAGTAGGGGAGGAAACAGGGAAAAAGGGAAGTTTTCCTGAGGAGGGGTAGGAAACGACACATAAAAAGAGGCAGGATGAACACCCCTTCTTACCATAGCAAGGAGAAAGCGCACAACCACAAAACTGTAGTAGTCAAATGTGAACGCCACTGCAATGCCAAATACAAACTGACCAGCACTTGTGAACCATATAACTCGCCGTCTTCCCATTCTGCAAATCATAGCAATAATAAAGTTATGAATAAGCATAAACATCCTACTAAAAAACAACTGCAACTCCTGAGAGCTCATCTAGAAGTAAGTCTGAAGACACTCTACTTAGTGCTCTGACTCACCACAGAAATCCTAGTTACTCTCCTTTATTTTGTTTACCACATGAGAAAGAAAACTATTAAATTTTCAGTAAATCCAACTAAACTCCAGGAAAATAAAACACTTACGGAAGAAATTTCCACTCCAGAATTTTTGGTTGGAAGGAAAGTGCAGAAATGGGCATTATATATGGTCATTTCCAGTTTCAAGTTTAACTTCCACATAACTAATTTGTTAATTTATTCTGAGGACTATAGGTAAGACTCACTTTTTCAGACATTTTATATTAAGTAATGTCTACTTAGTAAATTCTAACACAMGTTAGCTGTGACAACACATGTTATCTCCTAACAACAGTAAAAAMCAATTTGGATAGTAAAGAAAGGCCTCTGTAATGTATCTTTGTCCAATTACTTGAAGTTAAATTCTCTAATCAATGACAGTTACACAGCATGCATGTACAGACATAGACATCCAGTAAGCTAGCAGCAAAAAAAAAAATATGTCAAACACTAGTTTCCTATCAAAAACATACTTTGTAATTTTCAGTATAAAAGAAGGGCATTTGGTAAAACGGAATCTCTATCTCCTTCCCATACCTCAGAGAGAAAAGCATGTACAGCAAGCAGAGCTAGCTGTACCTAAACAAATGAGCCCATACTATCAACAAGCTCAACTGAGGAGAAAGCCTAGAAATCTGCAATAGATATACAATACTCTATTGACAGATTCATTATATTCTATTTTGTCTACAAATGTTCTGTAATACCAAATATGTTGACTCATTTTTATTCCCTGATAGTATAGTCTTGGATTCTTATTACTGTGAACCACTTTTCACCAATGTTTGGGTGGAGAGCGTGGAGACTTCAGGGGCAGGGGGTTGTTTGTCTGTTTTTCTCTGTAGGTACTTAGTACTACATTAAAACAGCCCTGGAAAGTGAGGCTGTAAATAGGAGGTGTAGTCCAAACAAGGACACTGCGTAGTTCTTTCCACTGCCCTCCCCTTTTCCTCTGACTCTGAGCTAGAAGATCTGTGTGGAAGGAGTCATCATGCACATTTGGTCGCTAACTCCTGCCAGGATTGACAGAAGTGATCCCAGTGGGTCCTAGCTGTTGGGCCTCTTCTGTGGAAAATCTGTTAACTGGCAATGGGAGGAACCCACAAACTTRTTTCCCACCAGCCAGGATCTGTCAGAAAATAACAACTTTCAGCTGTAAAATCTACAGTTGCAAATCCACAATTCAGAATGTGGGTATTATCTTAACTGGTTGTCCATGGCTTGAATTAATGAAAATGAGAACAATGTGATCATAACCTCATAAGGCATGTCCGAATATTAATTAATAAAGCTATGACTGATTTAAAGAGACACAGAACAAATGTTGGCATTAAATTCTGGTTTTGTATTAAATACAGTTTTACAAAGCCTTGGCGCAGGAGAAAGGATTGCTTCCATGTGTTCCAAAATCCTCCAAAAAATTATCTTTACTCCTGTATTCGCATGTTACAACTGCAACACTGTAGCATTGTGCTGACCAAGGAAAACCAGAAAACAACATAACTGGCCTACTTCTGCTCATACTCTTAGCTGTGGAGCAGGATTTCATCCTCCATGTAACAGAGCTGTTAGTCTATAAGCTCCTTTATAGAAAGACATAAACAAAGTTAAAGTGGTTTTTAAATGAAAATAAAGGTACATATGCTTCCTYGAACAAAGCCAAATACAACACAGCTTAGGAATTTGAACCTAATACGGATAATTCATTGTGTCATCTGACAAAACACCCAGGGAGGAGGCACTGGAGGGGAGCAAGCTGACAGAGATCCTTGGCACAGCGAGCAGGGCACTGGTCTAATCGAGTCCCCTCATCCTCAGACAGACTTTTGTACATGCTGGTAAATAAGTGAAATTACAGCAAAGCTTCCTGACAACCATTTTTCTTCCTACCTGGATGAATCTACCAGAGCCTAAYATTAAGCTAGCCATTCAGGGAAGAACTACAGCTGGATTGCAACACTGATAAGGAAAGGTAATATATAGTGTTTACTTTAAGAACATAGGGCTTGATCAAACTCTCAAAGCTTTTGCATCACTCCTACATAGTTGTATTCATGACAGAGATTAGGAAATTTGTAATTCAAAAATGTATGGTTTTTAACTTTACATTATCCCTTTAACTATTTATTATAATCAGAAATAAACATCTATATTTCCATGAAGAATTTCTCCTACTCATGGAAAATAAGGCAAAAAAAACATTGCCAGCTTTTACTATTGCTATTACTACTTACCGCTACTATTCTTGTGAGGAAAAAGAATAATCTTGGGGCAAAATACAAGCTGCACAGGGCAATTTGAGGACTGAAGGCTTAGAACAACAGCTGATATAAATTAGGCAACAAATTCTAAAAGCAAATTATTTGCAAAGATGTTGTAAAAYTAGTACTTGCTACAGGAAAAAAGAAACTGAGTTAAACACATCTGTGAATAAAACTACATCAGCAACTCCTGAATTCATGTGTAATAAACTAAACAACAGAACCAATAGATACACACAGAGTTACTGAGGTCTGAAGCTACAATTTTCAGAGGATGGCATTTTACCTGTCAGCAATATCACCAAAAATCACTGCTCCAATCAAGACTCCAAGCATGAATGTAGGCTGGATTAATTTTGCAAGCCATTCTCGGTCACAGACCAAATCCCACTCTGTAACAATAGTGCTCTTCCATTTTGTGTGATCATAGAGAAAYCCATCAGAACAAGAGAATTCAGACTTGTTGCCTTTGTATTCATAGGTGAGATCCGAACTGACTTCTCGTTTGGACCTGCTGCATTGATTAAGTTCCCAAGTTTCTCCATTTTCCAGCTGGACCACAATGTAATTTTCTGTTGATGTCAATAGTGTCCAGATATCCTCTATGCTTGATCCAGAGGAGTTGTAGGAGAGAACAGTACTCACATTTCCAGGGATATTGCATACAAAGTTAGGAGTAACAGCCATGAACACAGAAGCTAAATAGTGGATACCGCATGACATAGCTTGAAAGACAGATGCAAAATAGACRAATGCTTGGAATCTGTAAAGAAAGACAAAAACATGTTTACTGAAGAAAAGTTCCCTATACATAAAAGACAAAACCATTAACATAATTCATTTGCTAGGACTGCGTCAGTCATTTTGGCAAAGTTGTATATGGAGACAATATTAAGTGTCTAGAGATTTGTTACACAGCATTGCTTCAAAATTAGCCCTGCAGGAGACCAAAGATGAGAAAAGATCCACAAGGAAAATCATCTGTCCCCAGGAAACATCAAGAGTCTCTTTGTCAAAAAACAAACTCATGCTTTTTGTCATACTGAACACAGATAAGACCATTTAAAAAGAAACAATTCTAAACTTAAGCACTTAATTTGTAGTAAAAAAAAAATGCCCCTCCAGTTCTGTGTTGTGTATCCCTTCAAAATAAGGCTTTAGATTACTGGAATGGTTAGGAAAAAAAAAATAAATAAATAAAATGTTACRACTTTGGGTTCTGAGGCATAGGGATAAGTACCTCAAATAAAACAAAACAAAACAAAACAAATTATCTCCTTTTCATCTAGTTGTATCCATCTACCTGTATTCTACCTAATTTCCATCTGTATTTATTGCTTCCAAAATATGAAGACAGAATACATGTAGACACAGGTAGCTGAAGATAGAATCTGAACAACGTAAAATGCTCTGTACCAAAATGTAGCTGTAAACTAGGTTGGTTTTGGCTTGAACAAGACATGCATTTATACATTAAAGATTTTATCATAAAATAAACCTGCTAAATGAATGTTTTATGCAGAACTTGGATTTTGGCATTTTAACAGCTTTTCAAATATGCTTGAGATCATTTGTTTATAAAATGCCTATGTATTCAGAAGAAGCTGACCTATTCCTCAACATATAGGCCTGCATTTATGTCAAAATACTCGCAGTGAACTCTAGTGTCAGTGAGTGCAACTTCTAGGACAGTTTCTGCTAATCTAAACAAAAGGAGTCTTTTATTCAATTAAATGCTAAAATTATTGACAGAATCAGTACAGTTCTCACTCAGAAAAACTAACTTTGGTTTCACCTTCATTTTTATTTGCTAGAAGCCAATCAGTTGCACTAATCTGAAGATGTACCTAATCCAACCTTGAATTCCCATAGTAAAGGTTATGATTAACTTGTTACAACAGTACCTAGTCTAGGACTTCTAAAGTAACTATCATCACAATAGCTAATGAATTTCTGAACTATCCGTAACCAGAGTATATGAATACAATTTGCTGGGTGCATTGCTTTAATGTCCAATTAACCTTTTCAATTAAACAGTCCTCTTGTATAACCTAATTCTGCTCACCACTGTCATTCTCCACTGGCTTTTACCTTGTGATCTTTGATTCCTTCCTGGTAAATGTACGCCCATTTGCCTATCCTGTATTTTGATTGAAATTATTGCCATTTAGATGCAATGCTTTTTGTCCCTCTTTCTCTTGGGAACAGCTCTATTGATTTTTCCATGGCTAAACCCATGGTGCCAACCAGTGGCAGCTCAAAAGTTGGCTCCACTTCCCTCTTGAAGACTTGCTTCATAGGGTGCTCCTCACAAAGGCACTGTGCTGCTTTTCACAATAAACCTCGGGAGAGAGATAGTCAAGGGAAACTGCACATAGCAAAGGCATCCCATAAGCTTATCTATCTATTCCCTGCCAAGAGGACTGAGTAGCTTAACTGCAAACCAAAGCAAGGTTTGGTTTGGTTTACCCTGTTCTAAAAGGCTTTTGGACTATCTTGGACCAGAAAGAAGCGAAGTTTATTCTGAGTCATCTTCATCTCTCTATTAATACAGGCAAATATGGTCAGCAACATTTTCTAGTTCCTCTTTCACAGCATTATTAACTGTAACTGTTTCCATCAAAAGAGAGCAACCCACTTTACAAATAGCAGAAAAGAGCAAATTCTTCAACTTGGGCTCTTGCTACAGCATACAGAATGATGGAATCAGGACTAGAAGACCCCTAGAAAATTAGCAAATAAAATCCCCAGAAGCTATGCAGTTGCATCTTCCACTAGCTATGAAAAAGTGGCATATCTGGAACCAGGATCCCCAGTATTTACAGTATCTGTCATTATACATCAGGAAATCCCAATGTCAGAAAGCTCAGTTGGTATTTCCCCAGACATGGGGGAAAGAATGAAGTAATTTAAAACTCTCACACATTCATCTTGAGTTTGCTAATTAGCTCTCCTACTACAACAGATAATCGTCTCTCTTCTGTCCAGTGAAAGTCAGCAAGAAAAGGACACTTACATCCTTTCCTGTTGAAGAGGCTTGAAAGAAGATAACAACTTGTAAGGCTACTGGCTGAGAAAATGGCATGAACCAAYGCACAATGACATTTTTGTAAAACTTAAATCCCTAGAGCATCACCAGGGCTATAATTTAGAACATTTGTAGCTAATCTCCGAACTAGCTTCTCCCTTGAGAGTTTTATCTTATCTCTTCCGAACACTTCTTACAGTTGTGCTTCAATAACCATTTTTGACAGACTGCTCTACTGTCAAATATTTCTATTGGAAAGTTTCTCATTATATCTAATCTCAAYGTCCCCTTTTTCAGTGTAAGGCTATTAGCAGCTTATAAAACATCCTTGTGCAACCTTGAATAAATCTTCCTTGTCTTTTATCATTTCTTTATAGAGAATTATCAGTTATCCCCCTCTAGTTACTTTCTAAAACTATATAAATTATACTTCCTTACCCTTTTCCTCATTTTTCCTTTGTCCCCTATGGAACAGCTTCCACCTCTATAAAAAGCAATAAAAGATCTATTTTTTAAAAATATCTGTGTCATACTGTACCCCATCCATCTTTTAAAGGTTTAACTTAGAACTAGATATATTCTTGTAAAAATGTTGTTCCCTTTTCAATATCATGAAAATCTTACTCATCTCCAACAAAGAAAACTGTTCCATAGTTTCATTATTTTCCTTACTTAATTTGTAGCAGCTATTCTAAGCACACACAAAATGTGGTATAAGATGACAGATATATGGTATTAGATATAATTTATGCTGCTTATTATTTAAGAACAGGAAAAGGTGTGTTTTTGTAACAGAATAGTGATGTTGTTGCAGAATCCTGATGGATGGATTGCACTGCAGTTTTAACCTCTAACTGYTAAATAAAAAAAGCCAAGAAGTAGGCATGGGAAGCAGGGAGAGGGGAGAATAAGGCCTGATGTGACACTATAGAAGTGTTTGGCAGCGGTAGTGGCTGAAGGCATCCCACAGCCCTGCCACCACACTAATRTGCTGCTCCCCTGCTTGTTAAAACTATCCACTGTGGTTTCTAGGACAATTCACAATGGACTAGCTAAATCTATATATTTGTGTATATATATGTTAAAAAAAATTGAAAGCCTTCCTTTGCTGTGAAGGCAAAAATCATTGCTGACTACAGCRCAGTGTTATGACAGTGCTGGACTGAGCAGACCAGCCTTACAAGCTGTTGAGTAGCTGTGGTGGGTAGGAAGAGCTTTTCTTCTACAAGGACCTAGTGAATAGAGGTCAGGAAATTTGCAGCTTGTATAGTTACGAAAAAGGAGTTAATTAGGCAGTCAGTGACAACATACAGAAAGCATGAGAAGTATGTAGGGAGGATGATATGTGSGATGGGAGAATATTAAAGATGCATTGAGCTTTCCTTGCCAGAACAGCTGAAGAGTAAGCAAAGACAGAGAAAAACAGAGCTTATGGCAGACACAGGTCTGCTAGAACAGAATTTGGGGAAGCAGAGGGTGCTGAGCAAGGAGGAAAGGAAAGCTGCTGCCTTTCTCTTTTGCTRCCTTGCTAGTCTGGGATCCCTCTCTTTGGACAGCCAGGTACATGAGTTAAAATTCAAGCCCTCTTGGTGTGGCCACATCACTATTCTTCCCCAGTCTTAAAACTCTTTCATGCAGGTATGGGRCTGCTGCTCACCCCATGCTCACCCCACCACTGAGCAGTCTCTCCTYTTTGTGAGAGGACCTGTGGCAGGGGACAGAGGAGGCTGGAGACCCCTGCTCAGGATCCTGGAGCGCCCACAGCAGCAGGCAATAAAAGGGAGAGCCGTATCACCTCCCGGGCACTAACACACCTCAGCGCAGCTCCACGGCAGCGGTAGCCACAGCAGAATGCAGGTAGGTTGCATACTATGCTGACCCTGAGGCACAGGTTAAAGTCTATGTTGTCCTTGCTATGCATTGTAAATGATTAACTTTTTTCTCTAATTCCTAGTTTAGGAACACCAGACTGACAAGAAACTCCTCTGTTACTGACTTCAAATCTCTCTACTGTAAACAACCATGTAAAACAATCCCTTTAGTAACATCATCATCCCTGAAATAAGAGATAACTGCTACTCATGCCTCAAAACGTAAAGAAAATAACATTGCAATAGGGACAAATACTGCAGAAAATCACCAAGAAAAAGGCAAGACTTCTGTGATCAAAGCCTGCCATTTATTTTCCTATTATCACAAAAAAGACAATTTTTAGAGTGTRTATATTATATGCTAGAATACAAAGAATACTAGTGATCTTCATATACAGACATCAGATTAGGTGAGATATATATATATATATATATGTATATATAAAAAATATTGCTGCAACCAATAATTTTCAAAAACATGTTTTACAGATATTCTTCTTATTCCAAAATATACTTTTTGCAATTTGTAAGATCTATGGACGTGATCCCTGTCCTAGAAGATATGATAATCTCTGATTCTTCACGGTGTTTTTCCATCTCTTTGGTGACTTGCCACGGGAGATAATTATTTGGCAGGCACATTTTGTCACTCTTGCCAGGAGTGTCAAATATAGAAATGAAGAAGACTTTGTAGGTTACTGCTCCAGTATAAGAAAGCTTAATGAATGCCAAAAGTCAAATGAGCATCAAACTGCCTACAYGAAAGCCTGAGCAAGACACAGCATGAAAATAGTCTAGTCTTTCTTACAATATTTCTGTGAAACTTCTCAACTATTCTTTTTCAATTTACAGTGAAAAAGACTTCAACATTTTCTGATTCTTTGTGATTCTGATTCCCCATTTTATTATCTCATTTGTGAGAAAAGTAAATGTTATTTTTATGATTTCAACACCTAAAAAGAAGAAATATTTCTGCATGAAGGTAATGAACCAGATGTCAAAACACTGTCACTGTGGCTGGAGCTTCATGATACAGCACACTCTGTGGCACTGGCACTGTAAAGGATTTCCTCCCTCCTTCTTTCATGCTCTTTATTCATCCCTGAGATACMGTGCACTCTACCCTCAGTTGCAGTGGAATATTTTGTGTGGACTGGCTGTGAATTGTATCTGGGAAACTCATTTAACTTGAAAAAAAGCTGTCAAAAGAGATGATGATTGAAAAAATCAAGCCAGACCAGTTGTTAGATCCAATTAACATTGCATCCATGCAAACAAGCTGGGCCAGCCTATTTAAGAGGTAGTTGATCTGAGAGGCAAAAATATCTGAACTGGACCTTATGCTACMTATACGTTGGAGAATGAGGCCTCAGCCTTCAGACACTTTTACCATTGAAAGTTATTGCAGTGTATAGCTGGAACAAAATTTGTTAGCCACTAGTTTCATGTTAACTATGAAATTTGTGACAGTGTCTGTTTCCTTGTCTGTTCCTTCAAATAGGGAAAAAATAGGGGTAAATCTACCCCTTAAAAACTAATTCCTTAAAAAAAAAAAAAAAAAAAAAAAAAAAAAAAAAAAAAAAAAAAAAGATCAGTGCATCACAGAGTAACAAGGCTGTTCTGTGATTAGCTAAAGATTTGTACTATTCCACAGGTTTTACAAGAACTATTTTTACCGTTTGTCTTTTCAACCACCTTGTTAGCAAATTGCTCACTCTCAGTCAGAAAACAAAGCCTGTTTTTGTTGTGCAGAGTACACTCAACAGGATGGTTTCAGTGGAAAGAAAATCTCCAGATATTTACTACTTTTGAAAGAATTTGTGTTCAGTAACCATTTTACCTCTGTACTCCATTTTTATTTTTTAATGTGAGAAAAAAGACTTAACATTCTTTCCACTTTAAACCAACAAGCTATGAATAGTGCACTTACACATTTATTTTTGAGAGGAAGGCAGCTGAATGAGCTGAATGAGTATATTTGCTACGGTACAGCAATGTTGGTTTGGAAGCAACCTTAAATATACAACAGACGTGGCCTTGTTTGACTTACAGTGTCAAAAAGAGTAAACTTCCTTCCCTCCTTGGGACGGTTTTAACTACACTAAGGCTCGGTCTCAGTCTACATCAGCAAGGTAGTCATTCCCAGATTCTGTTTTCAGTGGAAGAAAATGCTGTGTTCGATACCTAATTTAATCATGCCAATAGCTTKTTAGAAAAATAGAAAATGCCAATTAGAAAACCTAGAGAGAGARGAAAGCCCCAGGAATTATGTATCACCACCAGAGTCAATGTGTGCATCAATATGCAGTCACCAAACAGCAGACATTTACCAAATCATTCTTACAAGATTTTAAAAATGATTTGCTGAAGAATTGTAACACTTCTGTCCCAATACACCCATGTATGTTTCCACTTTGATCAACATGAGCCCAGAATTTGTTCACTGCGGTCAGGAAGAGAAATACATTGACTACTCACTACTGCACATTTGATGTAACAGCTTAGCTGAAGAAAGTCATGCCAGTGTAAAACTTGAGAATCAGACCTACAAAATTAAAGACAATATTTTTAAAATTCTTTATTTAATTTTTTTATTCCATATTTAAAATATATTCCACTCAATATATTAATAGCCTATATTTAAAATTCTTTCCTTTATGCTAATTTATGCCATGCCAGAAGAGTCTAAGAATGGCAAAGCAAAAAGTTCATTCTGAATGCAGGGAAAAAAAATGTCTTTCTTACTCAAAATCTTTACCAAAAAGAGGAGGCAAGTTCCCTCTTTTTACCATATATTCTTGTGTTCCTCTTCCACTGTAGCAAACAAATACTAATTGCCAGAAGATTCCAAGCTTTAAGAAATATAATTGCAAGCTCTTAATTTTTTTTCACCTCTCTGGAAGCTTTCACCTGTTTTTTTAATATATTTTTCTGCATGTATCTAAGGCTGAAATTTAAGGAAWATCAAGGCTGCTTGATTTTGGTTAACTGAACATATCCAATTAATTGGATATTAGTTATATGATGCCCCAAAACATATTAGGAATTCTTTTTGTGCCTATTTTTTAGTCAAATACTTGTAACATCCTGTGTCCTGTCCACCTGATCGCTCTTCTTCATTCTGAGACTCTCATAATCTCAGTGCAAGCCACAACCCTGACACATTTCCTGGGCAGGGGTTCCCCCAGGCTCACTGCCTACATCCTGAACTTCTCCCGCAGCCCTCRTGAACCCTATAATGCAAAATCAAACAGCATTAATAGGCATAAGGAACTCACTTCACAGAATCACAGAATGCATAAGGTTGGAAGGGACCTCTGGAGATCATCTAGTCCAACCTCCCTGCTCAGCAGGGTCACCTGGAGCATGTTGCACAGGATCCCCTCCAGGCAGGTTTTGARYGTCTTCAGAGGAGACTCCACAACCTCTCTGGGCAACCTGTTCCAGTGCTCTGACACTCTCGCAGTAAAGAAGTTTTTCCTCACTCCTTCAACAGCTTTTTTTTATTATTATTTTTATTCAAACAAAAAAGCATGTTCTGTTTCAACATCCTCCATTATCAAATTCAATCCAAGTATCCAGACGTGTGTGTAACAAGCACCGACCAGACATCCCCTCTTGCAAGGAACGCCACTCACCACTGCCTCACGAGAACTATACAGTAACCATTATTTTGATAATGGGCAATCTTTCCCTTAATTAACACATTTCTAGTTAGTGTAGTTCCTGCATAAAGTTACTTTTACTTAGTGCTTAGACGTCTTCTTCACAACTGATGAAACTGTTATTTGTTTTTGACCATCTAAACTGTGCACACTAGTTTTCTGTTCTCGCTTGTGACAAAATAAGCTAGTTGATATTTTTCAGTCATTTAATCGCACAGCTTTCAGCTATTGACAGATACATACAGCAGAAAGGGCGGTTTCTGTTAAAGATGCTCAGGTGTTTCTTGTTTCCCTCTGCCTCTGGAGGAGAGACAGCCAGGTGGAAGGTGTGCTCATGCCTCTACCTACCCAGGCAGTCTCCAGCAGAGAGATCTGCATGACGTGTGTGTAACAAGCACCAACCAGACATCCCCTCTTGCTTGCTGTGAGCTGCAACTACAGCTTTTCTTCTTTATATGTTTATACTATCTATATTATAGCTAGCACATGTAAAGCAATGAAAGTTGGGGGGAAAGCGGAAACAGAAAACAATCACTAAAAACAGTGAGAAAACATTCAGTGGCACACACCCATTTCTAACCTTCTTCAGGTCAACCTTCTTTTTGCTGGTCACAATCAGTACGAAATAAATTTTTATATTTCTAATAAATTTACACCTATACAGGTTCCAGTAAACTCCTCAAACTTGAGGTCACAGCTCCACATGGGGCCAGGACAGTTACCGGTGGAGTGACAAGCAGCAATGAACTGCAATGGAAAATGAGAAAAGCAATTTAACACCTTACAGTGGCAGAGCTGGGGTCAACCTATTTCATCCTAAGCTGTCCACTTGTCCTTTCTGCTTTCCATACTTCAAGAATATTTACCAGGAAAATAAAAAAGAGATTGTGCAGCATTTAAGTTATTTACATTTGTTTTGGAATGATTTGGATCAATGCTAAACACAGTAGGTAGCTGTTCATTAGTAACCACCTCCAGCTCTATTTTTTGATGTTTTCATTCCAGGAACAGCAATTTTATAAACAGCTACTATCTAGCTATACAAACTCTTTTCAGTTGTCCCATGTGACAAGAGGCAATGGGCAGAAATTGAAGCACAGGAAGTTCCGCCTGACCGTGAGGGGGAATTTCTTCCCTGTGAGAGTGACGGAGCACTGGCCCAGGCTGCCCAGAGAGGTTGTGGAGTCTCCTTCTCTGGAGATCTTCAAGGTCTGCCTGGATGCAACCCCRTCTACCATGCTCTAGGTGACCCTGCTGAGCAGGGAGGTTGGACTAGATGATCTCCAGAGGTCCCTTCCAACCTTACTGATTCTATGATTCTAGTATGTATTCTATCTGCACAATGCATTACTAGCATTACTTCTTACACGGAAAACTCCATACTAGCATCTTTAGTAACACTGTCTTCTTTTGGTCAGCTTCTTGTTTTGGAACAAATCCAAATTATATTTTCAATTCCCTTCCACGCTGTAGCTTTTCCATCAGCTTAAGTAAGTAAATCATTTCACTTCATGATCTGTAAAGCGTCTAATAGAATTTAATTGGGGGGGGTGCAGTTCCATCCGATTAGAGACATAGGTGCTACTTCTTGTACAAATTGGTATTACATTTCGTTCCCCCTCCTCCTCCATTTGGGAAATCAGATGTTTTCTCCTGTTTACTTTGATGGTACATTGTACTAACTTTGTTCAAAGTGTGGAAGTTTACATATATTCTGTCTGAATTTTCTTCTCTATATAATCCCAAAGTAAAACTAGTCAATTTTGATATAAGTTATCTTACTTATTTGTTAGTCTACTTACATGTTCCTACAGCCTGGTATAGCTGATGGTACAAATAGATGGAATGAATACCCACTTGACAGTGGTGAAAACTTTCCATTCTGAAACAACTAGAAATCTGCTCTTCAAAGATTATATTGCAAAATATTTAAACCTTACTGCTCCCATAGTAAATTATGCTTTTTAGGTACTCTTTTTTGCTCCCCATTCATAGGAATGCCCTAGAAGATTTGGACATAGCCAGCTCATTTTCAGTCTGAATTCAATATAAATTCTCTTCATGTCATGCCAGGCTTATTTTCGAGCATACTACCCAATACTATAAATTTCTATGTTGGAAATTTAATTCCTCCTTGATTGGAAGATGATTGTAAAATGTTTCATTCTTCAAAGGTTTTTGAAAGATCTCCTGCAAAAGGTAAAACTGGTAAGAAATCTGCATAATCAATTCAAGCAAACAGGTCATCATTTACCTAACAAATTTTATAACCATTCTTGCATATACTTATATCTCTCCAGTTTTCAGTCAGAAATAATAAGTAATATTAGCTCTATGGATCAAATTTAATTTATAATCATTTCTGTAAAYATTTGACAGAGATGTCATAGAATTTTGAGTCATTTCTATTTCTTTCTTCCTTAATATAAGCATTAATTTTACAACCTAAAATATGATCAAGATGATCTACATCAAGTTCAGGGGGCTACATAAAACACTGTTATCACCTGGAAAAAGGGTTATTTTACTCTCTCTGGCTCCATTTGCAGCTCTTACAATGTTTTCTTGTAAACCTGATTTTCACTATAGTGATTCTACTTCAAGAGCAAAACAGAAGAGCTAGAGCAAATACCTTGTCTTCTGTTTTTAGGAATATTTCACCGATAAAAAATAAACATTTAACAAGATGTTACATTTGTGGAATTAGCATCAGATAACTCTGTCTTCTAAAATTTGAGACAAAGTCAATATGTAAATGAAGCTATCCCTTTGGGAAAAGCAAAACAACTTCAGCCAGAGATTCTCTACTGCCAAAGGCAATACACCAATTCGTAATTTTACATGTGCAGAATTCTACAACTTTAATTCTACAGTTCTACARCTTGAAGAAAGGATTCAATTCAATGCACACTGGGGATGGTCTAAGTATTGTCTTCTGTTAAAGGTCCTTTGCTTATGTATCAGTTGTTTAAATATAATCAAATTTAGCAGCTATTTCTACATTCAGAAGGAAAAATTGCCCTCGACCAACAGYTTTTCACTCCTTGTGTAACAGTGTAGCACTTGATCCTTCGCTTTGTATCTCTCTACAGACCCACTAAAGCTCACCTAGGACAATAGAGATGAGTAAGACACAGGAGCACCGTTCCCTCTTTCCTCTCTTTTCAGTAGCTGACACTACAGACCCACCAGAAGTCCATCAGCTCTCTGTTTAGTGGCTCTTGCAAGGTCAGCCAGTCTGTCCCAGTCATGGTCCTGCTCCTGGGCCAGTTTAATACCTACCGATAGGCWGTTTTCTCCAAGACAAGGCAGGTATCTCTAAATCCACATAAAAGAAGGTTAATGACTGCAAAAGGACTTTCAACTTCTTTTGCAGGTTCATAGTTCACCTTCTCTCTAAATCATCTCTCTTACCTGCATGTGTGTAGCTAGCTCACTCTTCACCTAAGACTCCTCAAGCCAGATGGCTATGGGAACCTGCCCTGTAACAAGACCTTATTAAATGATTAATTTAGAGATTATATGTAGAGATTTTTAGTTTATTTTGTTTTGATTAGCAGTCTGATCATAAAATTCTAGCTGATTTTTGTTTACCTACAGCTCTTCTCGTTTCAGTGCAGGATATTTGTTCAGCTAATCTATGTCCTCATAGAACGAGAAAAATATTTCTGTTTTCTCTCCTCTGAGAGATTTACACATTGTAGAGTATATAAAATAGTATGAAATCTCAAAAGCTGATTTAATAGATCTTGGGTATTTGACATACTGCCTTTGATTTTAATTAGACAAGGAGCTTTTCTATAACCTCCCTAAAGAAGACGAGTCAAAATCTTAACAGTTTTATTGATCTTTCCAAAGAAAAAGTATTTTCATTAGTTTCATTGGTCATTTATCTCTTCTGTCACCAAAAACTGAGTTATTCTATATTGTCCTTGATTTCTTAATAGAAATCACATGACCTTTTCATTTCTTCTCATTGAAGGAAGATGTTTCTGCTATCTTTATATTGTCGAAATTCAAATGAATTTAAATTAAAAATAAAGAAATACACATTAAGGAATTCACTGCTTCCATGTTTAAAAATGTACTTATTAAATRTATTCTGCAATGCTCTTTTATAACTATGGTTATACTTCCATAGTGGAGGACCACTTCCTTTCCTCAAGTCTTCCTCTTATGGTAGYTCATACAAGGGAATTATCTGGAATRATRCTGTTTTCTAACCTTACCTAAATATTAATAAGCAATATATAGGGTCCCATTCTCCACAAGAGTCCAGTAAAGAAGCTGGATTCCACTCAGACTTGACAAGATACTGCTGGATAAATCTATTTTTGTACCAGCTGCCTTTTTTTTTCCTCAATGGACAAGAAGAGACAGACCAGAGCTCAGTTATACTGATCTACAAAGGACTTACAGTTCTCCAARGAGCCTAAAATACCAGTGTAAATGGCATCAGGGTTCAGTTGCTCTGACCCTGCAACTGACACAAATTAGCTCGCAGAATAGTGGAGCTACAAATCATTTCTAGGCATTTCCCAGTTCTGCTGACTTAAACCAGTSTCAAAGATGGAAAAAAAAATCCAACTAGCAATTAGTTCTGGAATATGAGCTAAGAACACAGGTTTTTTGAATGAAAAGCAGCCTCATCCATGTAATTTTGCCATATATCCAGTAGCCGAGTGTCAGATAATGCTTTTGGCTAGCTTATCTATCATTGCTTATTTTTTGTTATTTGTATTTGATTTTCTGTTTAATGCAAGRCAAACACCCTAATGAAGCACTATAAGAATTGTGGTCATAATATATAAAATAAAGCCTAAATGAATATTATGAATATCTTCCCTTTTYCATAAAGATACAAAGATTTATGTTTGAAATTTAAAGGCTAAAAAATACATTTTGCCTACTTTGTAAGTTATAAATGACTGCATTCATCTCCTTTTTTCTCTTCTCAGAATGTCAGTTTCAGGTTTTCTTTTCTTTTCTTTTCTTTTCTTTTCTTTTCTTTTCTTTTCTTTTCTTTTCTTTTCTTTTCTTTTCTTTTCTTTTCTTTTCTTTTCTCACTTTGTATATCTTCTTTATTTCTACTTTTTCAGAATAGGCTTACTCTCTTATATCTGACATCAATGCTCCCAGTTCAACAGTTGGCCTAAAACAAGCTTTCCTGGAACTACCAGTATTCAGGGAACTGATACAAAGTGTTGAAAGTCCAGAAAGTCAACAATGAAGCAAGCATCATAATAGTAGCATAAGAACCTGATAGTTTTTATGCTGTCTGATGTACCTYAGAGCAATGCAATTGATTGAGAAAGCCACAGAGCAATGCAAGGATTAAGAAAGCCAATGTCACGCCAGTCTTCAAGAAGGGCAAGAAGGAGGACCCAGGCAACTATAGACTGGTCAGCCTCACCTCCATCCCTGAAAGGTGATGGAACAGCTCATTCTGGATGTCATCTCCAGACATGTCGRAGAAAAAAAAAAAAAAAAAGGTGATCAGGAGTATTCAGCATGGAGTCACCAAGGGGAAATCGTACTTAACCAATCTGATAGCCTTCTCTGATGGAATGACTCACTGGGCAGATGAGGGGAGAGCAGTGGACGTTGTGTACCTTGACTTCAGCAAGGCTTTTGACACCATCTCCCATAACATCCTCCTAGATAAGCTCTGGAAGTGTAGGTTAGACTAGTGGAAAGTGAGATGGATTGAAAACTGTCTGAAAGGCAGAGCTCAGAGGGTCATCATCAGTGGCATGAAGTCTAGTTGGAGGACTGTGGCTAGTTGCGTCCCCCAGGACTCAGTACTGGGTCCCATCCTGTTCAGCTTCTTCATCAGTGACCTGCACAAAGGGACAGAGTGCCTCCTCAGCAAGTCTGCCAGTGATACCAAGCTGGGAGGAGTGATTGACATACCTGAGGTCTGTGCTGCCATTCAGAGAGACCTGGACAGGCTGGAGAGCTGGGCGGAGAGGAACCCCCTGAGGTTCAACAAGGGCAAGTGCAGGGTCYTGCACCTAGGGAAAAATAACCCCAGGCACCAGTACAAGCTGGGGACCGACCTTGTGGAGAGCAGCTCTGCAGAGAAGGACCTGGGAGTGCTGGTGGATGACAAGTTGACCATGAGCCAGCAATGTGCCCTTGTGGCCAGGAAGGCCAATGGTATCCTGGAGTGCATTGGGAAGACTGTTGCCAGCAGGTCGAGGGAGGTGATCCTGCCCCTCTCCTCAGCCCTGGGGAGGCCTCATCTCGAGTMCTGYRTCCAGTTSTGGGCTCYCCAGGACAAGAGAGTCATGGAGCWACTGGAGAGAGTCCAGTGTAGGGCTACAAAGATGATCAGAGGGCTGGAGCATCTGCCCTGAGGAATGGCTGCAAGAGCTGGGCCTCTTCAGCCTGGGGAAGAGAAGACTGAGGGGGGATCTTATCAATGTGTACAAGTACCTGAAGGGAGGGTGTCAAGGGGACGRGGACAAACTCTTTTCAGTTGTCCCATGTGACGGGACAAGAGGCAATGGGCAGAAATTGAAGCACAGGAAGTTCTGCCTGACTGTGAAGGGGAATTTCTTCCCTGTGAGAGTGACGGAGCACTGGCACAGGTTGCCCAGAGAGGTTGTGGAGTCTCCTTCTCTGGAGATCTTCAAGGCCTGCCTGGATGCAACCCTGTCTAACCTGCTCTAGGTGACCCTGCTGAGCAGGGAGGTTGGACTAGATGATCTCCAGAGGTCCTTTCCAACCTTATCCATTCTGTGATTCGGTGATTTTAGCTCCTGCATCACACTGTCTTGAGAGAAAGGTCCTGGCTAATGCTGTGATACAAAAGATGTCCTGCCAGAAGTATCTCCCACATCCCAACTTTCTTAATTTAGGTTGAAAGCAAAGAAGAATTTGTAGGTATACTGTACATTTGAATGCAATATATTGGATAGAATATACAACTCTAATGCTGCTACCTCATAGCTCCAAATAACAGAAAGAGGAATCTGAACTGTAACCTTCTAAAGAAAATATTTTCTGGAAGAGAATTTCTAGGTTCAGTCTCTGATCCCATGGATAGTGCTTGTAGACTTCTCAAATCATGTTTTCAATGCATGTGATCTTCAGAGAATATCTGCTCCCAGGGAACTGAGCATTATAGTTTGGCTGTCAATGTATGATACTAAGGCATATGTTAGCTCTCTAGGTAATTTAAGTATTTTCCAAAGGCAGGTGAGATTTATCCCCAAATATGTGGACAATCTGACAGATCAAATACCTCTGTCTTGTACAGTTCATCACCACATTTTTTCCAGTCTTGGCTTTGTAACTGAGAAATAGGTWCCTCTGCTGACATTTTCTGTCTTGTGATGGTTTCTGTATTTTTGACAAGTTGAGGATCTCATGTTCTTGTTCAGCTGCCATAGCTTAATGCTGCAAGCCTACCTGAAGTAAAATGTCAGCTGTGTAGGTATCTCAGGTCCATTCTTGTTGCACACAGCAGCATGGTAGTGCAGAAGTTTTCATAGCATATGCTGAAGGCTTTTGGAACCTTTAAAAATTGTCTAAATTTAAAATTATTTTCTAGTTGAATCATTTCATTTCCTGGAATAAAATTGACAAACTTTTCATGAGTAAGCCCTTTTATAAAACATTTCCTTCCAACTTTGGTGTACTTTTGTACTGTTGGAAATCATGACTATCATGAGAAAATTACTTAGAGAGCTTTTATAGAAGTGATACTCCAGGTACCCTATCACAGGGAACACACTGTCAGTACCTTGTGTATTTCCTTTTCATTCACACCATAGTATTTCAGGATGGAAGAGCTGATCATCAGCTTCATGCTGTCACAACTATGCTCATGCTACTAGAAGCAACCCTGAGGTTTTGCTGACATTTCAAAGACTCAGACAAAGTCTCAGCAGCTGGTTTACAAATCTTAATTGATAGACTGCCTTTAAGTCTGAATTGCTTGTATTGCCGGTTACAGTTTTTGGGTAGCAATGAATAGTATTACAGACAAGTGCAATTTTGTCTTCATTTAATTATTGATCTGCTTTTTTGGTCCAGAAACAGGCACAGTGAGTCTGTTGACATGTTCTGACGCACCACACTTCTCTKTGTGCTGATCCTGCACTAGACTGCCTCTGTCATGTCCTGGATCCCAACAAACACTGCTAGTACCTCGCACACAGCATTCTTCGTCTGTTGTTTACTTAATCCAGCAGCACTTGCCAGTATCCATTTTTGGTATTGAGCCCTGAGAACATTTCTACTTTTGTTTAGTCAGGCATAGATAATACGAGCTTTGTTTAAGCTGCTAGAGTCTGGTCTGTGAAAACACATGGCTTGTCTCACCTCTCCAAGGCTATTATGATGCTATCCAATGAATGGGATCGAGTACTCTTTGCAAAGTATCTGGACACCAGAAAAGGAAAAGCAGTTATTGCTGTAAAGCAGTTAGGTCCACTTATTTTATCCTACGAGCATCTGAGATGAGCACAGACTGATTCAGATGTTGTAATGTGGTGTGGCTATAAGTTAAAGAGCATCTGATCAAGCATTTCTGCCAAGCACCACTTCTGACTAGGAGCCAAAGGAGGACTTAGACTTGAGATTCTTCTCTCTGGCACATTCCARTAAACACAAACAGCTGCCCACTGATACGTTCTGAAAACTGAATGACAGATATGTTGCTAGAACTTGTCCACTATATAAAATAGAGAGTATGCAGAAAAAAAAAAGTTTTTTGAAAACAGTCTGAAGAGCACAGTTTTTTGCTAATCTTTGGGACATTACTAAAAGGTTAAACAGAAATTCTTCTTTTTTTTTTTTTTTTTTTTTTGCAAATATTCATTGAGTTCAGGATGTATTTAAATATTTAAATACTAAATGCACTAGTACTTCTAGAGAAGCTGATCGTGATTCCATTTTAAAGTTAAAGCTAATCATCTCTTCAAAAGCTGAGTATGATTACCTGCTTCCTTATACTAGATTGGAAAAGGAAAGAAAATTAATTTCTTTTGCACGTTTTATCAAGTATACTCCTCTGCCTGAAAAACATATTTTTGGAGAAGGACCTTTCAAGACATCTGTAAGATATACAAATTTGAAAGATCATTGCTGGAAAGTATTCTTATTTTCCTTTTATGGAAAGAAACAGTAAGCATGTACTTTAAGATAGTTGGGACTCTTTGTTATTTGATACAAATCCAAGCATTCCTGGAAGTATCATGTACACACCACAATTTGCAGAAGATGTAATCTGATCACAACAAGAGCTGTGAGCTATGAAACAAGAGAGCGAATACAGGCATCAGCATGAAAATAGGAGCCTTGAAAAGTTCTGAGATGTGCAAAGATGAGAGACCATTTGGTGTAATACTTTAGAAGTGAACCAAGATCTTTTCAAAGTACATAGAAGAGAAACAGTGCTAGCAGTGAGTGTTCAAATATTGCTACTGCAGCATTGACCAGCCTGGACAGAAAAAACTATTAAAAAAACAGGGCCCACATTATAGAAATCCATCAAAAGAGTTTCTGCAAAAGCCAAAGTATTTTTTTTTATGAGTTAAACACAGTCTCTGTTTATTTAACACTAGAAAATCCCTGGAAAATTAACAGAAAATGTTGAAACTGTTTAAAAGTTGTAATCTCTACTAAACTYTATGTTAGCATGCAACAGGTCAGCATCCTAGCCAAACAAGCAAACCGTGCTGCTTCACTGCTCCTCCAGGCAGCCATGCTAATTCTTGCATTGGTTGCTTCTAAAATCCAATTTGTAGCAACTTAACAGGCAAAAAGTTATACAAGGCAATGATGTAAAAAAGACATTAAAAACTAAATATATATCCAAACATTTCAGTAAAGATGAAAAGCAATCATTGTTAATTTATTAAATAGTTCAGCTGCTGGTAGAACATTTTATTTATAACCACATYTGAAAATCTGGATAATTTCTCCATTTTGTAAAAGACAGAATAGTTTTTAAAGAACACAATCTTTTAAAAAACTATAATTTTTTTATTACAAAACCTGAAAATAGTACCAGTGAGTTGCAGTCTTCCCCTCTCTGCCTGACAGTTTTTATCATCTGCTTTTAGCTAAAGTATAAGCCATGTCTTGAAAACTGTAAATCACAGCAAACTCTACATACCAGGCAATCCCATAACTACCAGAGGTCCAAATTGGGAAACTGAATTCTTACTCTCACCTACTTTTACAACTAGAAGTACCTTATTATATTTCTCTCTGTACAGCTATTTCAGATTCGATCATATCCTATTTCAACATTCTGTAATGGTCTAGATCAAAGCTGCAAAATRCATAGTCTGTTACTCACAAGCAAGCTGGTAAGTAACTTCTGTGGTAGAAGCTGGTAGATGACAGTCACTCAAGTTATTAAAAGTCCTTTAGTTTACCTCGGAACTAGAYGTAAGGCAGTGTGAGCCAGTCAGCCAGCTCCTAGAGCATGCTTCCCAATCTAAACAGCCGGCACATGCTGGCTGGACAGCCAAAAACGAGCAGGTACAGGAGATGCGCACGTGGCGCATGCCAAGTAGCACACTGCTGCTGCTAGCGTACAGATCTACCAGGACCTAGGTGAGCTCTGCTGCTGACCTTAAGCCCATCGGTTGTTTTTAACCTTTCCCAGTATGCTGGCTGTCCACAGCAGCAGGTGACTGACCTTATGCCTACTCTTTACCTGATATGCGTATGAGCGGGTCATTGTAATTGGAGTGGCTGGGCAGAAAAGGGGCACAGAAAGCAAGAGCACATAGGCAGGATCTGGCAGGAACTGCTGTAAAGAGGAAAGGTGCAGTTTGAGGTGGGCAAGTTGGGAGCTTTTAGTGTCCTGCCAAGTCATTAGACATGAGGCCTTTTGAGCCAGATAGGACATTTTCCTTCACCTCTACAACACCAAGCAGTGATTTCATGCTCTAGAGACAGACTCAAGAGCAAAGTTTAGAAATATTCTCCCTGAATTTATGGGCCACAGATACTTCACATGCCCGAATTCAAAGACAAGTATAGTCATCCTTTAACAGACATAGGAAACAGAAGCTGTTACATTTTTATGGTTGTTCATGCACATCTCAAGACCCTAGGGGGAATTATAGCATCTCTGAGAGTTTTCAAGAGAAGTCCAAATGGAAAACAAAATACTGTCAGTATCCATGTGAATGTCAGTTCTGCAAAATTCATGCTTTTAAYTAAACTGAAAGGTTTACACCTTACATATATATATGTGTATATATATTTGTGTGTGTATATATATATACACACACACATACATGCATRCATACAAAGGTATTACATATATAGAAATGTAAACAGCTGTTTACATATAAACAGCTAGCCATTCTTTACCGAATCTGTCAGAGTTCAATAACATCAGAATTGTCCCCAAAAAACTATCAGTCGTGTTTGGATTGCTCAGAATCTGACTATGGCAGCATTAAGTAGTTCATATGTGTCTTATAAAAATTTCTTGAGCTGAAGAAATTACTGACTATTTGTCAGTGTCACAATTACGCATAAATATAAACTAATGAGAACTTCAAAATTTCAGTTAAGTTTAACAAATTATTTTATATAAAACACATTTGCATTTATCTAAAGCAGTATCAAGGAAAACAATTAAAAAGAGCTTTTATGAGTTTTCAAAATAGGTACATCCACTATAAGTTACTGTTATAGTTATTTTTCTCATGTAGTCTTTAAAATCTTGAACAGATTTTGGTTATGTAAATTTTGGTAATCTGGGGTTCATCTGAAAGGTCCTAAACCTAAAGCAACCCCTAAGAACTACATCTCAAATAATCTAGTCTCAAGATCTGAGGTTATCATTGCAGAATTATTCTCCCTCTAATTGCAAGAAGTAGTGTTGAAAATCTCATCTAAAATTTCACCTAAATTTCATCTTCTGGCAAATGTTCTCAAGCAGGAAAAATTACTTCAGTAGTTACAAATAATTRCTTTCATGTTATTTCAGTATTTGATGCCAAGCACCTGGTTTTCACAAACAGCACCCAAGACAGAACATCAACAGCAAAATAACCTGCTGACCTGTAACTGTTAATGAATGAGATACTCTTCACAATGATATGCCTATGTCATACACTTGGTAGACGAAGGTACAAAGGTCCAAGTCAAGCAAAGAAGAAGTCTTTCCACCCTGAACACCTGTAGAGAACTATTGAAATCTATGATATTAGGTGGTAAATTATATTAAAAGCCTAYTTTGCTGTTGAGTGCAGGTATGTACTTGCACCACTACGAGTAGCTCCAGGGCTTTGTTGAAATGCTCTTCCTGCCTTCCACCTGACAGAGAGCAGATCAACATTGAGGTTTACGCTAACCCACTAGTGATTGGGCTAGAAAGTGCAAAACCATAATTCAACAGTTTAAACTTGCAGCCAGATTGTGACAGAAGGGTCTGTTCTAGACATGCTCTCTGAGATGCATGTGCCTGCAAAATCCATGCTTACCAGTGGGTCATGGAAGTCCCTGACAGAATGCCCCACTGTGAGGACATGCTCCTTTCAATCTTACAGTTCATCTGAACTAAAATTCCATTTCCTTGCTAAACACTTCTTTTCTGTACTAGTTTTAACCAGAATCTCACAGCCATGTATCACACACAGCATCCCTGTGTCTATAGCTACAGAAGTATTCACGCACGTACCACAGCTCAGTACCCCAATAAACTACATCGGTATATCCACACCAAAGACACACACCACCTAGAGGAAAACTGACCACACACGTCATACCAATCATCATTCATCATAATCTTTTGCAGATATACATATACATATACATATACATATATATACACACACACACACCTATATACTCCGTATCTATCTAATTTACTAAACCCAATCTTAATAAAAGCATGTTTTATTATCATTCCCAGCACATGATATGCACACATCGTGTATGTGAGTGAGCAAGTTTACCTGTGCGTGTGCAGCATGTGAGTGCCTAGGTGAATATGGTACATATGTTTATGTGTCGGAGTATGATTGCATGCCTATGTCAAACATATGTATACATATACATTTGAATATGTATACTCCATATTCATATACTGTATTCAGTATCAATCTCAATGAAAGCACATGMTATCTATTGCATACAATAAGCCTGTGGAAGACTACATACAGGGCACTTCTGTGCACGGATTGTGTGAGTACATGCCTGTGTCAGTGTGTGTCTGTGTAGTATGAGTAAATGCAGTCCAGCATGTGGGAATACACGTGTCAGTATGCCCATCCTCCTGTGTGTGTATCTGTGAGTCTCTTTGTGGATATGTGTGATACCTTGTGTGTGTCAGTTGCCTGCCTATGTTAATATGTGTGTGTGTGTATGCAAATGTGTTTGCAAGTGTGTGCAAGAGAGACAGTCAGCCCCTGTGTACGTAAGTCCCTGCGTGGATATGTGTGATGTGATACTGTGCGTCTGTCTGTCAGTGTGTCAGTCCCAGTGTTGGCGTATGGGGGCGGGGTGGGGGTCTGTCAGTCCATGTGTGCCCAGTGTGATAGTGTGCATGTGTGTGTGTGTGTCTGTCAATTCTGGTGCATGTGCGAGTCCCTGTGTGGTTATGTTTGATACCCTGGAGGAGGGGGGGGAACGTGGACAGCGTGAGTGCTGGCCTCTCTGTGCGCTAGCCTGTGTGTGCGCGCCCGAATCCGAGTCCCCGGGAGTACGTTAGTGTGTGCGTCTGTCAGTGTGCCAGTCCCTGCGCGTGTGTGTGCGTGTGTCACTCGCTGCGTCTTTTAGTGTGCGAGCCGCGGCATGTGTGCGAGTCCCTGTGTGCGTGCGCGGGGCAGAGGCAGCAGCCCAGCGGCACGGTCCGCCGGACGGGAGGGGACGGGACGGGACGGGGCTGCCCCGGTACCTGCCGAAGTGTCCCAGGGAGTCGAAGAGCCGGTCGGAGCTGGGAGCCATGGCGGGGCAGCAGCGAGCCGGGAGCCTCCGCGTCGCTGGCCCGGCGGTGCGGGGAAGAGACACGGTACCGTCCCGTCCCGTCCGCCCCCCGCCCCCGCGGCCCGCCCGGCCCCCGGCGTCCCCCGGACCCCTCGGGGCGGGCTCACCCGCCCCTCCCCGCCCGTCGCCGTGCCCGCCTCGGCCCGTGGGGCAGCCCTTCGCGCCGCCGCCCCTGCCCCGCCGCCCGGACGGCGGCCACCGCGGCTCGCCGCAGGGCTCTCGTCAGACGGAGCCTTTCGTCCCTGTCCCTAACAGCCACACATTTCCCCTTCTTCTGAAATGCCGGGGGGAGGGGGGGGACTCCTCAGCTGGCGGCCGTGGGGGCTGCGAGGCGGCAGCCGGGGCGTACCTAACGGTCACCGCCCCGCGCCCGCCCAACGGTCACCGCCTCCCGCCAGCCCCAACGGCCACCGCCCCCCGCCCGCCCCAACGGTCACCGCCCCCCGCCAGCTCCCCGGGGAGCAAACGGCACTCAAGGAGGCAAAAACTCGAGCAAAAGCCCCGTTCATGGCACTATTTAGATGACACCAGCCGGTAGACCTCTTCATGAGCAGGAAAAGCTGCACGAAGTAGCCGTCGTCTACCTTAACGGTGCCAGACAACAGTGTTGCGGTTATAGTTATTAAAAAGCTACTGCCTATTCAAAACAAACTGCAATTTAGGGAGGAGAAGTCGCGATTTCTGTATTACTGCTGAGGAATATTCTTTCCTGAGTGAATGGTTTAATCTCTTACATGGACTGAGTGCCTCAGACTGTTTCCTCTGAGAGACTGGCCTGTGTCAGGCATCTGTAACAGCATCTATAACACTCTTTTTTYCCTCAAATTAAATTAAAGAAAGCAATTACATGCTTGGATTCGCTTGTGACAATCATTAATAATCTAATATTTCAGCCTCTGGTGTATTTCATACGGAAATTTTCAATTAAAAGAGGTTATAAACTTTTTTTTAATCCAAGACATCTTCTGAATGTTAATAAGAGATATTTTTAGTAGTCTTATAATCTGTTCTGTTATTTAGATATATTACTTGGCAATTACTTGCTTGTTTTTTCAAAGTTTCAGCATACAAGGTACAATAGTATTATTTAATAAAAGTGAAAAATGTGATATGCTCCAAATCTGCACGACTGTCATTAATATTCCTATTTGTAATGAAGCTTCAATTATATTTGAACCTATTGCTCTATCTTAGTCAAAGCTGGCTAAAATCAATGTGAAATTGAGGATTAGAAAACTGACTTACAACAGGAGACCTTTATAATTAAGTTACCTTGGGGTTTTGTTGGAAAAGATATGCTTTAGCAGCTCAGTTGCTCTTGAGTGTGAGAGGAAAGATACAGAAAAATATACTGCTCCTGCCACAGGTGCAACTCTCGTGTTTAGCTTTTCCTTTCCCAGAATACTAAATTTCCCTTGTCAGTCAGAGCCAAGTTCAAAGTTGGCTCTGCCCTGAGTAAGGCTGGACCTGATAATCTCCAAAATCTCCTTCTAACTCAAATTATGCTGTGATTCCACAGCAAAATACATGTTTCCAGCAGACTACATGAACTCTTTCTGGGCTGCTTTATTGAAAAGCAGAGGAAAACCCCAAAAAAGCCAAATCAATTAAATCTTGCTCTATGATTTTTTTTTTTAGAAAGTACAAAAAAGCTCAAGAATAAAACTAAAAATGTTCTATTAAATCACTGGAAGTCCAACCGTCCACTTTCCAAAAACTGACCCAAATGCTTCTAACCAAATGTTGACCATCAGACCACTGCTTTGCAGGAAAGTGGACTTTTAAGAGGCTCTGGCATGGAGCAAGGGGCACAACTGTTCATCTGTGCAGAGCAGATGTTCACACAGTGCAGTGACAATCTGTTCCAGTGCAGACTTGGAAAAAAAAAAAACAGATGTTTGTCAAGTTCCTTGGCTCTCAGTGACTTCTGACCAGCACAGCAATGAGTTATATATAGTTATATATAGTTATATAATCACATTATATAACTAGAAACCTAAATAATAAGCTCAGCAGAGGATTCCTCCTCACAACTACTGTATTGTTCTGCCCCTCATCACAACAACAGTTTTGCAAGCATGGCTGTGTCTGACAAAGGCCACCATATGTCTCTTCATTAAGTGGCATCTGGAAAGGACTTCAATACTGAGTCTAGAGTTTTTTGTTGTTGTTACTTTCTCAGAATATGTAAACTAATAAGACTAAGGACAGACTTGTTTGCTTTTTGTAAGAATTTTTTATATTGCTTGTTTTTTACCGTATAAATATCAGCATTAAATGTAATCATCCTTGYTTTTCCTGGAGAATGTTTTTCAGGTTTAAAATGGCATGTGCTTGAAGGAAGCACTGGTTCTTTAACAAAGCATTTCTTTCTCTGAAGAACCACACTAGTTAAATAGTTATTTCGAAAACAAACACCAGGGAATAGTAAACATTCTGGTTAAATATTGCTTTGGTGCTCATTTGTCTGTTTTTAGTGTCTTGCCTCCTCGAACATGTAAATTCATTAGTTTTCCACAGCATAACAGTATAGAAAAGATCAATTTTTAGGGTAAAGATTAAGCAGGAAATACATAAAACCCTTTTAACACCATTTTTAAAACTTGAAAAAATCACTAATAATTTTCCCAGGTTCTTTTACAGACAGTCTTGCCCACACTGCTATGTTTGCATCTTTTACAACATCGTAACTTTATGCCACTTAACAGTATAAAGATAAGAAATCTACACTCGCTCTTTTTAAAGTCAGTGCTAAATACCCATGTGCCTGCATTTCCAAAAGYTGTTAGTGTCATATTTGCAGTGCCAACTCTCTTAAATATGTCATGATCATGGATTTACCTTGTTTCTTTCAAGCCTCAGAAGATGCACAACATGCTTTCAAGTCTGTCTTCCTCCTACCCTCTTATGCCACTGCTACATGAAGCAATAAATTTGCTTTTAGTAACAATTATTCCTCACTGAGTTGGTTTTCACTCCAGTCATCTAGAAATATTCATACAGAGGCAATTGCTAACTTTGTTCATGTGCAGTTCACAGTTCACTTTCCCAAGGATTTTTTTCATGTTACACATAAATTTAGGATAAATTCTCATGCTACAGAAAATTAGGGAACATCTAAACAAGAAATGAAGGATACCTATAATTAAAGTGTGTCAAAATGAGACCATCCACATCTGTGGTCTGCTTACTTTCGAAAATAATGGATTTTATTAACAGAAGAAACCAAAGGGAATTTGTAATTCCTTTCCTACAGTATCTTTAGAGACCATTGGGATGGGACGATTGAGGGTATTCACAACAGACAACACTCTCCAAATCTTTTAATCCCACAAGGGGAATATGCAGCAGCTCATCTCAAAAAACTTCAGTTATGGATTTAACCTCATTTCTGGCACTCAGAAGCAAGCTGGCGTTCAAAAGAGACATTCATTATTATAAAATCCTTGAGGAAGAAGTGATCTGCACAACCTGTAATGGGAGAAGAGATGGTTTGCAAAATAATCTCGCTATCGATTTCCACCTAGAAAAAATCTGCAATCTGTTAGCATGAATTGTTCTTAGACTCCCCTTTGGTAAGTCAAATTACAGCATCATCAAAATATGTGAGGTATATGAGGGACATGCTTCTAATTTAAATTCGTGTATRTGTTCTAATACACTCAGACATAAACATCAAGCTTCAAAATATATCTGAACCGTAAACACCAAAGTCATGTGGACAGTAAATAACTTRCAGTGTTTCCAACACTCTTCCATGGACACAGGTAATCAGTCCTTATATGGTTTTCCAGTCATTCTGAAATTGGCTTGTAACCCCATGGATGAAGGAAGGTTACGTGTAGTAACTAGCAGTTAACCCTTATCCTCTGTTCTTCTAACTAATATCGCCAACATTCATGTTAAGTGCAGAGGCAGAGTCCCTTCCTGAGTATCCTCCAACATCCACTTTTATCACACTAGCAAAAAACTCACTGAAATCAACCATGAGATAGTTTGAACTTAACTTTCCCACCTCCTGTTTTAATGTTGTCATTTCTGTTCCCTTCTAGGGAAAACCTGCAAGACTATTGCAAGTGAATGTATCAATGACAACAACAATGGAGGTTTCTCAAGATCCAAAATGGGTCTTACTTGCATAAATGACTGTCAGTCGTCAAATTCCTGATGCTGAAAAAAGCTTGCAGAAATCTTAAATTTATGTAAAACAGGGAAGTAACATAGGTATTGCTTTTGTCTGCTAGAATGTATGATAAGGTGTTAAATGAGTGATGCTTGGGTTTTGCTATTAGATTGCAATTTTTTGTGTCTTATTACCAGACTTTAAAACACCATCAACAGTGCAGCAAGCAGATTGATAAAGAGGACCTGCACATGCACCCAGCTATGCAAAACTTTGGGGATTTTCCTGAACTACAAAGAAAGATCCTTGCATCTCCCCAATTCTTATGACAGCCTGAGCATTCAGGCTAAGGAAATGCTGATTGATGGGATAATCAACYAGACAATTATGCAGTGGTTGTTCTGGTATCATTCATGTTCTGTTAAAAAATCTTAGTCTTGGCAGCAGATTGTAAACTCTTAACACCAAAATATTTGTCCCCAAATTCCCAGTTAGATGTAAGAAAGAGAGAAGCCAATAAATGCAAGGGCAGTCTTAGAAGGGAGTGAATTTCCAAAGGGGATATAAGAACGTCCCAGGAGACTTGCAGGTGATAYTGAAAGTGTCAGTAAAAGATAAACATGGAAATTTTCTCATCAACCAAGATTGATGGAAGAGTGTTTTTTCAGCAGCCACTATAAGACAAACATGCTCAAGGCCACCTCTTTTCCCTTCTGCTGCTACACAGGCAACAGACCAGACACGCATTAGGCAGTTGTGGAAAGCCTGAGCCATTCACTATAGTTTTGGCTGTATTTTTTTCTTCCATGATCTCCTTAATGGGAGTCTGGAACAATCACAAAAGAGACTCCTCAAGAGCACTCATTCAGGATTTATATTCAGCCCAATAAATGCCAAAACAGGATTTTGGAAGCTTAGCAAGTGTCTCCTAGTTGCACTGTGGGCATCTGCAAGGGTACATCTAACTATAATACTTCAGTGTGTGTTACTTCAGTTTTACACTTTCAAGAACTTTTCTTACACAGTATCCTTTTGTATGGAGTTATTCCAGCCATACAGATCATCAGTGTGTGTCTACAGAATAAATCTTCATGGAGATTTCATTTACTGATCCAATATGAATAAACAGCCTTCTTGAATAAGCTAAAAAATACTCAGAAATTCAGAAAAGCAAGTTGAGTATGCGGGAAAAGAAATTCTAGCTTTGCAGGTCATTACACCATCTCAACTCTCTGGGGTAACAGAATGCCTAGCAGCCTACAACAAAACAGTAATGAAAATTTATCTGAATATTGCTTCAGTTTTAGACTACACTGTATGTAGAACTTGCCTTCTAGGGAAAGCAGAAGCTGCATTCTATGAGATCTTTGAGAAAGGGTTCTCCAGGGRTGTCTTGTAGAAGCAAGAGAAATGTGATAGACATCTTAAGAAGATGTCTCTTACTAAAAGTTTAATCTAAATGGAAATTCCTAAGATAGAGCTCTAATTAAACATAACATGGTACACTTGAAATCACATCTTTCATTTTGTTTCAATTATTATTCTTTTAAAGTTTACTCCCAGACTGTAAGATCAGCAATTTTATTAGGTAGGACACATCATCAGAAAGCTTTTCAAGAGACACAGGGCTCAGTTGCAGCAGTATGGGGAATATCCTCTCAGGCTCCACTTGCCCCCAGATTTTCAGCATAACTTCCCCACTATTAATATGACAGCTCTGTCCCGAGGTCTCCACAGCACACTCCTGAGACAGCATGTATGTGGTTGCAGCAGCAGTGCTGGCAGGGCTACAAAACTGCTCTGTGCCTGTCAATATTTAATTGGGGAACAGACAAAGGTTCTTTAGAATATGCATCATCTAGAATATCCTGCATTTTGAACTAGTTACATTTTGCTGGTTTGTACTTCTTACAGTTTTCTATATGAAGGAGGACAGCTGTGGAAGATCTGGTGAGGAAAAGGCTTCAAAAAGGGGGCAGCGGGATCACAGTTTAATTTTGTAATCTTGTTAGAAGTAAAATTAAAAAGTGACTAGACTTTATGGTGTATGAGAACCTGAGTAAGTTAAAAATACAGATACTAAATAATCCTTTTACACTAGCAGAAACAGAGATAAAAAGAATCAGTATCTGAAAATTAGTCAGATTCATTCAGATGAGAATAAGGTCCATTTCTGTAGCAGAAAGTGTGAATAAGTATTGGAGTTGTCAGCTGAAGGAACTGGTGGATTCTCCAACCCTTGGTGTTTTCAAAATGTCACCAAAGGAGATGTTGTTCTCATATATATATATTTGTTATATATATATATAACTTGTCAAACAAGTTAGTACTAAAACAGGTTGAAAGTATTTATCCTTTGCTATCCAGGTGATCAGACATGCAAATGTTGTCTTCTAGCTTATAAATTTATTCAAAGAGAAAATCAATGAAAGAAATCCTTTGTTGTGACTGATTAGCTAAACCGCACTGGCAACAAATGAGTTTCTTTCCCTGCTGCAGTGCCAATATGTAGAGATATCTCTGAAAACTGGAGTTTCTTTGGGACCTCACAGACAAGCATTGTGATTCTTACAGTGTGGAACAAACACGGCAGCATATCATATTAGCTTAAACTATTTAGCATGAATAACCARGGACTCAGTCAAGAGAGATCTGAAAGATTTATATGCAGTGACTGAAGATGATATCAATACCAGCTGTCTGCTCCATGCCGCTCTGCTTAATGTCTAAGCAAATACATGGTCTGTGAAATAGGCTGGCTGAGGTACAGATTTCCTATTATTCGGTCCTGCCTATGCTGGCAGAAAGGTAGATCAGACTTGAGTGCCAGTAATGTCTTAAGCCACTGATCCTGTCTGTTGGTGGTCTCTAGCAATGAAGTGGCAGCACAGATTTTAGAATGGCAAGGAAGCCAAGCACAAGCACCCCAGGGATCTGGAATACATACTGTGTATACCGTGAACTGCAAAATAGCACCCAGGCTAATACAGCAGACAAGTGAAGAGATTACACTGAATATGGCAATAAGAATGAACTATTTCTTTTCTAGTGTAAGATGACTTAAACAGTGATGAAGAGAGACRAAGTGTAGTTTGAGAAAAATACTTTGTTCTTATAAAAAAGTGATAAAAACAAGAGATAACTTTTGTGCGTGTTTGATAAAAATCAGACAGAGACTATACACTGATATGCAGACAATCCCATGTACTCTCATCAAGAGTCTCATTTACTGACAGAAATTCTAAGCAACTGTTTTGCCAAGAGATTCAAAAGCTATTGCTACACACAATCACAGAATGATTCCTACCCTGCATACCAACTAATGATACAAAATGCCACAGGTGAGTTTGTATTCACTGCACTGATTGTATTTAGGCCATGAAGAACCAAAGGAAAAGAGGTGTGTTTAGCTAAATCTCCAAAGACATATTCAGGCATTTCCCACTCAGAAAGTCTAGTTTCAGGCTGACGCTGGTCTACACAAACACCGCAAGCTTTAAAGATTACTGAAAAACTGAGCAAAGTAAAATCCACAAATAGCTAGAAAGCAAAACCACATTGTAATTCTACAACTTAATCCAAGCACAACCCCACAGACAATCTCATATGAAGTCCTGTTGCCACATCCATCGCTTTCTAAGGGCTATGGAGCTGCCACTCTCATCAAGCAATACTCTAGATGGGTTTTTCCACACAGAAGTAGTGCAAGGAAGGCAAAGATGACTTATCTCTCCTTGCAGGCACACCACCACTTCCAGGCAGCAGAGGCAGGAAAACCCACACATTTTGGCAAAAYTGCCTGGTACTTTTGGATGTTATATGCTTAACGGTAACTGTTCAGTTTCTGGTACAAGGTAATCCATGTCTGCATAGAGAATACCACAATAGATAGCATTTCAGATTCACAGACCCTGTATCAAAACAAGCTCATACATTTGCAGTGTCTTCCTTCACTTAAGCCAGCATTTATCAATAATGACTGCTAATTTAGCATAGTGCCATCTAAAGCTCTCTTTTTCACTTCTGAAGTTGATATGTGTGATTGTTTAAGGTTTGTAAAGTCTTGTTCTTGTTCTTTGGACAAACATTGGTGTGAAGGTACAATGTGAACTTTGACAATGTGCTAGCAAAGCCAGTATCTTTACAACGTTTCTGTAATCATTACAAGGGTACTTTGCTTTCCCTTTGATACGTTAACTCTTAAATCTCGCAGCTGAATTGACCTGGCTTACACCAACTTTTTTGCAGTTTCTTTTCTCTCAGTTGGCCCAGTTTATCTTTTACTGGATGTACCAGTGCCTGCTATATGCTAAAAGACCACAGTGAGGCAGATGTGCTCAGAGTGTTCTTGCCAAGCCTTTAGGATTAACAGTTTATTTAGTATTCCTCCTACACTCTGTCACACTGGCCTATGTGAGATTTCAAGTGGAAAATGGTAATTACTTAGAATGCTGCTACTGTTACTTTTGAATTTATTTGGCTGACTTCAGAGGGTCTGAACTAGGTCTGCTCATGCTCAAGGACTTCCAGTCCTCTCAAGGCAATTATTTAAAAGTACTGAACATCATTTCTGTTCAGAAAAAATCAAAGAAGAAACACAAGTGAATTTTCCAAAGAACACCATTAAAATACACAAAGCTTAACATAAGCACTTTCTTGTAAAACCAAATCATACAGTATTTTGACAACTAGTATAAGCACCTTAGGAAATGGAAAAGAAGTGATTTTGTGCACTTACTGTACATCTAATGTTCCCCTGAGACTCCCCAACATATAGACATAAACCATCCCTGGACGTTTATTCCTGACATAAACTTGGGTAAAGGAAAAAATCAGGTCCCACAACTCCCGTGGCTGCTTCAATATAGACTGAGAGAATGGGCAGAGTGTTGTAAAATGAAAGAAGTAAAATAGTGAGGCTCTGGATTTTCTTCCATTTATTTGAGCAACATCAAATTATGGTTGATTTCAAGCACACATGAAAAAGGCAGAGGGGATTAAACCAGCCAGTTTGTGGCTTTGGATATGCTGCCAAAATGCTTGTTCCAACAAGCTGTGCCCCTTGCCTGGCAAAGAGCCTTCTTCCCTTCCCTTTTGTGTATTCACATAATTTCCTGATTATGCAAATGCACAAAACAAGTAATCTGAAAATGAAAATCAAGACAAAAACAAGACTGAACTGTTTTGTTGTCTATCTCTTCCACAAGGATGAATTTGCTAGTCTAAGCTGAGCAGGCCAGTATTTGAGCATGAAGATGAGCAAAAGCTTGAGCAGTGGGATTAGGTGAGGTTCCAGCTTTCTCCTGCACCTTTTCCAACCCAGCACATTCTTGCTATACAGATAATATTTCCATGAAATTTCCTAAAGGTTTCCCCTGTTATTGAAGGGTTTGTATTCTAAAATTCTGGATTAAACTGCAAACCATGTCCAATCTTTTAGAAGGAAGGGGGCTATCTGTGAATCATCACAGAAGTTGTCAATTAACTGGTTAAGGAAAAGCTTCTAGATGGCATCACCACTTTCAGAGAGAATCTTCTCCTTCCCAACATGCTTTTGAGACATTTCCCCGTCTTGGCTTTTCACATAGAGCCAAGGTGCTTGATCAGACACTTTGTGATTCATTAGGAAAGAACAAAAACCCCATCTTTCTACTCTCGCATTAATCTATGAGCCACTTTTGTCTTCAGCATGCAGTTTTGGTCCTCCCATCCCAAAACAGACGTATTAGAACTRGAATGAAAATGAAAGTCAACAGGGAGAGAATAGTTTTCATGCAAAGGAAGAACACATAAACTAAGACTTGGATGGATCTCYAACAGAGAGATGCAATATGACAGARGCCCCTAAAATCAGSAATGATATGGAGAAGGTGGACAAGGTAACAATTTTTCACTGGATCTCATCACACAAGAGTAGGGACCTGGAGAGAAACCCTTGGACTTGAAAACGAATTTATGGAAATATTTATTCGTGTAATTAAAATGCAATTTTAAATGAAGAACACTTTCCTATAATGAAACACTGGTGCAGTTGAAAAGATAGATGGCATCAAGTGAAATGAAATACATCATCAAAGACACCTATTTCAAAGCCATAAATAACTGGATAACTGGATAACTGGATAAATATCCAGGTTTTTGATACCTTAAGCAAACCAATGTTTTCAGCTCTACTGGATTAGTAGAATTAGTATTGCTCTACTCTTCGGAGGAATCCTCTGCTCTTTACCATGTACRAGAGAAGTAACGCAGAAGATTACAAGGTGCCAACCACAGCCACTCCTACCCAGGCATGAAAGCTGCCCAAGCCTACGAGCACCACACCATAGCTGAGGTTCAGAGAAGCCCTTCAAGGCATAGGTCTGGCCTCGCCTGGCACAGCACCTGCTATGACAGCAGTGGGAGGACATGGGGGAGTTAGAAAACTGGTGATTGAGGGCAGACACTTTTAGGCACCCTGGGCCTGAAAGCATGTTTGGACACCCCAATGTACTACATGAAGGAAGCATAACTGTGGCTACACTCTCCTTTATACCCTCACACTCTGGAAAATTCCCAGTCTTGAGTTGGACTCTCTCCACAGGTCTGGCCAAAGTTTTTCATTTCAGTAGCTAGTGGTCAACAGGAAAGAGARTAGCCTATGTGAAAGTGAAACGGACACACAAGCTGTTGACTGGTGGAAAATAGACTCTATTTTGCACTCTTATCCTTCAACACTGCTTTTAAAATGCACAGATCTGATTTTTTTATAATTATTAAAAAATAGAAACTCCAATATCATTACTTGCCTAAGGGCTGACTGCTCATTTTGGGACCCAATGGCCATAAATCTCCAATCTACTGCATTTTCAAGGGAGCTTCCAAAATCCTAACACCCTCTACAATAGATAAATATTGGACTGAAAAGAGTGAGACTGATTTCAAYACAGTGATGAGGGCATAGGACAGCAAATCTATACTCCAGGCTCCAATATGAGAATATTCATGAAGCACACAACAGCTCCAAGAGAAGGACTGACCTCAGAATAACCAAGCGCTTGGGACAGCCACAGGGACTTGGGAGACCAGTGCCTTGGTCCCAGCACCACACAAAGGATTTGAATCTGCCGAGATGTGCTCCGGCTCTTTTTCATATGTTGCCTGGCAGAATCACACAAATTCCTGCAGCACTGCCAAGCAGCACTTGAGAGGAGGGCAGTAGGGCCTAAAGAGTAAAGGCCTAAAGAGTAAATCAGCCTTTGCAGCTACCAAACAGTGGTTTGAATCTCAGGGAGATATTACCTCTCCTCCTACAGAACAGCACTCTTTTTCAGTCCAATACCCCCTTTTCAAGCAGTTGCTGTACTGTTTTGCAATTATGCTCAGAAAGGCACTCAGATTCTCAAACTACAGCATAGGTGAATGTTGTCATTTAACTGGTGCACTCAAGGAATATGCCCAAAGGTTGAGAACAGGATGAGAAAAGGATGAGAACAAGATGAGAAAAGAAGGGTGCTGTTTCATTTCARCTGGAGAAGAAAAGCCATTAAAGCAAGTTGGAAGTGCCCTATTGATTTTAAAGCAAACCGTTCAAGCAGTGGGATAGCCAGAGTCTCTGCAGAGAGTGTGGCTTCTCTGACCACATCAGAAGACGTGTCTAGAAAGAGACTCCTGTCCTTCATTATTATAGCATCTAAATGATGTAGCAATGGAAAATGAACTGTCAAGAAAAAGATATTCCATCTGTTTGGAGAGGAAGTATAGTCAATTTTCATCAGTATCAGCATTATTAATCGCATATTGTTTACAGTGCTTTTATAGGCAACTAAGAAACASCATTCCCATACATTGCTTGAAACAAAATCCTCTTCAGAATTTGCTTACACATTTGAAGGTTCTATCAAATAACAAAGGTTATATTTGCATTTAATGACATGGTCCACCCCTTAGGAGGAAAGGGTTAACGTGCCTATACACAATTCTTAGCTACCTTCTCAAATGCAGCCTCCTCATAGGAAACTCGGGATATCTGGTAGGAAACATATTTGGTGGCAGAGTTTTTTCACACCCAGTGAAGAAGATAAAAAGTAACTACAGAGGTACTGCATGCTGAAATGTTTCAATAATCCWTTTTTTTTYCCTAAAACTGGGTAACCTCATTTTTCTCTCTGTAAGAAAGATAAAGACTCTTTCTGACTGCCTCCAAGTTCTTGAATGAATTCCTGCAAATAAGTTGAAGTGAAGTCTGTTTCTATCAAACACCTGAAAATCTGCAATGGAACACTCTGTAGGATAACTCAGATCTTACTTTTTTTATCACAGTATATGGAACTAGAGCCACTTAAGAAATCAAGTACCTAATTGGAAGCTAAACTGTAGGAGATGATAGATTTTTTTAATCCTAGCTACTTGATATAGCATTATCAATGTTACTTATATGGCCCTTACTACTGCAGCAATATGGAATAACTCTTCTGCTAGCAGGGAAGTTATTTGGATTTATAACAGTGCATCCGAGGATAAATAAGGTTCTCATATTTATTGAGTTTATTCATGTCTAGTGCAGTCATTGTCACCAGACTGGCCATAAACACTGGTGCTGTTGTTAACTGAATGAGCAAGCTTTCAAATGTAAGTATTTCTATTCAGAACTATACAGTTGTTTCAACTTTCCTGTTTAAAGTAGATAAATATTTATTTGAGGATTATTGTAGCAGGATTATAACAAGTCCAGAGACTTTTTTGTAGATCTAAGTTTATTTAAATATCAGATGAAATCCATAAAACTCAAAATACTTTTTCTGCCAGAAAGTTATTTGTGATCTGAATCTTGATTTAACCACTGACTCAGCAGGAATGTAYACTAGGGTAGCTTTTCCAAAAGCACTTCAGTGTTTTAAGAAACAGTGCTGCATTTACTCTTAATGAAACTTGAATTATCTAAAATGCCTACATATTTTTTTTTAAAAATCAGGGCTTAGTTTCCTAAGCCATTTAAAAATTGCTAAATAAAAGATTCTTCCTACGTTCTCTTCTGTGCACAGAACTGGGTGGCTCCACCTCTCCAAAATACTAAAAAAAAATCCTGGGGCTTGAAAGCTTTCCCAGATTTTSCAAATATCCTTGTCTTAGGGGCATTTCTTTGCAGGGAAAATAATACTTTGGTGAAACATCATAATCCACAGTAACACCAACCAAGCTCAGTGGATGAGCCCATTGCCAGAAGGACACTCACAGAACTGACAAGCTCCAAGTTAGGTCTGCAGGTGAAAYAACCTCTTGAACCTTCCCAACAGTACTCTCCAGAGTACTCTTCACCTCTGCATTTTGATTTTTWWAAAAAAAAAATCAGATCAAATTAGGAATAAAGAGTCCTGCAAGGCAGATAATATTCTTCTAAGGTTGTTTTAACTCTTGAACTACAAGGAGCTAAAAGCCAGGGACCATATTTTCAAAATAAATCTCTACCAAATGATCATGCCCAACAAGGAAGCAATGATCGACTCTTTTCTATAGAATGACAGTAGAGACACCAGGACACAGCTGGCACTTCCCTGAGAAACATGTACTCAGTTGTTTTAAACTTTGTACAAAAAATAATTTCTGGACTGTAACTCTTCTTAGCTGGCCTCCTTAAAGATGACATATTCAGAAATAGGTGGTAGAATTCCGGTTGGTCATTTCCAAGTTACCCTGTTCCTATTTTACATTTCTAGTTTCTCCTCACACTGTTGGAACATTTTGTACCTATCCCTCCTCTTCAGTCTCATTCAAGCTTATGCATTCAGTAAAGAAGCAACAGGAACAAAGGCCTGCCCTCAGCTTTGGTCTCTTGGCTCTGCTTATTCCAAGCACAAGAAGGATGCTTAGGGCCCCTGCTCAGGGATGGATATGAAGAACCAAGTGCTTTACTGCTTCTGGTCAGCCCTAGAGCTAAGCAAGCACCTGAGCTTCACAAAGCTGATATAAAAGCCACATGGCTTACACAGTAAGATCGGTGCCCTTAATCATCATCCTGCAACCTGGACCCGTGAGGCCGGTCCTGTTGTATGCCATGGTACTGTTTACCCGGGAACAGGCAGCAAAACCAGGCCACTGTGCATGGATACACATCTCACTGAACAAATTGTTTCTAACTTGYTGTAGAAAGAGGCAATTATTGCAAGAACAATTTCGTCGTAAGTCTAAATCTCATCAAAGGGAGAAGAAACAGAGAAGTGAATTTGCAGTGAAGACACACACAGAAATTCAGTCTTTCTTTGATAAGGTAGTGCTAATAGGAGAGTTTTGCTAAAAAAGGGCTGCATGGAACATGCATCCTGCTTGGGAAGTAATAATAAATGAGCACCTTAATTTGCATCAGTAAATCCAGCATTTATTGCCAAGGGAAGCCTACACTTTCTAACCAGTGAAGAGACAACTCAGTTTCAGTAGGTATAAGAGGGAAAAATATGCAAACATGAATGTCAGAGGAGAYCTAGGGTCCCAGGTGCCCTGATTTCACCAAGCAGCTCTTACAATATGAAAGAAAGCGAAAATGTCTGCATGGGAGCAGCAATGAACTAACTCAACAACTGGGTTTGTAGTGTGCGTGATTCAGGRGCATGGAATATTTTTAAGCAGCCCTCTGCCTAAATAGGTCTTGTATTTTGCTTCTGTGAACAAGTGGAGGAAAATTTTATTAATAAGGTGTCTTGTATGTTGATCTGCTTGGCACAATCAAATGAGTAATTTAATCTAAAATAGTCATTGCAAAATATATTTTGGAACATATTTTCCCTCTGATCCAACATTAACAGTTGCCAACAAAACAGTGAAAAAAGGCTGAGGCACAAATTTTGATATTAAAAACATGCTTTTTTCAGTTGTGGGCTATTTTCATAATACCCTTCTTAGAAGTATTTTTATTCTGTAAAACCCTTCAGGGAAGCATAGAATAACCTAAATGCACAAAACAATGCCAGATTTGCTGATATTCTTGAAACACTTTTTTTTCTTTAAAAGACTAGCCAAAATAAACTGCAAAAATACTAGTACTGGAACAGATAACATAGCAAATGATCCTTAGATGCACCTCACAAGTCACAAAAATATTCCCCGTGCAGTGACTGGAATATTGAAGGGCATTTTTAATACCTAAGAACTCCYCTGAGAACTGAAGCATAGGTCTCCCTTATGACTATGGAAGTTTGGGGGGAAAAACAGCAAAGATATTTAGATCAGGCCTGGAGATCAGACATTACTCACTTGCAATTCTGAATCTCTTCATTTGGCTCCTGTGAAAAAATATATGGATGCAAAATAATCTGAGAACAATGACAGTCTTAATGGCTATAGCAGTAGTGACCCAGGAAAACAAACTTGTGTCTTCCCCTACTTTCTGAGACAGACAGAAGGCAGCTGCTGCATTTGCTGTGGGCTAGGAAATGCTTTGCTGCCCTTCCTAGTCTAGGAGAAGATCCCATTTCCTGACRTCTCCTTCTCTGCCATCCCAGAAAGATGATTGCTTCATCTTCTAGGACTGTTGTCCTTTTTACACTGGCTCCATTCCACAAGCCACACTCCATTTCTGTTGTTACGTATACGTGCATGTAAAATCATTAAATTAAAAAGAGACAGGTTTTTCTGCAAAACTAAAAGTCATAAAATTACCAGGAACTAGAAGTACAATTGTCCCTGCATCCTTAATCCTATTCTGCTGTATGTAAACCCTGAGAAATGACTGTATAGCAGGTAGTCATATAGTTAAATGCCATCTTGTAATGCATAGGGTGTACAATTTGCAAGAGTGGCCTTTTTAAGTTAAAAATAGTTTTTATTCAAAAATTTTATCACTCTCTTCTCCTTATATCATGTGTTACCCTTAAGACAAGAGACGGATAGGCAAAAATCAGCTGAAATATTTCTTCCATTAGAATTGCAGACTTGCTGATGTCAAAAAATTTTGTGGAAAGGTTGTGACTTTGACAAAGTTCCAGCAGAGTGCACACATGTCCCAAAGGCTGTGTGACAGTCCCTCAGCACTATTCCCTGGTAGCCTGCCAAGGAGCCGTGCACCCAATAACAAAAGCTGCTGTCTTTTCAATATCCTTAGGAGCCTACAACCCCAGGATTTTCAGTGTCTGAGACGTGCTACTTTCCCCAAAGATAGGGTTGCAGTCCTTTTCATAGATATACCGGAGTTTTGTTGGTAATAGAAACAAAGCCAAATATCAAAATCCCCAGTGATGGGGACAGGGGAGGCACCAAGCGCAAGTGTCTTGACTTCCTTCCTCCTAACTCAGCAACTGCTAGGCATTTGCAACCCAGCACAAGCAACAGCTATTGCTTAGGCAAGGACACTGGTCATAATTGTTGTGTCACATTAAAAATACCCAAAACAGTGGAATGAAGAGTGGAAACAACAATGGCAGATGGATAGATGGACAGGCTGAACCTGAATATTATTTTCATGAAACTAAGAGGCATTTATCTTTGCTTTGTGATTTTTTTCTGGAAACATAAGGAAATTACAGTGCTTAAAGAGAAGTCATAGTGTCCACAGTAATGAAATGCATAAAACAAGGTAGAGATGGGGTAGCTCTAAATCTTGCTTTCTTCTGTCCCTGCAGCCCCAGTTAGAACCTCTTGGATGGACCTGAAGAACAAGAATATTAGGTCTGGAGATAGCTCAGAGCAGATCCCTTCATCTGGCAATCAGAAGCAAAGCCAAGATTTAGTAGGAGTTGGTGGCATCTATCCTAAATGTCAATACAATCCATCTGCCAGGCACTGCTGTTCCTAGGAATTCCTCTTCRAAGTAATCAACGCCAGAAGTCCAAGTCTTACTTGGGAAAACAAAACATATCTCCTATACAACTTCACTGACAACTCCTGCATGAATGCAAGTGCAGAGTACTGCCATCCTCGATCTCAGCAGTGACTGCTGCCACACTAACGCCTGCATGCTGGTAGCAGCCTGCTGCAGCAACAGAAGCTTGGACAAGCTTCAAAAACCCATCCAGCAAGTAGGGGAAATTACTATGTAGGAACTAAAGCCATGTGCCCACATTGTATTGTATTCCCCAGCGTGACTGCCAGGCTAGACATGCTCTGCACATAAACCAAAGGGAAGGTGAAAGAAGATGACCAAGCCACACAGATACCTTGGGGAAACACAGTAAGAGCTGCTGCTAATAAACAAAATGATCCTTGCCACAAAATTCTTGGCCATTCTCCTCTCAGTCAGCTCCCCACCTGCTTTCTCATACTTCTTCACTCTGTTTTCTCCCTTCATCTTCCTACCTCTTCTGCTCCATCTCCTGAGATCCTCAAGCTGCTGGTGAGCACAGGCCAAGGATGGGCTAAGACTTGCCTGCGGTCTTCAGCAGAGGGGAATGGAGAGCCAGGGGGGTCCCTAAGCAGAGCTCCCACCCCCAGCACAGYTCTTTCTTACACTCCATTCCTTTCACACAAAGGAGGAGTTCATTCTCGCTATCCCTGCCTCTAGCCATGCTTACACATACCTTCACTTGCCAAGGTTCGCACATGAGTTGTGGGGTCCCACACCTCTTGCTGGAGGATTTCTTGAGAGAGCAAGCAAAGCCCTGGCTGCACTTTTTCCCACTTGCCAACTGAGGACAGCAGTGAAGTCTTGTGCTGGGCAGCACCTTCCTCATCACCAGGAGATGGGACCCTCTYCTCTTTCCTCTCGTCACCACAGCTTGCCATGTCCCCATCCAGTAGCAACAACTTGCAAACRTATGTGAATCAAGGCAACAACTAGTATCTTCCTAGCTTCACATACCCCTGCTCTGGGTTCACCAGTCACTTTGCTACAACGGACACAGCAAAAACAGTATTTTTCTTGCCTTTGACATCTGACTGTGACAGCCTGGAAGCTGCCCAGCTAGCAGGAGCCATCCAGCTAGGAGACCTGAGACTAGTTCCTGCTGAGATGAAGTGGGTGCATTCTGAGGCACCGTGGCTCGGGGGCACAGTCTTCATTTCCCATTTTCGGTCACCAGGCCAGAACTGCTCCAGTCTATCAGAGTGTCACTCTACTGAGCATGCAGCTCCCAGGCAAATTGGGCCAGGAGTGTCACCCTTCCCTGCACATGACACCATAAGGCAGGTGCAAATACAATGAGAGTGAGCCAGAAATATCCTGCCAGGCTTGGGCAAAGAGGCTTGGGAGAGAGAAACTGCAAGGTGGGCTGTGCAAAGCAGAGCTCTGAGCCACCTTCCCCTCCCCTGGGGCAGTGCTCTCTACAGCACCTCATGCAGGTAACTGCCAAACTCACAATCACTTATTTAATTGCCCTCTTAAATTTTCTGRCGTTATCTTTTCAGCCACCAGTAGATGGTGATACCTTATCTCCATTCAAGATGTGTGTCTACATTTGAGAACCAGCGTAACAGCCTGTTTGAGAACAGGTTGAAAAATTAAAAAAATAAAATAAAAATCCAAGGGTARTTCGGTCTCCAGACATCCTTCTCCTTCCTTAGATGCTGATTGCAGAGAGCRTTGCTATAGTCCCTGGTGTCACTCCCTGAATTTCATCTCCTGTTTCGATTTTAGCTGCAAAAAATGCTGCTTCTTTCTACATCKGTTGCTTCCTAGGGTGAATCTTTGTATATATATTTGAATTATTGCAATGGGGAAGGCATAGAGGCATATCTCTTCATAGCAAATGCACAGTCAGTATGTCAGAGAGATCAAGAAAATGTATTTATTGCTAAACATGTAAATGACATGCTTGCCATCTCCAGCAATGCAAATTCCTAAAGGTGTGCTTGGTGATTGCATCCTTTCAAAAAGCTCCCTTTATTTTACAAAATTCTCCTGCAGAAAATGGAAAACAAAAGCACTGCTCTGTGAAGACCTCTGCATAAAATGCTCTCTCACACTTCCAGCTCTTAGAGATTGCCTTCAGAGCAGGGCTTGTGCAAGAAACGTGCATCACTTAAGGTTTGTTGCAAGTTTTAAGAAGTAGCCCATATATAGGAAAAATCATAGCAGATCTAACTCAACTCGGCTTGAAATTGCAATGGCAACATTTCTGCCGTACCCAGTTTACTGATATATCATTTGCTTTGGTGTGGTCATGAATTACGTGGTCCTAAGCACAGGTAAATGGTGACAGGTTAACAAGGCGCTGCCGAATGCTACACGACAGAACCTTGCAGGCACACTAGGAGTGACTGTAAAAACATGGACCACAGCGTAGATTTGTATTCTAGCTTTTTCCAAACTAAACTAGCACCCAGAAGCTGTGTAGATTACGTGTGTGAATACTTTATTTGTACTGAACCATTGCCAACATGTGCTCTCACCCATTCGGCCGGGAGTACTTTTTTGCAGGAGAATTTCTTAGACGTCCACATTTCCGCTACCTGGAGAATTACCTTGCAGTGTCACCAGCTTGTCATTTTTTGGCTAGATCCAACTCCACAGGAGCTCCAGGTTGTAGCTTTGGCGCCACACAAATGCCCATACAAGAGTTTCGTGGCTGTTGGGGTCTGTCAAGCTCATGGCCCACAAGAAGCACAACAGCGGATTGTGGGCCCACGGACACCTGCTGCTGCCCAGCAACTCTCACAGGTCCTCTTTTGAATGAAAGAGGCCTTTGGATACAGGAAAAGAAGTCTTCAAGGGCAAAGAGCATCGTTTGGAAATCTGCTGTTTAGGTCTCGCTGTTTCAGTAGGACCCTCAGCATCCATTCCTAGGGCTACTGCTGAAAAGAAAGAGAGGGTGGGCTAGGAAAGTCTGCCAGAAGTTATCCCAGGAAGCACAGGAATGCAGTTCAAAACACATGAGGCTCAATTCAGTAGCATTAAGTAGAAATCAGTATTAAGAAGCTACCAAGATGAGCCCGTAATGGATTTGTGAAAACATAGATCTAAAACCACTTTTCCCTCTAACAAGACATTACACGTAACCCAGTGAAATGAATGTCTGAAAACAAGCTAACTTTGATTAAATGTCCCAGAAGAGTACATAGCTATTGGGCTTTTTTCAGCCTTACCTATGGTACAGTTAACTGTGGTTAGCAGTATGGTTTTTCCCTCACAGTACAATTTCCAGACGACTAATTTGGACTCCAAATATACCTGTCTCTTTAGGGTCTGAAGAAAGCAGAAACCCAAATTAGAGAGGAACCATTCGGATTTAGCAAGAGGCTGTAAACATTTTACCAAATTAAAAGAAGCATCAGCCAATAATTTTAGAATCCCATAAAAGAAGCAAAATCCAACCAGGCAGACCTCCAAAGACCCCCAAAATACACATACAAAAAGGAGAAAAAACAACGAAGGTGAATAGGTGAGAAAACAACAAGCAATGATCTCAGTCATTCCTCAGAAATTCCTATCCAGAACACTAAGGCTGAGATTATCCTGGCCAGGCCCAACAAGGAGAGAAAAGAGCTTTCAGGACTCTGATAACAACCTGGTGACTGAGCAATCGCAGTTGGCAGCCCCAGCCCTTGCGTTTCACACCTGCTATAAAATGAAGTCCCACTTTTAGCCTCTCCTTCTTGGAAACGTGTGAGGAACAGCTAGCTACGGCAGCTGGCAAATGGCCCTTGGGAGAACGGYAAGAACCATCATTAACATGGAAAAAAAGAGCAAGGGCAACATACATTTTAGAGAAAAATCCCATCAGAAGCAGGTTGTGTTGAAACGCCTGCGGGGCGAGACAGCAGCTTCCTGGTTAAAGAGGCGGACGCTGTGCCTGCTGGTAATTACTTAACGTGGCACCTAGATACCATGAGAAATACTTCACGGGGGYGATACTACAGACGAGAACATTATGGGACGTGTCTTGCAGGTGAAAACCTTTTGCTCTGTGCCTCCCTTCCAGCAGATTGCTGTGTAAGAAAACTCCTTTAGCTGTCTGATGGGATGAACGCTCCCATTTAGCCACAATCTCGCAGTCCTGGGATGAGACCGAAGCAGGTGGAGATCCCACTGCCAGAACCAGGGCTTCTGGCCACTGGGCTTCAAGGACGGTCTCTTTGCCTCCGGCAGGTCTTGGGGGGATCGTCCCTGCTCCTGGCTACGGCRCTGCCAGCGCTGCCAGCGCGGGCAGCTGGCATTCCTTCCGCATGACAGAAGATGCTGGGTTTTATTTTGGTCACGGTGGAAATGCTTGCTGACTGCTGGGCACGTCGTAAACTGAACTGGTGGCTGCCCACACACGGACCTAGTCCCCGCACAGCCCRAGGGAAGAGGCTTTTGGGGTTGCAGCTGGCAGCCAAGGATAACCAAAGCCCTGAGGAGAGAAGAAAAAAGGCCAATGCCAGGGTGTTAAATGTTAAACGTCAAGCTTAGACTAATTTGCTCCTCACAGTCCTTCCACCTTTTTATTAATGTTTCAGGCAAAATCTGGAGGCTTAATTTTCCCTGCAGGTCTGGGCCAGCTAAGGGACTACAGAGGGCAACCACATGTGCAGCCGACTGARAGCCCAGTGCCGAAAGGATGAGCTGGTGGCAGATGACCATGTGCAACCGTTTTGGGCCTTCTCCCCTCCTAACTTGCTGYGGGGGTTCAGCTCAACTGCCCTAACAGCCACCCCCGCCTATCACTTCATTTCAGCCATGAAATTCARTCTCCTCCCCCCCTTTTTTAAAATACTCTCAGAGTATTTTAAATACTGCCATGGGAGCAGCTTCAGCCCCCAGCACCCGCATACATGGGGGATGTCAGCCAGCCCTGATCCCATGGCATTCCRGCATCAGATCTGTTATTAATTATCGGTGCTGTTATTACACAGCACCTACAAGCCTTGGCCATCTAGCGAAGCCCCGCACAGAATATTAAAATGCCCATTTCCCTCCAAGATGAGAACTTGCTGGTGTCTCTCTGCTCATTTGTTTGCAGATGCCGTTTCCCTGTCAAGGCTGTATTCCCAGCAGGCGCAGCAAGGAAAYGCTTGCATTAACAGCCCCTGCTTAAGAAACCACGTATCGCTCACATTTGTGCATTATAGCCCTAACTGGGATTACTGTGACACTATAAAATAAAAAGAACAAAAATGCTTTGTTTTGTCTGATGCGGTTTTAAGATTTTATTGCGTCTCCAGAACGCCTTGATGGAACGACAGCTTTAGGATATATGGCTGCGGGTGTAATTTTCTTCTGCGAGGCATGGCTTAGCTGACTGTAATAAGTTATATTAAGGCGCAAGCTCATTTCTGTGCCCCTGTGTAAGTCTCCAAATGGCTCGCTGGTGTGCGAGTGCTGCAGCTGTCCCGCATTGCGCCCCGGTGTCAGGTTCCCGCTGGGCAGCGCGCGCGAGCGAGCGAGCGCGGCCGCGATGAGCAGCCTGGGCCGGGAGCCAGCAGCCGCCAGAGCCGACCGGAGTCTTCGCCCTGCCTTCAAAGGACACGGGGGCTGTGCTCCCGGGGCAGAGATGCCTGCTCTGTTGTCGTAGGAAAGGAACCCCTCTTTTAATGCTGGGTGAAGAAGGGCACTTCGAGCCTGTTGCACACCAGGCGGGGAGGCTGGAGGGGGAGAGGAAAAGACCGTCACGCAGCTCGAGCTGGCGCGGGGCTCGGCACACAGTGCAGAAACCCTCGGTGCTGCCAGCTCTCAGGGAAGTAGCTCCTCGTGGGGCCTGGCGGGGGGGGGGGGCAGCCCCAAAACCACTGCCCTTGAGAGCTTGGGTGAAGCGCAGCAGGAGGATGCAGCTCGGCAAGCCCACAGCAGCAGTGCTGAGAAGCTGCTGTTACTTCGTTCTCCCCAACGCTGTTTCCTTGGAAAGCTGCATTTCAGGCGCCAATGTCCCAAGCATCTTTACACCGCCTAGGTATTTCCTGAAAGCATCTGAGTTCTTTCTTTCCTCTGCTATGCAACTTTCAGCCATGGATGAAGAAAGGAATTGGGTCAGGCTGCATTTTGAAGTAAATAAACCGGTATTTAGTTATACAGAAAAGGGACCAAAATAATTTGGCACCAGCAAATGCAAATACAGCAGTTCAACTTAAAATGAACAAGAAAATGAAATTAATATTTCTTCCCCTAGGTATTTTTTGTAACAACCTGCCATTATTATCCTCCTGCCATTAAGCAAGAACGGCAGTGTTATGTGAAGTTGTGAAATGCCACTAACGCTTAAAACTATTTCAACAGTTCTGAACCGGGGGAAATACAGAAACACAGCCAGAAACTGTCTTGCAAAGAAAAACAGTCAGTTTCTACAGTTTTATAATAAATGTCTCATGCATAGCTAGTACCAGCCATCTTGTTAAATACTGTTTTTTTTTTTACAGTAAATGTACCAATCCCACTTATAAATACCTGCCTCACAAGAAGGCCATGGGTCTAGCTCCAAGTGTAGTTACAAAGCACTTGCAGCAGGGCCTGTCACTGCCAGGCAGTAATGGCAAACTCTTTGCGTTGGGTAATACCCCCCCTCGACAGTTTTAGCATGCAATAGCATCTGTGCAAAGTTTAGTAGCGAGGCGACAKAGCGAACACACCTGAGTGAGACAAATGAGTCAGACTGTGATAACCGAGGTCGAAATTCAGTAAAAAGCATCTCAGGTACCTTTGCTCCTTGTGTTTCAGAGCTAAAGCAGTCATTCTGGGAGCAGCCAGGCTTGACATGCGGGAATACCTGCCTTCCAGGTACCAGTGCTACTCCTGCCTCTATTTCTACGCTGCCCACATGAAGCTTTAATTTAGAGATGGCTCAAAATGTATGGAAACCACAGCAGGCAATCTGGCTGGTTTTTCTTGGATGGATGCACTGGAATACCACAAACTTCCAGCAAGACTCACCAAAATCTCTGTCCCACACAACTGCTACCAATCACAGCCAGGGGCCAATCAGCACCACAAACTATCCATCCACAAACCTAATCCTAATACAACCCTAATGGGGGAAAAAAGGRAGGGGAGGGGGAACAGAGAAATAAAAATCAAAAATACCACCTTGCTGGCCAGTACTAGGCAGTTACTCCAACCTAGCTTTTACCAAAMGGGAAAAAAATCCTGAGCAAAGAGAAGCCAACCACAAGACCTGTGCTCAGCACCTGCCAGGGCAGAGGTTGTTCCTCACTCTCCTGTTTGAAAGCCCTCGCRCCCTCTCAGAGGTGTCTGCCCGGTGCCGACCCTGCCGAGTGTCCGCTGCTGCTGCCAGGGCTCTCTGCTGAGCCTTGGCAGCAGGAGCACCGAGCACAACGTCCGCAGGAGGGAAATGCTGCCCACCGGTGGGGAGCACAGAGCATCCCAGGTTGGCCACCCCAACCACACAGCACGCAGGTTCAGCCGCTGCGCCTGGTAATGCTCGAGGAGACTATGCTCGTCCCAGCCAAGCTGAGCTCTCGAGATGCCTCTGTTCTACTCCTTAGCTTCATCTCCAGCATTATCAGCCAACTCAGATATGAAGAAGCCAAAATACGTGCACAGTAATCTGGAGAACAGGTTTCCCGTGCAAGTGAGAAGGCTCAGGCAAAGCCTGRTTGTCGCCATGGCAGAGATACAGGGAAGGGAGGCACTTGCTATAAATCACAGCCTTGTTCTTCCCTCGCTACAGATTCCMCTTGCCTGGGTGCCCGGGCACCAAGCCACCAAAGCACTCAAGATACATAAATAGATCCAGACATCACCGTTCAAAAGTGCAATGCTTGAACCTCTCCACCTGCCTATCTGAGCTCACYCAAATCTGCCTCATCAAATTGCTGAAGTGCCCAATCATCTGCTTCCCCTATCCAAAGGTCTCACCACTGTGTCTGCCCCAGCCATGGAGCTTGGTGGCTCCTTCCCAGCCTGCAGGAGATTGTTGTTAGCTCCAGCATTGGTCACAGCATGGGCAGATGAGGGCCTCAGCCCCAGGGGCTGGTTCCCTTTCTGGCCTTGCCCTTGGCTCATTGAACCCACAGCCAAGCTGTCTGCCCCAGAAGAGGTGTGGGGTAGGTCTGTGCAGATGAGAGGTGGGCAGTGATGTGGAGCTCCAGCTTTCTGATCATGGCCTCCAAATGCTGAGCTGCTCTGTAGCAGAGGCATCCTCCTCCTTCTCCATCCCCAGGGCAAAGGCACCAGTGCTGCCACCTTTAGAAAGTGCTGAGACCTGAAATCAAGCAGAACTCGGGGACARATCTTCACATGGGGACAGCTTGACCCTGGTGTCCCTGCTCAGCACTGTGGTCACTGCGAGCCCATTTGGAGGTAAAGAGCTGTTGAACTCAGAGGTGAGATACTGGAGTCGGACCCATAGGTCCCAGGCACTGACTGCTGGGCCTTGCAGTGCTCTGCTTTCCCATTGCCAYGTCCCTTCATGGGCCTGGCCAGGGTGATAGGCTTGTGAAAACAGGTCAGCCTGTAATGCAGCCTCCAACCTCACCAGCTGGGACCACAGCTTTAATGGGACCTAGGCTTATGTTYCTACCAGAAAAACACAGTATCACCTCTAGTCAGAGTGGTGCCACACTTGAAGCCAGATTCCTTCATGCCAGGGGAGCTGCTGCCTACATCAGCCTTCCTTTTCSAGTTTCCACTCAGGCTCCATCCATCCCATGGGATTTACCAGTAGATGATTTACCTGGCAGAGGTCCTCATCAGCCACATCTTGGCTGCTGAGCTCCTCCATCCCATCCAAATGGAGAAAGAGCAGGCTAGATACCACCTCCCTCACCTCTAACACCACATAGGGTTTACCACTCTGATATCCACACTGAGCATCGAATACACAAAGCAGAAGCAGAGYCAGCACCACAGACCTCCCCATGGGAGCTGAGCTCTGCTGCAGTGCCGTAAGGCTCCCCTACRCTAGCATTTATTAATGCTACAGAGGTAAAACCCCGCAGGAATTTCACCCCTGTACTGTTTGCACCCATGCAACTGTAGCTTGAAATTCAGCCTTTCCTCGCTGGTCCTCGCGATGTAAGTGTTCAACAGTCACCACAAGAGCAGTTTTAATAGCAGGATCTGAAATGTCCACATTAAATTCTCTTTTAGTCTTTAAAGGGGCCCATTATCAAAGATACAATGTCAACACCAAGGAACAAACTGCTACTGCCCCAGAGCTTCAGATTCAGGGTCCTTGCACCTACCTGCCTGGGGATGGGCACTGCTGCCTGGGCTCTTCGGTCAGGACATGGCCACATCTGCAGACCCCGTCATAACATGGAAGCCTGCTCGCAGGGAGGGTTGCCAGGGAGAAAATGGCAGCTGCTAGGAACAGACATTTTATTTTCAAGTCTCAGAAAAGAGAGACTGTTTGCAACAGCAGTGTATGGAGAAACCGTCAAGTGTGACTGCACCACCTTTGCTCTGCAGACTCCTGGCGAAACCAGTGACAAGTCTGCCCCGAAAGGCTCTGAAACAGGAATTGGCGTAGACCTGCACTCGAACCGTTTGCGGTTTATGTGGYAGAGCATTTAGCTAAACTCTTGTCAAGAAATGTGAATTTCAACATCTGTATGTAATTCTCTATTAAGAGGGCAAAAACCCACAAAACAAAAAAATCCCTACCTGAAGACCAGCACTAGCTTCCCACAGAGAAACGCTCCCGGGGGCAGGTGGCAGTGCCCCGGCGCTCGGAGCCAGGACGTTACTTGTGCTCTGCCACCTGAGCTGTGTGCAAGAGCAAGCAGGGGGCTCCTCACGGGAGGGCAGAAGCACCATTTTTCCCAGGTTAACCCAAGCAGGGGTGCTGCTGACCACAGCGGCCACAAGCCTGGCCTCTTCAGTCCTGACAACAGGCAGGTAAACGTGCTTTAACTCCTGCTACAGCTAAAGGTTGCCCTCTCCTCCTGGCAGGAGCTACGGCCCAGCCCACCGTCAGGCTAGCTCTACCCCTATAAGGTTTGAGCTACGTGACACCTCTCTGCTCTGGGACCTGCACCAGCRCTTCTGTGCCAGGAAAGCAATCACAGCGCTAGCAGGAATCGCTACATCACCCCGAAACGTGTGCACGGGAGGGCCAAGAGCTCCAGGTACCACACCGAACACAGGCTGTAACGCACTACTGCAGCTGGAGCGCAGCAAAGAGGCATCAGCCTGCTCCGGTGAAGGATCGTTTGTACGAGGTGAGGGTCTCTGTGCCTCAAGGAGCACAGGGCAGAGCATTGCAGGTGTTGTGGGGGCTTGGGACAGTGACGGCTCCATTTTGTTTATGCCTGGAATTCACTGCAGCCCAGGCTGCCCTAAGTCTTATCTCCACCAGACAGCTCGCACCCCGGGGCCACCAGCAACTCGGAGAGATTTCAGCCCCTCTGCTCCCAGGCTGCAGGTTGCTTTCTCAGGGGGCAGTCGCACTTGGCAACCACCAGGTTCGCAGAGCAATGTCTGCAGATGAACACCCTATCTCCTGAGCTCTGGATCCTCCTCCTGAGATGCTATTCCTCTTCCCCAACATGGCCTGGGTCACATGTAGTTAGACACTGTATTAAACAGATCAGAGCTGACTTTTCCCTTTTCACATTGTAATAAAACAGGTGAGAAATTTTCAGTTTACTGTCTCTGGACAGTGAATGGGAACCACTGGTAGGTGGTAACTTCACCACTCCTGAGGTCCAACAGCAGTGACTGCTGCAGGGTCTCAGTGCCCAACTATGAGACGAGGAGAGTAAGCATGGCTGAGGCTCCAAGGAAGAAAGCCCCATGGAGGAGTCAAAAAGCGGCTCCTGATCCCTCACTGGAGAACCCAGTGCAAAAAAATGGCAACTGGGAGAAAYTGTGCTGCATAATCGCTCCTGACGGCAGAGCAGCAGTTCAAGCCAAGACGAAGTCAACCCAGACTGTTGCCACCGGGCTCGCTAGGTCTCACTCACGCAAGCACGCACATGAGGCTGTTAAAGCGTGTTCGAGTGACAGGGAAACGCATGATTCAAAAGAAAATGCTGGAGCCGGTCCCACCTGCCCACGTGAACGTGAGTCACGTGCTCAAACCCCAGCCAGGGGCAAGGCAACAGCTCACAGCTGACATACGGACGGCACCTCCTGGGGCCTGCTGTCCTCTGCCACCACTCTCCAGGCTCCGGGGTGGCTTGTTCGTGTCACGACTAGGCAGCTCCAGCTCACTCTCTGGCAGCGCCTGCAAAATGAAGCAAAACTGCTCATTTTCAGGAAAGGKCCAATTATCGCCCTCTGCTTGTGGCGTGCAAAAGTAACCTGAGCCACAGCGCAGGTCTTCTGCTGTCAGCCCTCTCCCAAAGCAGCTGCCACGGGGGGGGGGGCTTTGGGGCTGGCAGGTAGGTTCGTGGGCCCCAACCCAGGGTGTAGGGGGGCACGAAATGACAGAAACGGGGCTCCCAGGGCTGCAGAGCCCTGCCCTGCAGCCCGCGAGGGGCGAGCAGGCCCCCTCCTTGCCACTCGAGGCAGTCAGCAACACGCAGCCCTGCAACATGACCCCCGAGACTCCCTGGCTGCTTCCCCCGCCTCTCCCGCTCCGGTTTCGGTTTCCCCCCCACTCCGTCAGCTCGCCGGCGCTGGGCTGAAGCCCTGTCAGATGATTTATTAAGGCAGAAGTGCCAGCGCAGCTCCCCCGGCTTCCCGCCAGCTGCGGGCTTGCACGAAGCAGGCGTTGCAGCAGCGGGAGGGGGGCGGCAGGAGCGAGCCAGGCACTTATTTGCCGGCTGTCTTCTGCCTGGAATCAAAGTTTCCATCTGCCCGTCCTGTTTGCCTTGCAGGTCGATGAGGTGCTTTTCCTGCGCAAGGCTCCCAACCTCTGAGCGGAAGACCCAGCTCCACGGCTGAACCGTCTCTTAAAGCCGGCTCTGCCCTCTGCCACGCAGGTCTCCCCTTTTGGTCCTTGTCCCCGCAGCAGCCGCCCAAGAGGCACACAGGGTGTCCATCCGCTACAGTATAACATGTAACAAAATTCGGAGATGATAATCCTGCGAGGGCTCAAGGCATGCTCTGAAATACRTGCCGCAGCTTTAGAGGCCCCACATAACATACCCTGGAGTTGGCAGACAGCTCCCCAAAATCCCCAGGACCCAGGCAGTGTCAGCGCTAGAMTATCATCCCTGGCAGCAAAAGCAAAGGGAAACAAAATACCCACGTGCCCGTTCATTGCGCTCCTTTTCTATGCATCTGTGGGGACGCCATCGGATCATGGTCCATAAAAGGAGCAGGCATATCCTGGTGCAGGCTGCCAGGGGGTCTGGGGAAGGGCAGATCTGCAGCAGAATGAGCAAAGCTGGTCGGCTGGACAAGGGGGGCATCTGACCAGCCGTCGCACCCCGTGGCCATCAGCCAAAAGCACTCAGCTGCCCTAGCAGGCTGAGAAGAAAGTAGGCAAGGAAAGATCAGAGGGGATCAGGCCTCCCCAGCTCCATCCAAACTCGACAAGYATGTCCCCTGTTTAAGGACAGACCTTAAACACAGCAAAACGAAGCCTGGATCTGGGATGTGGCAGAGAAGCTGTAGGACATGCCTCAAAAATCTTCCAAAAACCCTACTGTAACCCAAACGCCGGGCTTGTCAGACACCTTCCTAGCAACATCAGGGCCCAAAACATGTTGGGAGATGGTATTGCCAAAGAACCACTTACCTACTGCAGTTTGGTATGTCACTTCMCCCCCMCACACACACACAGTTCGGAGCAAGCTGGTCCTCACGTGGCACTTTCTGCCGCCGCGTGCCATGCCCCGAGGCCCTGCCAAGGGTGCGGCGTGCGTGGGGGACAGGAGCGGTGCGCTACATGCCCTTCGCCGTGCTGGCTGGCACGTCGCGGCTGGCACCGACCTGTGTGTTTTCCGCTGCTTGGGCTCGCTTGGGCAACGCTGGCATCTTGACGGGGCTTYGGAAGGGTTTGAAGAAGAGTCACCRGGTTTGCCAAGGTGACCTGAATACCGAAGTCTTTTCTGTCTTAGGTAACAAGCACAGCAGCAGGACTACCCTCTCGCCTCAGGTRCTTTTGACACCTCTCCCGAAACTCCCACTTACTGGCGCAGGCGCTGACAGCTTGCACAAGGCGGGCCCCTCGCTCCGGGGAGCTGGCTTATCTCCTCCCCATCTCCACCGCCCGCAGGCCTCGCAGCTGGAGCTGCTCCGCCATGGCCCGGGGCAGCCGCAGGCGGCGGCAGCCCGGGAGGGGATCCCCGCTTCGCACGGGGCGCAGGGCGCCTCTTCTCGTGGAAAGGACGGCTTCGGCTCAGCCCGCGGCAGCCCTAGGTTAAGTATCCGGCCAACGCGTATACGTAAGGGCAAGACCGAATACTGCCCCAGCGCTCTTTGGTTTTGATCTTGACGGCAGTACGTAGACTACRCAGAGGCACCGAGCAGGGGATCGCTGCTCTCCTCGCCACAGCAATACGCAAACAGTGCGACTGACTGCTCTCGTCGGGAAGGAGCTAGGTGGACCGCAGACGGATCACCCCAACTCTGCCTCGCATCAACTTGCAGCGAGAACGAGCTCTTGGAATAGCACAGCCACTGCGCACTGCTAGGAACGTGGAGCGCTAGGACCGATGTATGAGTTTAGCGTACTGGGGGGAAAGAACACACGTGCCTCTGATCTAGCTGGCAGGTCGCTTCTTCCATCGTCCAGCACGCACAACCCGCTGATAAGTATTTTACAAGATTTATATTAACCAGCCATGGTTGAACATTTCTCTGCACACTGAATATATGTAAAGGTTATCAAGTGAGATTGAGCTCTCAGAGATGAAAGTTTGTGGCCAGTGTGCAATAGGACGCACGTCACAATCTCAGATGATTCAAAGATGCCTTCAGCTCTAGCAGCACTTTGGATGGTAACAGAAATTATTTGACTCCTGCTGCCCAGAACTGACTTTCTCAAAGTCACAGGGGACTTTCAGCTTTCATACAGTAACTGCATTTTTTAGAAGCAGCTCTTGGGTCATTAGGACGTGTCCACCAGGGCTTGTTAGCGGATGTCCCCATTGTTTCTTAAATGGGTAGGGCTTTATTTTTATGCTTGTGGGATACTCCAAGCTACAAAAACATTTAAATGTTTAAACAAAAGTCCCATTATTATGAGGGGGAGTATTTTGAAACCATAAATTATGTAGCTATTCATGCATTTATGTGTGGGTAAGATCAAAGTCCACAAACTTTCTGAGACGGCTGAGCCAGTTTGCTTTGACATAAGAGCACCACCTTTTCAAGGCATACCTTCCAGTGCTGTGACACTATACTTAGAAGAAAAACATATGCTTTTCAAATGCAAATGCTTCCAAAGAACTGCAGTTATTACATGATGCCGTGATACGATACTACCTGCTTGCATCTCTCCTGCTGCAGCAAAAGGAGCACCCCAGCAARGGAGAAGCCTTGATCTTTCTTGCTCTGCGAGCAAGTTAGCATTAGGAATTCTACTAGCAAAAACAAACTACTGAGACTGACCTCCTTTCTTCTGTATTACTGAGAGAATGATTCATTCATTCAACCAAAATAGGTTGAAAGCAGAAAATAGTAATTAGAACTCAGCAAACTACTCATTCTACATCATACTAGAAAATGACAAGATGAACAACAGATGTTTTTATACTGTACACCCTGACAATAAGAGTAAGATCTGACAATTTACTATCAGCTCATAGCACAGTTTAGCAGAGAGACAGCTCCTGGAGAACTACAGGAGACTTTTGTGGTAAGACTTYGAGTCTTTAACTTTCTAGTTCTCTGGCTCACTTTTCAGCCAAGTAGCTATTTTCTTTAAAAAGTTGATTACTTTTCCATAGACCTGTTTGACCTAAGTTCACAGGTTAAAGTTCGGTGTCCACATGTTTAAACCATCTGCAAGACTCAGAATTGATGACCATGCCTGACCAGGTCAGGCACTCAGATTTACACATCTTATTTCCAGTGTAGAGCTGTGCCACATTGCCCAGACAATGGCAGAATATTTTAAAGAGTGTAAATGTTTTAAATACATTTAAGAACATATTTTTAAGGTCAGTATGTGCTTGAGAACTTCAGGCTCCTAAACTTGATGCATTATAGCTGCTTACATGATCAAGAGGCTGCATACTTCTTTGTTTTCTAGCGTCTCAAAGAACTCCTATGTGTAGACATACATAGGGAAAAATCTAACCAATGTAGGATAACTTACTGCCTTTGAAGGAACTTTTGAGCCATATATTCTTCCGCAGGACCTCGTCCATATTTAAAACTTCATCTACTGAAGCTATTGAGGAAAGCTGTGAAGGATTCAGTGCTTCACATATTGGGTATTTCATTAAATATGACATCTCTTACCAGTGCCTTGTGGGGTGAAAATTACATAAAAACACATAAAGATCTCAGGTTGTCTACCAAAGACACTTCAAAGAACATCCTACAGAACAATCACAGAAAAGACCTATTACAGACCATACAATACATTTACTAGTATGCTGGTTTACAACACGGGGGAAATGATCCTATAGCAGTATTCCAAGACAAGTACGTTATATAAAAGCTGTTGGCATTACTTTCGGACTTTAAATAATAACTGATTCGAATTTCAAAAATATTTACTGCAGATATCTGTTACATAAAAACTGTGGTACTTGCACAGCGATTTCAACAGCTTCGCTATGACTGTACACGCATCTTTCATAACTTTGTAGGTGGTTTCAATTGCTTTAATAAATATTTCTCGGAAATGAAAAATCAATCATTGTAGTCATTATGCAATAATATGTTTACCTGTTTCTATAAAAACACCAAATAAGTCAAAGGTGCTAACTGTTTCTTCTGCAAATTTAAAGACGGGCATGAGGTTCTCCAGAATGAAAAAAATGTATATCCTACTTGTTAAAAAAACATTGTAAGTAAATCATAGTCAAGTAAATCAACTGTGATTGTCAGTAAATCTTAGTTAACTATTCTTGGCTATTGGAACAATGCTTGTTCAAATTCCAAGTTTAGCTAGATGAAACTGATAATACTTGGCACCAATACAGTGTTTGATGTGTTCAAACAGCACATGAAAATTAGTTCTCTCACTGAATAGTGTCCAAGAAAAATGCTATTTGACAGTGATTGTTATTTGCATTACAGCAGAGTCTGCAAACACTAGTCGAGAAATGACTGTATTGGACCGAAATGACCATCACCACTGTTGTACCAGAGAGGTGACAGGAGGATGCGGACAGACTGAAGGGCACAGTGAAACAGTGAGACAATAATATTCATTAGTACAACAACTAAGTACACCAGCAGCTTAAAACATTAAACTTCTGTAAGTATCAAAGCTAAAGTGCTTCAGAAGACACCTAGGAGGGAATTTTTCAGAAATTTATGCAACAGGTCTGCAGGAACAAGGGCCAATTGGAAAGAGAGCATAAAAATGCCTATTCGGAAATTGAAAAAGGGAGGCAGGGGGAGGGAYAGAGGCTGACCTGGTGGGATGATCAGACCCAGAGATGGCTTCTTCATCTGCAGAAGAGGAATGGGGTAACAACTTCTAGAAGTGATTAAAAGGGTAGAGAGCAGCTTACATCTAATGCAAGAGAAATGGCAGAGCCAGTGCAACAACGCAAAGGCAGCAATATCAAGTCRGAGACTAGAGAAACAATGTACGCTGCAATTTTCTGAATGGTTCTAAAACGTAAGTTGCCCAGCTGTCAAGAACCAAGACAGAGATGCTCTTGTAACTGAGATCAGTAAGATAAAAGCTTGGATTAGACTGTAAATTGTTTGATCAAGTAGGAAAAACAGTGAGAAATACTRCAGAAGAAAGAATGTGGGCTTGGGGCAGAGCCCAGATGCAAGATTTGAAGAGGGACATCCAAGTCAAAGCTATGGAGAGAGTGCAGTCTTACCAACAAACAGCATGATAGACATGCTCCTCTTGAAGCAGGAAGGAAACCGTGAGGGGTATTCGGGATTCCCAAAACCTGTATTTTCTTGAAATCTATAAGCGCTCATATTTCCCACTCAGCTGATCACTCACCATCATTACATCTAAATCCTCCTCGGAATCCAATGTCCTGTAAGTATGGTCTTCATTCCGCAAAATGCCTTTAGAGCTTTCTACGTGAAAAGCATTACAGCCAGGAAGACAATCCTTGGGCATGTTAAATACCAATCATCCAGAATTCCTCTGCTCGTATTATCCTTGTGTAAAAGTCTAATCCTATTGTTACCTTTGTGCAAAAGGTACATCATAAACTGAAGCCTTCATAGTGCAACTAAATCCTAACCATTTTTATCCATGTAATTGCTACAGAGAAAACAGGTGTTATTTTTGGAAGAAATAACTATCCATCTGTGAAACAAGGTTTGTGTAAGATTGAAATACACAGATTAGCGAAGTACAAACAAATTCACGTTGAAAAATGTCACCACATTCTAGCTCACACTTCCCATGTTGACACCTGGAATATCTGAAATCCTCTAAGGCTCAGTGGGAGTGTTAGTTATATCTACAACAGGAGGAAGAATGCAGTAGAGCAGCTTTCTTCAGAAGACAAGTCTATAGGATTGTCACGCTAGTAATAATGAAGCTCAGCAAGAGGCATCRGTGTGACATGCTAGAATACTTTTAAACAGAGGACAGAATCTCAGAGAACCATTGCAGCTATTTTGTTTTTCATAAAGCTTCATTCTATTTTGACAGACACACAACCATGAATATCCTCGTGGGCATTTTAAAAACTGTAATTTCAACTCTGAGGTTTTGCAAGCTTTGTTTTGTGTGCGGTATGATATCATAAACATCCTGAATATAATTACAACAGTAATTTAGTGGGCTATATTTTCCCTCTTGGTAGCCCAAAGCCAATGTTTACAAAAACTTTTCAGCACACTTATTTGATTTGAACTTTTTATTATTATTACAAATGTATATTATTTTATTAAAAAAATTCACACTGAAGCAAAGTCAATTCCATTTCATTACAACCAAGAATATAAAATAAATGCAATGAACTCATAGTTTAGTTTTAACAGTCATTTCAAGAGTGACATCAGGACAACTTAAAAGCAGTAAACTCTTAACTCTAGAATGAGAAACAAGTATTTTGTTTTGTGGTCTTGCTACCCCATCGGCATGGGCACTGCTGAATGTGGCCACCACAGATCCAAAGCGGCAAAGTTTTGTGGCAGCGTGAGGCGCATATACAACAATTTCCAATGAAAACTACAAAAACGAAAGATGCGTGCATGAAATTATTAGAAAAAAATAACTGAATAGAGACAGGCACACTTCCACAAATAGTAAACATGGGAAAATACAACTAGAACAATTTGAAAAGTATACTACCTTACATATATAAAAAGTTCTTTAAATTGCTGTTAAAAAGGACATGTTCTGTCCACATTTTGTGTAATACTTTTTAGTGTCTACACAAGACAAATTTTTAAAAAAATTAAATAGTATTAATTTACTACTAAATATTTAGGAGATAACAGTGCATTAAGGACTTTTTTCATATAGTAATACACATCGCTCCTGTCCAGCGACATTTTTAGAAGATTATGTATGGCCTTATGTACAATAACATTTATTTAATCCTAAAACAGCTCTTTGCTTAATGGTGTTAAAGTACCATTCCTGAAGATTATGAAGGGGAACTAAGCTTATTATGTTTATATAAAATATTATACATATTTGAACCCTTCTAGCATCCCTCCACCCCTCCCTCTACGACTGCGCCTCCCCCCTCCCCCAGATACAGTGTCACAGATACAGTGCAGGACTCGCAGCTTCCCCTAGCGTCTTCCTTCATTGTGCAGTTTGTGCTACATAAACTTCACCAATGTGGACTAGGCTGCTAATCCCATTCCCCGCTCATCTGTTTCCCCCGAGCTAAATAAGAAAAGCCGTATTTCATAGCCCACTCTCCCACCGCACCAACGGGAAGGAGAAAACAACTCCGGCAGTGGCGCTTGCCTCTCTCGGTACCAGCGTGAAAAATTTTGGTGAGGGTATCAAGGGCAAAGACAAAGCTATGAATACTAACAAAACTGCACAAGCAAAAAAATAATATAAAAATGATGTGGTCCTGGCTTCCCACGACACACTACATGATTCGCTTAGAACAGAGCGTTTTTACATCATGAAGTTACCCCTGAAAAGCAAGGCTTCTTTCACTAGGACTGCCACCTGCCCTGAAAACACACATAAAGCTTCCACGAAGAGGCAAACTATTTCACAGCCAGAAGACAGAAAGCAACTAGAAGAGTGTGCACAGCATCCGTTTTACCGCAGTCACTTCCGCTTCTATCTACTCTCCTTCCAGCTGTAAGCTTGAAGGCAATGGGCAAGTCAGCTCGGCTTTGTGTGTGTGCACGCAAACTAGAGAGGACTGGAGCGTGGGACGTCTATCGGGTCTCACCAATGCAGAAATATCACTTCAGTATAGGCAAAGGTCCTGGCAGTTGCTCTAGAAGCTGGAAGCTCACTGAATTAAAGCACTTTACAACACTGTGAAATTTCACACTGCATACACAGATTAAGCTACACCATTGTTTTGCCTTATTGGCACAAAAACCCAGCTTGGCCGTACAGTGACACATCTCCCCATCACCTCCTGCCATTATCTGAACTTGGATGATCAGCTACAGGCTCCTGGACAGGGAGGACAAACGTTAGACGATTATAAAGGAAAAGACGAGAGGATTTTGAAAGAATGGAAGGGTGAAAAGCACAGGAGGGAACAAAAATCACTCTGCCAAAGGTTAATTTCCAGAAAAAAAGAAAGTCAAATTGTAAGAATTTCAAAAAGTGATATTTTATGGCATTGGCCAAGTCTTCATTAGCTGAAAGGTGCTTTATCCTAACATTAATAAGAGGTGGGAAATTCCACCTATGGAAAGATTGTAGCCCCAGCTTCACTGAAATAAAATAAAGAAATAATTAAGATCTGTTTCTTCAAACAGGCTACCAGGGTAAATATAACACATAGTATTTCAAGGACTATACATGAAAAGTCTCCTTCAAGAGATTATTTTGCCCCAGACATAATTTGTGACTTTTTCCTTCAAATTGCTGCTTTTCATTTTCACTACCTTCTCACCCACTTGACGACAAAAGCAGGCTTGAGCCACTTCTTCAGAGAAGCTGGTTCTTGTCAAAACCACATGATGGCGAACATGGCCAAACCAAACCAACGGCTCCCAAAAGGCAGGAAAACAYCACATTTCTGAGGGGCCGGGGGCACTAAAGGTGTTTGGGAGATCAACCCAGTGGATTGGCATTTATTTCTCCTGTCTAGCTGTGATAAAAAGCATTCTCCTCAGAGCAAACAGCTTTGCTGATCTTGCTAGGTCTGATCATAATTTTAGTGTGAATGTGTACCGGTATATATGAATTCTCGCACAGTCACTGGACAGAAGAGAACACTTGGCAGTATAAAGGCCTGGCACATTTACTGTTTACTAATAAACCCTTCTTTCTCACTTCACCTTTTCTCTGGACAAGCAATTTTAAAAGCCTGCTGATGTTACACTGCTGGTAGATTTCTAAATGCATTCCTGTTTTTTCCCAGGTTTTCTGCAGCAAGAAACCTTATTTCTAAAGGCTGAAGAAAACATGAAGCTGCCCCAAATTATATGGTGTGTCTCTCTGAATAACTGTGGTTGCAGGAGTTGGACAATAATCCTCTGATTATGCTTATGAACTCCGCTTATTTACTGGGGATTTTCTGCCAGCTACCCATCCACTTACAGTCTTTAGGCACAATCAAAACATGTTTGCTCTAGGGAAAAAGAAACATTTCAGTGCAATCAAGCGCATCTGGTGTAACTAATCTGGGTTAATCACAGCAATGTGAGGGAAATAGAATATGCATTATAAACATGAAAAAGGAACAAATTTTCAACATGCTTTTCAAACTGCACAATAAATTTTCTTAATTATTCATTCTAACATAAAATGATTAAGTGTATTTGCTTTTGTAAATCTTAGTATTTCTAATATCACTTTCTGTATCACCTTTGTATTTCGGAAACTGACTCGGGGATGTGAAAGAGAAGCTAAATTTATAGAACTCACATACAGACTAATCAGCTGTTTAACAGAAAAACAAGCCTATCAGCCACACTACTACTGAGACTTGAGRGCAGTAAATACATTTTCCTGACTATTTTGGTGTCCAGCCTGGGAAGACATTCCATTCTTCTGTTCCAATGGATCCTGAAAGCATCTCCTTTTGATGCGACTGTCATGGTTTCATTTAAAATAACGCTTAAGTTAAAACTAGCCAGAGCATGATCACTGTGATTTCAAGAATTCAATGTGGATGAGTTAAGAAATATCAGCAATCTATTGTTTGGTGTTCAGTCCAGTAGCATGAAGCTTATTTGTCACTGCAGAGACTTGGGTTGCTTTTTTTTTCGTTTTTTTCTTTTTTCTTTTTTTTCCTTTTCTTTTTTTTCCTTTTTTATTTTTAAGACCTCGCCTGAAAACTAGACTAATAAAAACAGAATAGTAAAATACTCTGGAACAGTAAAATTTGCTGTTCTTGACATCCATGAGCAAAACAGTAATATCCTGTGAAAATAACATAGTGCTTTAAAAAGGTGCAATATACCTGTATAGCTAAACTGGTTTGCCTAGTATAAAACTAACTATATACAAGCTTGAAAGCCTGGGAGTTCAAGATTTTAAAACTTTAAAATCCCATCAAAGAGATTTGAAAAGACAGATTTATGGCAATCACTACAGCATAAGGAAGGTGCACCAGGAATCCTTCAAAATTCCAAAGGTTAAAGAAGTTAAGTGCTGGGTTCAGATCAGAAGGGTTCATTAGAGTAACCACAATGAAACACATGCAAGGGCAGGGAGGAAGGAAAACTTCACGAGAATCTCCTTTATGGCAATAAAAGGACAGAGTTGGGGCAGGGACAGGGAGGGGAAGAAAAAAAGTCTTCAGTAAGTAAAGTTTTCCTTTTGCAATGATGAATTTTAACTCTGCATCATAGTTTGTATTTTTGGTTCTTCTCATCGTTATGAACTTCATATTGCTGGAGTCTTCTGGCTTTTAGTCCATTCCTTTCTGAGTGCAGTCTGTCAGGCCTCTCAGTACCTGTGAGACTGATGAGATTGATGGTACTGAGAGCTCTGCTGAGATGATGTGGAATAGCCCATTGTACTCTGGGACTGAGAAGATCCCTGAATGTTGCTTTGGTAACTCAGGCGTGAGCTGGAGTGCTGGAGAAAAAGAGAAGGGGGTTAGAGAATGAAAAACAGCCTGTTAGGATTATGCAGCTTGGGAAACTTTTAATCTCTCCAAAGCTCATTATAATTTAACCGTTAGAGAAACTAACCAAACAGTGTTACCGTTTAAGATCCCATAAAAGAAGTAATCAATGTGCAGTATTAACACAGCACACAAAATGTGCTAAAATATTAGACACCTAAAAGTACAGCGAGAACACACTTCAACATTTTGAAGGAAAAACATACAATATAAGAGAGAGAGGAGATTCCCTTTTGCATTTCAGTTGTTTCTGAAATTTCAGTCTATCATTATTGTACAGCATTGTTAAATTAATGCAACAACAAACAACTGTTAGGGACACACACCCTTTTCAAGATGAGTAGAACTAAAAGTTAGAGAGAAAAAATACATTCTAGTGCTGAGGAAGAGACAACCACACAACTTACCTAACTTGAGAAAATGTCCAGTAAATTAAAATAACACCATCTTAGGAAAGTCTTTCAACCTGTTGCTTTCTCTAGAAGCGAGGTATCTGCTTAAAGGTGGGCATGTGTATGTGAAACACCCTAACTTTCATTTCCCTGCATGTTCTCACTGTTTGAGATGCTATCTCAGTGAATCCCTATCTCAGAAAGTCAAATTCAAGGACTGCTTGCTACCTCCAGTCTGCTTAAATTGCGTGTTTATTACCATATCCACTCCCTATCAAGCATTAATAATGAGCTGCATCAGTAGATTTTCTCTAAATGTTTTATACATTACAAATCACTGTTTGCATGAACAGCACCAGTGCACAGGAGTCTCTCTAGCAGGGCAAACCCCACTCCAACCCACAAGAAAAGAAAGTCCCCAAGGAACATACTATTCACAGTTAGGAAGCACTTCGTTTTCAGCCAAGTTAAGTGCAAGGGCAGATACTCATTTAGTTAGGAATCCTGTTCACTCTCTAGGTGATGGTTCTACCTAGCGATGTCCAAGACCATCAGCAAGACCATAGACAACAGCAGACCTTCACTAACAGTGTTAAGAACCTATATTCTGATCAAGTATCAAAATTATGAATTAGAATCATAGAATCAGTAAGGTTGGAAGGGACCTCTGGAGATCATCTAGTCCAACCTCCCTGCTTAAGCAGGGTCACCTGGAGCATGTTAGACAGGGTTGCATCCAGGCAGGCCTTGAAGATCTCCAGAGAAGGAGACTCCACAACCTCTCGGGGCAACCTGTGCCAGTGCTCCGTCACTCTCACAGGGAAGAAATTCCCCSTCACRGTCAGGCGGAACTTCCTGTGCTTCAATTTCTGCCCATTGCCTCTTGTCCTGTTGCATGGGACAACTGAAAAGAGTTTGTCCCCACCCCTTGACACCCTCCCTTCAGGTACTTGTACACATTGATAAGATCCCCCCTCAGTCTTCTCTCCCCCAGGCTAAACCCAGCTCTCACAAAATTGCAGAAATGCTRTGAAAAAGTTTGATTTCTCAATGGAAGCCTTTGGAGAAAGCGAGTCCATGAGAATACAGCATTGTCCACAGAACAAGATGCTGTTCAGTGAGGGGCAATACCCAAGTCAGTGGTCTCATCTAACAACTGGATCCCAACTAGGAGAGTTGTGAAAGCATCCTGACACTTTTCCAGCTGCATGATGAAGAGTAAGAACCTCAAGGCAGTGTAAAACATTTCTACGCTTTATGCATAGTTTACATAGATTTTTAACAGACCAGCCTTGTGGCTCACTATACATCTGTATAATATCAACATACCCCACAGGTTGCATAGAGTGACTTCAATTGGGTACACGGGCCAGTTTGGGAGATAACAGTTCAAGACACTGGCTTTGGAAGAAATGTCTCTCAGTGGCAGGTGTATATAACCATCTGTTAATAACCARATAATGCATGACATGCATGGTTGGATGACTGAGAGTCTGTCTGAAACCTGGAATTTGTCTCAAAATTCTTAAAGTTTTTGCAACTTTTGACAAGAAAGAATTATGACCTATTTTGCAGGAACTAGTTCTGGATGAAACGCATCAGCTTTGCTAAGCTTTAGCTTTTGCTAAGCAAAAAAAAAGATCACCTACGGAGTGCCTAGTAAAATTAAGGAATTGCACTGTCATTTGTAGAAGTAACAAAGACTTGTGTTGGTGAGCTATAAAAAAAATTAAATTAATTAATATTATAAGATTACAGGAACATATTAACTTGCCTACACTTATTTTAGTTCCAAAGAAGAGAATTTGTTTTAACAAAGTCGGACAAATTGCAGACATTCCTTTCTGTAATAGAAGACAGCCAGCTAGAATTAAAGGGCAGATAGTCAAATACAAGTATAAAAACGGATAATGAGACCATACAATTTAGCAAGTGATGTAAAGGGAACATATAGATCATTAATAGCACAGGCATCAAAGAAAAAGTCTAGAAGGAAGAAGTCGTAGGGAATAAAAAAGAATCTAATTATCTCAAAAGAAGAGATACAAACTGCTAACAACTTGTAAGGGGGAAGCTTGCCAACAATTTGGAGAGCTTCATAAGCATTCTATAACGGATATCATCAAACACAGCACACCAGTCCCCAAAATATAGACCAAAACAGGCCAGCCATAAATACTATGTAGTCAGACAGCTGCAGGGATCTGTCCAGACCTCAAGTCTGTCTGGAACTTTTCAAAAAAGAAACCTAGATGTCTTTACTCTTAAATTGCCTTCAATGTCTTCATGAGCATTTGTAATTAAAACAAAAACAAGAGAAAAATGTCTGGCACTGAGAAATCAATTGTCTGTGGAGGAAGTCTGGAGGGCTAAGTCAAAGCAGCTCCAGAGCTGKTTTTTTTAAAAAAGCTGCTTATTTTAAGTTAAAAGCAGCCTGAACAGACCATTTTCCAAGGCTGGACCCTCTCAAAACACAGTGGCAGATAAAATCCTTGTCATCTCGTAATATCTACCTTTCTCTTCTTCTACATTTATAGCAAGTCTGCTTCATCCAATACTTCATGTATGTAGTCTAGGTCCATTTTTCAGTGGAGAGAAATCATAATTTCAGTAAGCWATGCAAACTCAAAAATAATTCAGTGATATTGCTTTTACTTATGAATTCTAATGCTACTACACTGGAAAACTTGAAATCTATTCAACTCAGGTTATATCAGAAATAATGTGTGTGTCTGTGCCCTGCTTCAGCATGAATCATATTGATACACTAATATATCATTCTTAAGCTAAAATGCGTTTTTTCTTCAAAATTCGAAATGAAGCTAGCAAGAAATTAGAATAACTGCTCCATACATGTGATGAGATGAGTTAAGAATAAGTTAAAAATTGAATGAAAGAGCCTGGTACTAGCTTGGCTCCTGCTTCTCATATTGGTCTTAATCTTGCCAAGAGCTGGGTATTCTGAACTTATCTAACACAGCATCTAAGCACATGCAATGTTTCTMCTGACTTCAGTAAGATTATTCTCAAACATAAAGCTAAGCACATGGTTAAGTGCTTTGCTAGAGCAGGCCGGTCCTCAACATTTCATAAGGCACAGCAGATGGGACTCATACTGGTACTGTACTGAAAATTGCTGACTATAGAATAAAACCTTTTTACTGCTGTAATAGGATTTAAACCCACATTTTTATCTAATACATCAGAGCATGCCTGCTTGGCTTACAAGAAGAAGTCATTAAAAGATAATTTGTTCTTGGGGTGGGGAAGAGGGAAAGCAACACTTCGGCCCTTCTATATCAAAAGCAGTAAAAATTCAAGGGGTTACCTGATAATCTGAAGGCATGACAGGCCCGCCCGAGTTAGCGCCTGAAGGCCCTATGCGTGGTTTCTTGGTTGGAGGCACCTGGTTGAGGCTGGAGTCCTGGCTGTGCTGGAGTCCCGCGCCGGCGCCCCCTCCTCCCGCGCCGGTGCCACCAGCCGTGCCGTTGGTCTGGGTGCTGTTCTGCTGCTGCGGCTGTGGCTGCTGCGGCGCTGCCTGCGCCTGCTGCTGCGGGGCTGCTTGCGGCTGATGCTGATTCTGCTGCTGCTGGTTCTAGGAAAGAGGGCAACAAGGCACTGTCACCGGCGCCCTGCYACTTCATGACCCGCCGGCACGGGGGAAAAATCACAGCAGGGCTGCACGATGGGTGAAACACAGCCCCTCTGTGTCGCTGTTCYGCCTGGGTAGCCCTGCACTGACTGGGGAAGGACAGACTTCCCAACCAGAAGCTGCCGTTCATTTTTGGTTTTGCTGTGGCGGTTTTGTTTTTTAATAAAGCAAGCAAGACTAGAACTGGAACGGGAGTTCAGGGATTTTGACAGCTAGCCAAGCACTCAGGCCCGAATAACCAAGAGGAGGCTGGAAGGAACTATTTACAAGTCAGTGATCACCTAATGAACTGAATCGAAAAAAAAAACAAATTTCTCCAGTGCTCAGTGGCAGACATCGTGAACCAGAGTAAATCATTCTAAGTGCTTCGGTGGCACTGTTCGCTCAGAATTAAAACCACTTTTCAAACTTCCACAAACGACACATTACAATAATCTGAGGAGGTTGCCAGCATTAATGTTAGAAAGGTAAGCCAAGTGAGACCAGAGAAATTATATAATTTTTTCCAGGTTACAAGGAAACTTGGTGCCAGAACCGGAATAGCTTTCATTATTTTTTTACTCTCTTGTGCTTTCAGCACCTTGTAAAGAGAGGTATACTGGGAATACAGTCAAGCATGGTGTGCTAGGTATGGGGTCAGCATATCTAATTGAAATAACAGAAAAGTGAAAATTGCCCAGAGGCAACTAGTTGAAGGAAAAAGGAGTAGAAAATAGCTGAGGGAAGAATCTGGCAATGGAAAGAAAAGAGTACTTATGGAAGAGAAGTCAGACAACTGAGATGACACATGGGCCTAGCAGCAAGAGAGACAAAGACAAAGGTGCTACAAAAGGGAAAATAAAAAGTTAAGAAAAGCTACATGAGAGCAAAAGACATTGTACTGTTCTGGCTCTAGAAAGTTATGGACCGGAGGGATGGTTAGGAGATTGGAGGGAAGGTTGGAGAACCAGCAGAGTGCAACCATGACCTCCTTGGTGAGACACTTACAAGGAAACACCATCCATTTGTCTGCTTTCAAGCACTAGGCAGGGCTCCTCCAAAAGAGCACTGAAGCAGATAAGAAAATTGCAAAGAAAAGCAATTTCACTCCAAATGTGAGATATGTAACCTGTTCGTCGTGGAAAAATACCTACAATATTCATGGCTTGAATTAAAAAGCCCTGCACTTAATAAAACCCCTAAAATACCATATGGAGGTATAGAACATTTCAGCATAGCCCTTCTTTTTCCTAGTTTGTCTGCTTAGGTAATTGTCAAACCTTTGGTATGACCAACTTTTATAAAAAACTTCACATTATTAATGTCTCAGAAATCACAGCAACCCATTGCCACTAGCAGAAACTTGATGCCCCCAATAATCAAAAAACATTTAGTTATCTCAGATAAATGACATGAAAATCTGCTGTGATGCCATTCATAACAACTATTTCCCAAGATACCTTCAGATGAAACTTAGAATGACATGTTCATTTAAGATCACAAACAAACATTGCATCCTCTAGGGCTTATGGGTGGCTTGTATTTTCATCTAATGTTTAGCAAAATCAGTATTATATCCCCCTCCCTGCAGTCCTCAAATCCCATCCCAGTCAAATGCTATTTCCAGGGAGATTTTGAAAGGCTAGCTTGATTAACTTTAAAAATTAAAGTTCATCTTTGTTTAAGAAGCCATTTATCTTTTTTAATAATGGTTTGAGCTTCACTCATATAAACAAGCTCCGGTAACTAAGCCCATATTTGTGATAGAATTCTGAGATTTCTATTTTCTTACAGGTGCTTGGATGCAAGAGAGGGTATTGATACTGCGAGAGCTGAAACACAGCAATTTTGTTATAAGTAAACAAACATGGCAGGAACTAACAGAAGTAAGAACAATAGTTTGTCATAGGTCCTATGTTTTCTAACTCTGGACATTACCACAAAATTTACCTGACTAGGCCGAGATTGCTCTTCTATGCAGCTACTACTCTTACTGCCTTGGTAAGGACTGAGATCTACTCTGTGTTAGATTCTGGTTGGGGCCCAGCTGTACTGGCAAACCATCTTAGTGCAGAAAACAGCTTACGCCAGCAAAAACATGCTCTGGTCAGCCTAGTTCATAGTGGTTCCTAAATGAAATAAACTTGTCTGAAGTTTAAGTCTAAAGCTAGCAACACAGTATGTCTCTGTAAGACCCAAGTTACTACAATGAAAATCCAGCCCTATCTAGCAGAAATGAATCTAACAGAACCTACTTAACGTAACTGTAATGAGAAAAGAATCTTTTCATTTTGTTTTATGAGCACACATTTAGCTGTACTGTCTTAATGATTAAACATTCTGAACTTGCTTATGTAAAAGGTTATTCAAAGAAGATGCAAGTTCCACACAAATAAGCACAGAGCACTCCTGTACATTTCCAAGAGCTAAACAGCTATTTATAGTTTTAAAACAAATCAGAAAGTAACACTATTTAAAAAAATCCTTTCACTTGGAACACCAGCATAAAGAAACAAAACATGGCAAAGGTCCAATTTTTAGAACACACTTTGTCTTCATATATTCTGCACTGTGAGAAGAGATTCAATGAGTAATGCGTGACTTAAATTAACTAAATGGTCTGAAAAAAAGTTTTATTTACAGTGTGCATAAATACGTGACTATCCCTAACAATTTCAAAGACCACTTATACAATGGCTGTTTTGAATATAAATATTCTATTGTTTTTTCCCCCAAAGGTCCCATGAAAAAACAGATACTTACTTTTAAATACACTAACTTAACAAAAGCCAAAGTCACTTTAATTCATAAGTGCTTGTTCTTGTTTTTAAAGCTGTGAGAGTTAGAGCAAAGCTAGTATCTAAATTACAATCAAAGCAGTATCATGACTTTCATTGTATTTTTGCTTAGGTCTTTCAGTTTCCTCTTTTTGAAAAACTATCTGGACAGAAAAAATCCCACCTAACATTACCATTTGTCCTCAGTACACAAGAATCTACAATATCTGTCCAGAAAACAAAATGTACTGCCTGAAATATATTAAGATAGGCATACTTTTATATACAGCTAGGTTCTCACCTTACACAGAGTATCTGAACCAGAAGATAAACATAGTCAAAACATTACCCCAAAACAGTCCCTCTCATGTAGCCCCCAGCTAATTACAAATTAAGGCTGCTTTCTTCAACTTTTTCTAGCTATACATTACTATTTGTGCCTCACTGTACACTTAAGCAAAAATAACAAGCTATCTTATGCACTAGAACAGTACTATCCAGCCTTCACCCCACGATGGGACACTGACTGTGGTCATGTAGCACAGYTGAGCTACACACACAAAGCAAATAAAGTATGCTCCAAATACACCAAAATTTACTATGAACACAGACAAGTTCTTGCCCACATCTGAGGGGCCATAGGAAGCGGTATTCAGAGTAGATTGCCACTATCAGAACAGCTCATGTTCCTTATTAATTCTTTGTCTGAGGGCCCTTAAAATATGATCAGGAAACTGTGTGCAGATGGATGAAATGTTCTGATGTAGTGCCAGAAACAGGCTACCACTAATTATTTGAGACCTTTATAACCGTCTCCCTTCAAATGGTTGGATGTATGCCAAACATACAATGGAAATACCATTCTTTTCATGTGATTATGATCTATTTTCATCATGCAATGGAGGAGGAGGCAGAGGCCAGGTCCTCTTTAGGTCCTCTCAGAATGATGGCAGCTAAAAGCAGGCTACTGCCAACAGAACAACTCATCCAGCTCATTCCCCATAGGTCAGGGCTAACTGTGCTGGTGATATAGACGGAGACTCCTCAAAGTCATGTGATACTGYTACTCTTGTTTGAAACAGTTTTGAGAAAGCCTTGCCTGGAAAAACATATTTTTGGTTAACCATTCATATTTTATCAGTTTTCATTTGAGAGCACCATGACTTTCCTAGTTGTACACTTGAAAGGAAAAAAAAATGCTTATTATACCTTATCCCCTTTCTCTTCAGGTTCATCTTCATTGAGGAATTCTCGTTTAGGATATGGAATCTGGCAGCCAGCAAATACACTGAAATACATCAAACAGTAAACACTCAGCAAATATGTATATGAAGTACAGTTGCTTAATGTTCTGAATCTGAAATACAACACAATTTAACTTTTGGTATTCAGTGAGTCCTATTTCCACGAGTGAATGATGCTGTAAATACCCAAGGCAGCAGCAGATACAAGCAACCAGATGCTGACCATAATGTCAGATCTTTTCTGTGCTGGCAAGATGCCAACATTTAGAAATCATGGCATGTCTGAATGCCTGAGTGCCAGAAAGACCACTTGTTGATTCAGATAGCAAAATGAATAAATACAACGTCATAGCAGCCAGAGACTCCACAACCCGGAGCATGCACAGCTCACTGAATAAAGGGCTTGAGCCAAAGAAAATTAATGTCTTAAGAGCACCTCTGACTTACAGTGGGCTTTAAATTTATTTGCCAATCACAACTACAGAGTTACTATCAATTAGTAATAAGAGCTGACTCTCTCAGGTCTTGTTTAGAGAAAAGAGAAAAGCCTTTAAACTGAGTCAGCTAATAGGRTTTGGAACATCCCTAGATGTTTACGGCAGATACTTTATCATAATGTTATCCTGTAATCCAAGGAGATTTACAGCACTGCATAGGATAGTATCAGATAAATACCAGATAGAAAATCATGGGTGGATATTCAGTCATTATCAACTGCAGCAATTCTGGACACTGGCAGAAATCTAAGATGTCATTTACAATACAAAACAATGAACACGGAATGATTTTTAAGTGCCTAGCCTAGGCACAGAGTAGTGCTTTGGCTTGTTCAATTAAAAAAGGCTTCCTAGACTCAACCAGACTCATCCTTCCCCACTCCAGTGGATGTGTTTCCTCCTTCTGCGTGGCTTGCTGGCAGAGGAGGCAGTGAAAGCAATAGAGGAAGTCTCCCTGCATCCCACTCCTGTGCCCTTATTCACTGCACTTCTACAAGCTGGGCAGAGACACTGGAAGAGGAAAGTCTGCCAGTAAGAGCTGGCTATACCACTAGAATCTTTCATGACAGTAAAACATATAGGTAAATATATAAAATCTGTACTGTCAAGCTTCTGAACAAAGGGACCTGTGGGATTTCAGGGAAACAATGATCCTCCTCTTTTCTCTCCTTGTTGTGATATGCTCCCTCAGAAGAGGGCATAGAAATGTGCTGCAGGTCAGAGAAGAGTCCTAGTCCTAGAGAGAGGCACAATGAAACCGGGCAATGGAGWGTAAGGCTGTGCAAGCAGAGCAGAACAGGCTTAGATATATACTCTGAACATYGTAATAGTGCAGTCACTTCCTTTGACAACAGGTACTGAACTACARTACTACTGATACTGGTATATTGTCCCTGACCACTCAGCTCTAGCACCAGTAGATACAGACACTTCAAAATTGCACTAACTAGCTATTTGAGAAATAGCTATCTCAATTTTTCAACTGTTGCCTCACTATCAGAGATTAGCATTTAGCAGAGAGAAGATAATCCTGMAGAGCACAGTAAATACATACTCTGATGTAGGCAGAGGATCCTCTTGAAAGTAGGGGTCCTGCAAAGCCTGCTCTGAGGTAATTCTCTTTGTAGGGTCCATAGTAAGAAGTTTCTGAAGCTGCAAAGTGTAACAACAGAAATAGCAAAAAGTTTACCAAACTATCATTTTTCAAACTTATGACTTGTATATCTTAGATCATGGACTATTAAGTCATCTGTGGCTTGTCCAGATAAGCATAAGTTAGCATTTCATGCTCAGTACAGTTTCCAAGAAACAGAATGCACATCCACCAAAGCACTATGACTACGAAGTACTTCTCATATAAGAAATAGTTAAGTATCTGGCAGGATTAATTGTTAAGGCTGAACGCTGTGCTAAAGCAGTGCTAAATTCAGCTATTACAGGTTCATAAAGCATCACTTTTAAATAAAGGTGTTTTGTTGTAACGCCTTTATAGCTTTTATATTGCTCCTTACTGCTGACACAACAGAGCATCAGAGGAGAACGCTCTGAACATGACCAGCACCCTCTGTATCACAGTAGAGATGAAAACAATAAATCTTCATCTCTCCCACTGGCAACATTTCAGAGTCAGTGTGCTCTGCCATTCACACAGATCAAAATCCCACTCTAATTGGTATTGACACAAGAAAGAGGAGAAGCAGACCCTTCCTAGCAACCCTTCTTCCTTGCTAGAAGGAAAGCAATAATGAATTTGTTAGCAGAAAGGCTATTGACTTAAAAAAAGATAATATATCAGTAGTACAAAACAGGAATTACAGTGATAACGTGACGTTTCTAGTCTTTTTTATCACATTCTGATAAACTCATTATATGAACTCTGGGTACTCAAATAACATTGTACAGTATCACGTTCTCACATAATACTCTTGTTTAATTCAAGTCTACAGTGAAAATAAAATTCCTTCTGCAGAGGACATCTTAGCTCAAACTCCTATCTTCCAGGTGTCAAACAAAAATTCTCTGGATATCTGGCAAAAGAACGGGTTTTTTTGGCATAAGTATGATTGGGTTTTGTTTTAATAAATCAAGGTTTTGGTAATCATTTCTATACTTTAGATAGTCGGTATAGTAAACAGCTGGAAAAAGCACTCATCCTGTTGAAGAAGATATCACTCCCTGCATTTCCTCTCAATAGTTGTAACTAATCCTATTTCTTGATCAGTTTTCATCAAATTCTCTGTACTTCCACCACTTCCCATCCATTTCTCCTTGTTTCCTTTACTTTACAATCTGTGGACACCAACAGATTGGCCATCTTCTGGGCTAGCTCTCCACCTATCAGACCGCTTGCAACCAGCTCTTGAACTGATTCCTGCTATTTATCCAGAAGTGTACCTCAAGATGCCCACACTTGTCCTACATTGTACACAACCAGAGAGTTTGCATGGCACATTTTATTTATTGTGCTTTGTACTGTCAGATACCCCTTAGCTCTATGCAGTTTTAAAGATAACAGTAAATTTAATGGGACAAAGGCAGAGTTAAATTCTTGATTACAAAGTTGGAAATGAGAAAAGCAAATTAATACAAACAGTTTAGGTTATACACAACTAATGATCAGCCACAACAAGCTATGGTGCTGGCAAACTAAGCCTTTAATTCAGGAAAAGCCTGCTAGGGCTACTGATTCTCTCTACTTCGTTCAAGACAGAATCTCTTCATCTTTCTCACTTGTCTTTTTCTGGTTCTTCTCCCGACAATATAGCAGCTTCTGGATGTATGCAAAACACATCTATGATAACCTGCACCTCTTCCTCCCTTGTTCTGAGACTGGACTCTGAGATACAACATGTAAATGCAATTAAGCAGGATATTCTCACCTCCCAGAAGTTTACCTTCTTCTAGTTTACATTCATATTGTTCTCCTTAACTAGTGCATTCCTCCCAGCTTATCCTGCTGTTATTTTGAAGACCATTGCAGACTTCATAAATAATGCATCACTGAAATGTTTCCTGTATATCCTATCAATCTAATTTGCTGTCAGCTCCACACAGTCACCATATATGATACAATAAATACAGACTTAYTACAAGTTTTGATATTCAGCATCTTTATTTCAGATCACCCCTCTCCCTATCATTAACTTCAGTAGCTTGTGGCACCATTACAGGTGATTCAAAATACTCCCTAGTTCTTCCACTGTGACTGCAGGGACAAATGCTCGTGTTCTCATATGGTCACTCCTGCTCTTTGGTACTGTATGTGGTCATGGACAGAAGAAGAGGAACACAGGGCATCAGCCCTGCACTACCACACTTCTTCAGAACTGGTTGTTGCTGTACTACTCAAGAGAAACCTCCTCCAACATCTTGCCCAAAATCACCTTCATCACAGGGAATCTCCAAATACAATCTGTTTTCTCTGTCATTCAGAGACAAGGCTATTCCACCACTGTGGAAGATCTGAAGATAATCAGAACCTTTTAATGRGCTTCTCGCTCTCTTAATAATCTCTCTCCATTCCAAACAATATAACGAATTTGCCCATTCCAGGTGCTGCCACACACACAGTATCTCTCTAAGTGAAATGTTCTGCCTATCAAGGATGCTACTGGGTGTCAACCTTCTTTGATAGTCTGGTGTTCTGTAGCTTCTGCTGCTTCCAGGGAAGTGAACAACAGCAACAACAAAAGTTTAGATACAATTTGCTTTCAGGGTAACAGTTGCTATCACAATGTAGAAAGCTTGTGAGACCGGACTCTATCAACAGACTATCATACTCCTCAGCAGCTCTCCAATTCAAGACTACTGCCTGTAAGGCTCCACTGGCCTGACACGATGGCTATAAATACAATGTCTGTAACTATTCCAAGGCAGCAAGAGCAGATGCCTCTCTTYCTGGATGGAAATACTTTCTGGCTTTCACGTAGACATCAACGTTCTGTGTCAGTCGGCAGAGTGGCATGATAGCCTCCTCTTCGTCAAGAGTCACTTGCTATCCTACTTGCTACCGCATTCTTCTCTATCTGCTAGACTTGTTGAACACATCAGCACAAAATCTCGATCAATAAAGATTACAAAGTAGATATCCTCCGAGGTCATCTTACAAGGCAGAGGTTACCTCAATAAACAACCTAACTGCCTCAGATATGAAAAAGGAGTTTCAGGAAGTCTGCTTCAGAATCAATGTACTCCCAGCCTCCTAGACAGGTGTATTTCTAATCTCTTGATATGGGAGAGCAGTGTACATCTMTCCTCCAAGCTCTGCTGTTTTTTTGAGGATCTTTCACAAGATAAGGCAGGCACCAATCCTCTTTGCAGTACCATGGCTATGGCAATTCCGGTGACTGGACCTCCTCAGTGTAGCAATGACCTACCCGGAAAGTTCCTGCATATTCTTTCACAGAGCTCTGGGAGACTGATCTATGGGAGACTGAGCAACCTCCTTCTCTGTGGTCTACCATYAAACCATCTCTATTAATCTCTGATTATTAGCAGTGCAAAAAAAAATGACTACGAAAATCTATCTAGCTAAACAAATTAGGTCTTCCTCATGATGTTCAGACAGAGGCCTTAGACCTTTGAAAATCTCAGTTCCCATCCTCATGATTACACAGTGGACTTTATAGGGAGACACCTATCTATTTGCTCATTCAAGGGTGTACCCTGCATTAAGTTTAGTTTACTACCTCTCCATCATTTGCTTCTTTACCTTACCACAAAAGTAGGCTTTCTGGTGCCTTTCACCTTTAGGTGAACGGAGAGGAAATTCAGGTGCTAATGAATGACAGACCAATTATAATTGGTCTTTTTAGTTAGTGTCTCCCTTCAGATCATTCCAATTTCTGCACAGTAAAGTAGGTTTATGAGATTTTATTTATTTTTAATAAAGTTTCAAATGTCTCATTTGAATGCTTCCCTTCATATGCTGGGTATCAGCAAGTCCCATCATCCCACCCACTTAAGACTAACCTATTCTATTTCTACAGTTATTTTTGTCATTATCTAGAAGATAGTAATAAGCCAAAGAACAAAACTTTCAAAGAGACTGCCAAGCTGAATCTACCTCTAATGAYGAAAATAGACTACCAGAACTCAAGCCAAAGTAACAACTCCACTACATTGACTCCCTATTCATAGCATCAGCAAAGTCACTCATCAGAGGGAAGAAACAAAACCAAAGTTCACTATAGGAAATAATTAAATCTGTTGAAGATGTTTTGCCCACAAGCACATCTATTATTCTTTTTTTCCCTTTCTTCCCACAGAACTCTCTAGCTCTTGGGATTCTGAAGCCAAGCAGAACCAGGGAATACACAATACTATTTTATTTGTACAGCAAGCCTAGGAGTAAGACTGGGTACACAAACACCCAGAAGATTCAGTTATGTAAACGCTTCAGATCTTGAGTAGCAGCAGTTTAAGCACACTCTCAACGTGAATGTACACAAAGAGGAAACATTTCAAAAATGGCTAGTTAGTGATAAACAGATTTATTTCATATCAGTGTTCACTAAAATAAGATAGAAGAATAGGCACAGATATTACCATCAGAAACACATTTCACTCCTATCGTCACAGTGATTTTCAAATTATACCTACCAAAAGAAAAACTTTGCTGTCAGGCTTGACTTTGTGTTTCTCCATGTATTTTATGAGGCTACTATTGGCATATCTGAAAAATATCGTTAACAAAGACATTTCAGAAACAAAGCAGCATTAAGATACAGAACTGTACCAAGCAATCACAAAAACACTTATCAGCCTTTAATAAGTAAAATGTGAAAAGAATTGCTACGGGAAATCATGTCAGACATATCTAGCAGTTCGCACTACAAGCATGTCTTTCACTAATAGCAGTACYAGCAATAATATCAACTGTGTACAGATTGTTTCAATGGAACATGTAACTTTTAAAGTGTACGGATAATCTGTTTATATTGGTGTACAACAGAGAAACTCAAGCTGAAGTTGTTTATGTGCTACTTTCCTAAAGCAACTCTACCACAGAAAGTGCAGAGCAGTTCTTAACAGTGCAACAGCTAAGCTATTATGTTGTGTCTTCTACTTGCAGTTGCAGAGAAATTAGCTTAACACGCTATCTCCCTCCTCCTACCTGCAGCAAACCACACAGTCCTTACATCTCCTGAGCTTGAAAACACRCAGAATATGCCTGACTTGTGCTGGGCCTTGCCTTTAATTTATAAATCCAGAGGTTAACTACAGCTATTTCAAAGAGAAAGAAACTTCAGGCACAGAGAAGCATCACAGTGTGTTTAAAGTCAGTGTAATGAAACCATGAGAAAGCTGGACACAGAATCCAAAGGTCCCAAATCCCATTTCTCTGCCTTAAAACATAATCTGCATTAATAATAATGCCTTATGCATTCTGATCTATCAACATCCTCTGACTAATTTAGTCAAAGCACTGGGCAACACTAAAAGCAGGAAATTCTCAGATCCCAGATGGACTTCACATCACTACCTGTTGCGCCTATTACCTTCTACAGCAACTTATGACCACCACATTATTGGCTCAGATCTCTGCTGGTCAAACAGACCAGGGAGGTACTTCTCTATTCCTTCTTACACAAAATGAACGAAGTTACCTCGAACAGCTAATAAAAGTGGTTTAAACAACCCCATTTGATTTTGCCTGCCATACATTAAATGGCACTTATAACGACTCCTTCCAGAAAACTGAGGCCACCAACTGGCAGATGCTTTTAAGCACCTAGGGGAGAAAACATCCTTCAAGTAAAACATCTAATTCGAAACAGGAGATCTATCACAGCCTTAGAACCCAAAATCAAAAAAAAAAAAAAAAAAANAAAAAAAAAGAAAAAAGAAAAAGAGTTCAAAGACAACAGAAGCTGATTTCTGCATATGTGCTACATTCATTGAATTCTTGCTATCATCTACTTACGTTGTTCTTCTAAAATCTTTCTGAAGAGTCGGATATTCTGGCATCTTTCTTATGTCTTCCCAATCTTTATCTTTGTGGGTAAAAAAAAAAGGAAAAGAAAAAAAAAGGAAAAGTATTTGAAATACTTGAAAGATAGGTTAAGTGATACATAAGAAGAAATAGGTACAGGAGTTGTTTGATTTTTTTTATGTTTGTTGGTATTATTTTTCCATAATTGTCAGCACTTCCAAATCCATCACACTGACAGCTTCTACGTACCTGTACAAACAATTAGGCAGTTCTTTTAGAACACAATTCAACTCAGCAGCATTATGTCTAACCCTTTAATGAAAATAAATTACCTGCAGGGAATCCCATTACACTGAAAATGCGATCTAGTTGATCATGATGAAAAGGATTACTTGTTTTGATGTCCTCCTGACGACAGTGAAATATAGGTTCTGACGTCAATAGTTCAGCAAATATACAGCCAATTGCCCAAATATCTAGGAGAGAAGGAGGATCGCTCATGTGAATTCTCTGTATTTCATCACTTGGATTTTTGTTTTTGAACAATTCCTGAACAATCTGTAAAATTACTGTAAGATAAAATGTCTCACAGTACAATTACATACAATATTTWAAAAAAATAATGCCTTAACATAATAAATAAAAAAGGGAAAAAATGAATCTCCAGATTTTACAAGCAAAATCACAGTKTCCAAATTCTGTTTCAAATTTTACACTGGCAGTCCAGCACTTAATGTAGTCACAGTTAGGGCAGAAACCCACACAATATTGGCTGACAATATAGCCTAAAGGGCATTCAACTTACTATCAAAACCAGAACATTGTTTCTCTTAAAGGATATATTCAAATAAAAATTCTATCACATTCTTTAGAACAGTTCCAAACAGATAACTGATAAGCAAATACATACTAATAAGGAAGAGACTAATGGCACTCATGTCTAGACAAATAGTGCAAGCTAGATAAAACAGAGAAACAAGATCCTAATTTTAATTGAGAGTAGAAGGCTGATTACCAAATTAAGAAAAAAAAATCATACCTGACAACCAACTCTCACTGAAACAATACTAGACCTGTTTCATCTACACCTTGCAAACATGCACAAAACAACAGCATGATATACTGCTATTTTAATGTTAGGAAATAGTAGCCTTCATTTCATAAACTTTTCATTAATATGCTTTTCAAAACTAAAAGTATCATATAYAAGAACAATAATTCTATTTTCTGTAAAAGAAATTTCTAGACTACATGTAATCATTCTATAATCTACTCTGACCAGCAATCCTAGTGTTCTGTAAGACCTTAATGCTTTATTATGTATCTTAAAACAAAAGTATGAATTTATCAGGGAGGAAAATGTTACTAGCAAAAAAAAAAAAAAAAAAAAAAAAAAAAAAAAAAAAAAAAAAAAAAAAAAAAAAAAAAAAAAAAAAAAAAAGATGTGTTATATTGACAAATATATCTAGGATATAACTCTGGAAAAAGATATCAAGATCAGACAAATAATGAACATAGATTACAAGAGTGTAGAAGCCTTGTTTGATAGCTGAGGATAGACTAGATGACCCTGGGAGACCTTTTGAACTTCATCGAATTTAATAGTATATACACAGAAAGGAGTTTAACCTTATTTTAAAGATATAATAGGAGAATTAACTAACTGGAACTTAGTTTGTTAGATTCAGACCGAACAGAACACCATCACCAAAAAAAAAGACAACTTTTTTTTATCTGTATGCCACTAATCTAAAAATTTCAAAATTCACTACCTCTCATTGGTGCTGTCTGGACCATGCTGCCTAAGAGACACATAATTTACTGAAAAGAGAAAAAAGTACTACTTCCCCAGAATCACAGAAGGTGGAGATGGAAAAAGAACCACCATACAGGCTCTCTTTTTGTCAAATCAGATCTGTTCCATTTTCATTATGTTACAGATGTAGGATTTGGGGTTTTTTGAGGTGTCCCAATTTATAAGCTTTTCCCCCAACCTCCTTTACAGGAAAGTCTGATAACATCTCATCAGACTTTACAATTTCAACAGAGTATAACTTGCTATATGCATTACATCACTTTCCCAGGTTTTYATCTTGATTTGATTTTCTCATTAGCATTATCAGCATGAAAACATGAACTTTAGCTCTAAAGATTTCATCTGCTCAAGTAGCTAAAGCAGTGTATTAATCACAGTTCCTACTTGGGCAGYAGGCACAAATTATCTACTATAGTACAGAAATTATCTATTACTTGAAGAACAGTATCTTCATTTAAAACTATTTGTTCATTAATTTTCATATCGAATGGAAAATCTTTTGGGGCATAGTTTATCTAGAGGCCAAGGGGGTTGTAGCCCCCCGTTACTGCGGCCTTCAGCAGTGCTCACAGTCCATGACACAGTGAGGGAGCAGCTGGGCTGCTGCACATTCCTCTATTCATTACTGCTGTATCATGACTGATCTTTTCCATCTGGAAAAAAAAAAAAAAAAGGTAGTAATCTTGTTGACAGTAAAGCTGAACTAGAAAATCTCCTTGATGTGACACTGCCAACTTGAAACCTCTGATGCTTTATGAGCAAGATGCTTCCTTGTGCAAGAGAAGGACCATTGGGGCGATGAATTCCCATTTCCTGGCTCTACGATTAATACAGACAGCACATTTAAAACCCTTTAAGAATTCAAAAAGACAGACATTATTGCAACTAAAAGTTAATCTGAATAAGCACTGATTACTTCACCTTGGTGTGTGATATACTTTTAGAGTGCATTTCTGGACAAGTCAAACATGATCAGTCATTATGTTCTTGAGTAATTAACAATGCTGGGGTTCAACCCTTTAGGTTTCTTCCTACATACCCTYCAGCTTCCAAGAATTAATATAAAGTACCTGAAAGTACTTAGTATAGAAAGCCTGAAGCTTTGATTTCCATATGTGAAGATTAAACAGCTGGAAACCTGCAGTTTTAAACAGGTCAGGGCCTTTTTTCATGAATCTAACTTGTGTGTAACCTGATCTTAAACACATCCTTGATACACATTAAAACCATTCTCATTGTTAATGATTTTCTGTCAAGTTTTTCTATTCCATTTTTTTGTAAGATTTRTAATTTACAGTAATTATTTACAATGTGTAGCATTTTTCTAGCAAGAATAACTTGTTAAATTCTGGAAAACATAACTTCATCAATACAAACATCCCTAACATGCATTTATTCTTTACATTGTTCATATTAGTCAAACAAATAYGAATTCAAGATCTGACTATGAAAAAAATGTGACAATTAGTAATTCCCTATGCAGCCTCATTTCAAATGTTTTCAGAATATGGGCCATAAAAAAGGWTTAACGATGATTAGATCCTACTAGAATCAAAGAGTCTATTGCAAATAAGAAGCATTGCCCTTTATAAGAGGGCATTTACACAGGAAGGCTTAAAATATGCAAACAATATTTTTCAAATACAGCACATTTTATTCATCTAGTGCATATCTATCTTTAATGCAATGTGAGCTTCTTATAATACTTAGAACCAATACAGTATAACAGTTTTATTATAAATAAGACTAAAATGTATTTTAAAAACGAGGAAAAAAATTTCTAGTAATTTTCCAACTGTTCCTGAGCCAAAGAGAAACCAGAGACATCATCCATTTTAACTAGTACGTCCCAGAACCACTGAAAACTGGGCCACATATACCCCATAAAGTTGTGCTAAAGACGAAATGTTTTCTGATCTGATGTCCCAGAAGGAGCCTAATAAATTATRCTAGAGTGATACAATTGTTCCTATAAGGTTGGTTCTGTCTTCTACCCTTTCCTCCACTATCATGAGGTTTGCAAAATGATCCACAGTAAAAGTTGTTCTTCATCAGGGAAGCAGCATACTAGAATAAGCATACAGGAAATGTACTCCACAAAAGTGTCAATAAAAAGATTCTTGTGTAGGGCACAAATTTCTGAAGATCCAGAGACTCGACTACATAGTTATTCATAAAATCAAATGCTAACACGATCCCCAGTATTTCAAACACTTTGCCCGCCAATACCTTCAGACTGCCCACTTCTCCCTCAGTTTACACTTAACCTAAACACAAGCCARTTTTGCAGTCTGGTTCTGGAAGTAAATTCAATTTCTCTGAATGGGAGGGAAGGTCCTCATAGCAAAGTCCTTTCCCGAGATTCTCCAGTGAACAGYTTGCTCAGGTCCTACTCACAGCTCTTCACCAGTGCAATATCTTTCCATGCTAACAATTTTTCTCAGGTATACAATGACTTTGCAAAGAGAAAAACCCAGCCTTTTAAAGATGGCCCCTTGCTGATGATAAACAGATTCTTCCTACACATACCCCGGTGTCCATATCACGAGAATGTTTGTACAGCTACCCATGTCCCAGTTTTGAAGCCTATGACGCTAATAGCTTTCTAGGTCAGCTACTAAATCTGAAAAATCCTGCATGACCCGCTCCACTCCAGCACCGAAGCCCAGGAGCAAGTACAAAAGGATGCCAATGTAGATGTTCTAATGATAGGGCTGATTAAGTAGGCAAATGCTCATGTGTTCCTTCCTTTCTATGACAGAACAATCTCATTTCTGTATTTATGCCAATATTTTGGAAAGACTCTTTATGACTATTAAGACAATAAGACAATTTATTGAGACAACAGCCTTGATTCTCAAAAGGAAACCTCTTTCTCCATGCACATTAACTACAATGTTTCACTGAAGACAGAACACAAAGATGAAATACTTTATATTTGTTAATTAGATTCAAGGAAAGGAATACAAAAACAAGGTGTTAACCTTACACAGTTCTTTAATAAAATTCTGTTCAAGAAAAGAAATAAAGAATTGAAGATTACATTTTGGAAAACACGTTTATTTATCGGCAATTGATTGTTAGTGAGGTTAATTTAGTAGCACCTGTGTTTCAACCCACCTGGATTTTTTTTCTTTTGATTTTGAATAYGAAGTCTAGATTCCAGAAGAAGTCAAAACACCGATTAAAAAAAATGAACAGCATAGCATCAGAGGGACACCAGAGTACAGCTTCTCTGTACTCTGACGACCTGAGTCACCATAAGGTAGCTAGCCAGGCCCTGAGACAAGCCAGGCAATCCAGGATTGTAAAAAGCTACAATGTGCACAAAAGATTCATGTAAACTTTCAAATCAGATCAAGGAAAACATATGCCCCAATAGACAGGAAACCTGGAAGAGGACTGTGCATGCAAAGGGCACCTATTTCTTTCAAATAAGTATCAGATGGTCTAATGAAAAGGTGTAAGTCCTTCACAAGAAAAATCTTGCCTTTCTTATGCTGAACACACCAGCGTATTCTAAACTGATCATGAATCTTGATACACAGTGACCAGGGAGTATAGAGACATCACAGAAAAGAGTTTATTAATTTCTGCAGGTTTTAAATACCTAGAAATTAGACTTCAAAGACATAATACAGCTTTAAACTGGGAATTTCTTGTTTCTTCTGTCTCATTAGGTGAAAAGAATATACATGTCATTACCACCCCAAAAGAGTGTCATCCTTTTTCTAAGTTAAAGTCTAAATTTTTGTATGTTCCATTAAAAAAATACTTTAGTCAACAAAACAGAGGGTAAGTGAAAGAGTACTTGCTAGCCTTTGAAATTTGACACCTTCTGTGCAAAACTGATAACAGGGTCAAACATTTACATGAGACAGGCTTTTCATGGGGAAGCAAAAAAATGATCTGAGAGGCTAAAGGTCAGAAATTTGATATTACTCATCGATAAGTTAGCAAACATCCACTGAGCTTAAACAGGATCGCAACGGAACTTGACTGAAGAACATGAGTTTATACTGTAAAAACACAAGGAATAAGTGTTCTGCAGACAAAATACCTCCCAGAAACCTGAAGGGATGCTCTCAGTCAGCCAAATGTGTATTTAAGTGCAGCTCTTCATTTCAAGAATGTATACCTCCTGGGTCAAAATGTAGAGAGACAAGATAATTCAAAATTTTCAAAGGCAAAAACTATTTCAGTTAAAATCAGTCATCCTTCCCCCCTTTTTTTACCCGTATGCTTTCATCCTAGCCTTTTAAAGTAAGCTGCCCTTTTCTCACAACTGTCCTAAGAATTTCATGAATTTCACTTACTACATCTTAAAACTTTTGGAATGTCTTGAATGAAATTCCAAGTTCACTAAAATAAACTGAAATTTCTGCAGGGCTTTAGCAGGCCAGGATTTCGTTGCTCTCATTGAGCAGAACTTTTTTAGGTTGTCAAAATATTGTCTCTCCCATTTAAATTTCTACTTCTTACTATATTTACATTAAGTGAACATCTTGAGATCATATGATTTCACACTGCTGCTGTGCATTAGATGCATTATCTAGCTTGCAGTGCTACATTTAAATTACTGTGGTAATCTTCATGACACAGGTACCTAAAATAAATAACTGAATATGGGGAGTGGCAATAGAATCAGATGACCCTAATATATCCTCTTATGCAGCAAACATATAATCATAAACCAAGAATCCATGTTAAAGGACTTAAGTATTTAATTTACAGAACTTCACATCTAAAAACTTGGAAATCCCTGTTTTATGGTTGTATATGCAACTATGTATTTTCTTTGTGCAGACTATGTACCATAGGAAACCTCAGAGAGGAAAACGTGATCTTATTAACAACCGTACCATAAAGCACAAGAATTAAAGTTTTAGGGACATTAGTAGATCTGGCATTTTCCAAGTTTTCAATATTTGCCTTGCAAAAAAAGCAGCATTCTTTAAATATGGTGCTTTTGTAAAGATCTGCAGTGCCTGTCCCCCCACCTTCTTCCCAAGAAAAAATCCTATGCACATTTTCATCAGCAGTTATTTAACTCTTCAGTCTCTGATAATGTCTCCAAGACTACTACCGTTTAAGCTACAGATTAACTACATTGGCTAGCAGTGGAGCAGGCAAAAATCCTTGAGAAAAAGAACAGAGGGATGGTTGCACAAAAGCTGGCCCATCTCTTCCTTCTTTTTCCCCTTTTCTTCTTCCACAGAACAAGGGGAGCTCCAGCCATAGGTGATGTCACATCAGGGCAGGGAATTAGGCCACTGGGACAAGCACTGAGCTCTGGTGAGGAAAGTGTGTTATAGCTGCATTTTCTCCCTACTCCTAAGCCTTCAAATAAGTCAGGGAAAGCATAGTGCTATCATTTTTAGGCCACCTACAGCACCTCCAAGATGTAGCAGAGCGTGTGCTCCTACTTCTGTTCTGGCAACAGCAGTGCTTAGACCTCAAAAGGGCCAAGAACTACTCTGGCAGGCTGCCAAAGCTTTCCAGTGAAACAATAGTAAAAGAAAAAAAATGGTCTTTAAGTGACATTTCATCAAAAGCACAAAAAATCTAATGGGTGACAGGAAAGGCAGCTTTGTAGCCTGGGGACTACTTCCCCCTACCAAATATCAAACAACTACTGTAAGCAAAGGAGTTATGAAAGCTTCTCACTGCAAAGGTCACCAGAATCTTTTATACTGCAACGTATTAGGCACGTCAAATATAGAAGTTGTTACCGTTTCCTCCTATAACCACAGAAGAATTAAGATATGCGACTGTTTCTTGAAATAATATTTACAAAGTTTTCTAGGGAACATTCACAGCTTTGCACAGTCACTTTATCATGTGATAACAAGGACTGACAGTATCATCTGAGCACAGGACTGGAAGGTTCTTAATCATGGTGCTTTATCATTAATTCCCTCTCCCCCATCTTCTTCCATTTTATTTAACCACTGCAAGCAACAAGTATCTAACATTGTACAATCTGTAGTGTACAAATAGCATAGCGTATTAGAAAATTGTTGCCATGATCTGTGCTTTTCTGAACTGTAGCAATCAAGAAGAGAACAGTAAATCTTTGAAAAAGAAATACACTTACTTCTCATGCCAAATCAAACACAGATTTTTATATTACAGTATTTTAACAAAACACAGCTTTTCTGTGCACAGTGGATATCTTTGAAGGTTAACTTCATGCTGAATAAAGAGGGACAATTAGTTTATAATCTACTGTGTACTCTCWCTTGGCTTGTGTCATCAACTATTAGAACTTTTTACTAGGCCCAACCAGTCAACACCTTCTACAGCTAATGTAAGGTGAGCAAAACCTGCTGCTATCTTGCAGGAACATGTAAGAAAAGTACTTTCATAGCTTGTTCGAGTTCACAAGTCCATGACAGTCTTCTCTGGGAGTTATTAAAGCTTTTGATGCTTAACTTATTTCAGTCAACAGAGAAGAATGCACACAAAGAAATCTTACCACCGAGATAGCACAGGCAGAGAGGCTTAATCTTCCTTCCAGGCAGAGTGCTTCACTTTACATTTTCTCAATATTTTTATTACAAAGGGATTCAACCTTACAGCTATTTCTCACAATGTACTGAGGATCTCTCCTACGTTCTTATATGCAATTCTGGCATATGCAACTCAGGCAACAAAATGAACTGCCATGAACTGTAACCCTGCTGCCAGCCAGAACTATTCCCAAGAAATCTATTTGTGAAGCAATCCTAACTCCGTCCTGAGAACAAGTCATTCTACTGAAGTACTAATCAGTACAGTAGTGTTGAAAGTTTCAGTTAATATTGCTGAAATAATTGTGCTCAAAGATCAAACTGATGAATCAGCTAAAAAATTCCCCCGCACCAGAAGTATGCATCTTGAGATAGTTATATTGTTAGGCGCTTGATTTTCAATCAAGTTCTAAAACTAACTTTTGCTAGTGACCCTGTTTAGACAAGGGAGTGAACAGAGCAAGTTAAAAGTTTTCATTACTGCACTAGTTAGCTAGAGAAAAGTGTTCACGGAACCAGGTTTTACTAGAGACAGTCTTTTGGATCTTTATATGRCAACCTCATCTTTCAATTCAGAAAATAAGATCAGCCTTTAGTTCATTGCTTTGTAAAGGATGCCTTAAAATACAACATAGTATCAAACGTTCCTGAGATGCAAGTTCAACTCTGCAACAAACCATTTACTTGTTCATATATAAAAGGAACTATGTATTTGCAGAGTATCCCAAAGAATCACAATGTATCACAACTGGCACTTATAGAGAGGAGTTGAGGATGAAGAGAAGTGGGCAAAATTTATCTCCTAATTTTCTCCAAATGCTGACTCTTGCTTTCTCACGTCACCATTTCTCTTCCATTTCCACATTAGCACTCATTATTTGCTCCTGGCTATGGCAGACATTGCAAGGAGAACTCCTGTCTTACCTCCCTAAATCCTTTTTAACTGAACTTAAAGAGTAGGCTGCTCAGGGAGGGTAGAGGATCAATCCTGCTGCTGCTGTATCATTTGCCTGGTAAAAGACAGTCAGTGAGTTATGAGGGAGGCACAAGCTTGCTCATGTTAAGAGACACCATGACTGTTCACAGCTGGGAAGAATCTGAAATTGTCTGATATTCTGAGAGAAAAAGGAATTAGAAGGAAAAAGAAATGGTATAGCCTCTTATGGGTGGGGAGGCTTTTTTGGTCCACAAATTACTGTCAATTTTTGAACTACAAGGGCCCAAGCATAGAGGGATTTTTGAAGGCACTTCTTGCTCAAAGTGTTCTTTCATTACAATGCTATTGCTATTGAAGATACTCTGCCTTCTGAGTATTTTTATGCTATTTTGGTTTTTCTTCTCTAAATTAATCCACATACAGTTAAGTCATAGTAATCATATAATAGCAAATCTGCCAAAATATTGAATAAAAAGGGAAAAGCCCTTAGTTCTTTCTGTCATATGTTTTGCAGGAGGAGGAGAGAATCATGAATATACAGAAGTRTGTGGGGTGATCAACAGTATAAGTTACAGGTTCACTTATACCRCAACCTAAGTTGTAAAAAATATTTGGGATTTTCATTTGCCATACAGCAATCTTCACACAATTTACGTGCTCTCTCAGCTAAAATAAAGCATGCTATAAACCAGCACAATTAGCAGATTGTAACTGTTACTAAAAATTGCATGGTTTTGTTGTCCTCCTCACCTGCAACTCCCCCTTTTTTTTGAACATCCAGCATGAGGTGTATTTCTCAAGCTTACTGCAGATGCTAAGTGACTTCCTCAGGTTCTCAGACAAATTAATCTATTCACAGAAATAATGAAAATAATCTGTAACACACTTGTCCTGGAGCTCCCAATTATCTGTAATTGATTTTATCTTCAAGACAATACTACTAAGTAGCATCCCCATTTTACAGATGGTGAAACAACCCATGGGATGGATTAAATGACACACTGTAAGCTACATACAAAGCCTGGGACTGAGTCAGTATTTAAATTCAAGTCTCCTGAGACCCATCTTACTGTCCTAAAAGATAAAATTTTACTGTCTGCCTCACATTGGAGCAACTYGATTGGTTTTACAACATCAGAGACAGGTCTGCCTACTGCACTGTGAGTCACTGCCCCTGCTCTCATCCTCCCAGCCTTATACACAAACTCAGACACACCTTTCTGACTCTTCATAATTGCCACAGGCTTTACTAGCTTATTTACAGACATTAACAAATTTGACAAAAGAGAGCAATACAGCAGTTAGAAGATCCTGAAATAGTTAATGTATTAAACTGCCTAACAGCCCTGCAGGCAATATACCCTGAGTTGCTGTCAGCATCTGAAGTTTCACAAAWTACTAATTAATGTATCAATAAAATGTTTTATTTGAATGACCTAATAATCTGTTATAAAAACTTACATTTTTAGCTGATTGCAGCAATAAGAATGTGCACTATAGTAAATGCAATTTTTCTTTTTTGAAAACAAGGAACATATAAAGTATTTTAGAACTCATTGTCAAACAAGAAGAAAAAACTGCAGTAAATCATTTAGCACCTGCAATAATTAGATAAGAACAAACAATTAATCTTTGGTATTTAAATATTTTGCCTCTCACAAAAAGAACAACTGTGATAATCAAAATGAAGAAAGTTTACCACATGCCAAAATAAGTCTACCACAAAATAACATCTGAATCCAATTACTTCCCATGTCATATAACATTGCCCAGGGCATGAACAAGGCTCCCTTCCTAGTATATCCTGAGTTATTCTTTTCAGAGCAAACAAACGAATATTTTTCCAACTTTTCTATATTTCTTTTCTACCCTYCTCCACCTCTCCAATCTCCAGCAACAGGAATGTGGATCCCTATGTAGCAAACTGAAGCTAATTGACTCTAGATTTGTTTTTCTTAACTACCTTCATGGATGTCTAAAAGCAGTCCCCATGTCCCCACAGGTCCGCACACCACAGGTGAGAATCTCTGTTCTGAATTTTTCCTAAGGACTATTCAATCTTCTGAATATCCCATTTGGAATTTCTGGTTTTTCCAGATATGTCTTATTTTTCCTCCTTCCCCCTACCCTCCTGGAATAAGAGAATTGAAGAACTTTAGGCATTTGTCCAAAATTTCAAGCGGCCTTGCAGCCTGGTCAGTATGCCAGCAGTCCATGTGCACGTAGCACACCTCACATACTCAGTGTGGCGGACTTGCTGCAGATGCAATATGGAACACACATGCGCATATTTCCATCTTAAATTCCACATAATACACCCCAGATACTTCCCTCTTTTTTTCCCTGGATGAAGTTGAAGCGAGTTGTTGAAACTCCAACAGATCCCAGCATTCATTATAAATTCATTCCCTTTGATACACCCAATATCTTCCTGTGACATTTGCTTTCAAAGGCATTTTGATATCTGCTTATACCTTTCACACATTTCCAGCTTTCATAACCATATGTTAGTCTGGAAACAGAATGAGGTGACAGTGCACTGCCCCAGCTTTAAATTACAGTTTTTCTATTACCAAATCTTGCTTAGGCTGGTAAATGCAGCTGCCACGTGGCTATTACTGACATTCCTGCCGACTTATAACCCAGGTATAGGAACTACCTCTCCTCACTTGTCTTTATGTTGTAACTCAGCACTGGAGAATTCTTGGGTGYCCCGATTTATTTTTTATAATTATTAAGACAGTCTTTTAGCCTGCCTTAAAGGGTGGGCTGACAATCACACTAAAGAACTGTTTTGCCAAACTGTCTAGAATGCTGTAAGTCATCACATGTCACTATCATGTATTTCTTTAATTAAGGCAAGTGGTCAGGAGAGGTAAGATAATATGTTCTTGTTTGATAGTACTGATAACTACACAAGTTGCAACTTGATAAAAAAAGAAAGGCTTAATCATGCTATTTCCTTGATATTATGCTTCAAGATGTCCCAGAATGAACTATAGCAGAGACTGCTACATGCTTTCTTAAAAGTCTATGAACTTTTATCTATGATGAAAAAGTTCTTACTACTGTAATATTCTCTTTCCTATTTTAATGCTCCCAGAATGAAAATGTCAGATTAATGTGACATTTCAAGCTGAAAGCTAGCTTACTTTTTCATTAATTTTGCCTCATTCATTCCCTTTATTTCCCTGAAAATTACAGCGCAGAAATCTTTGCCCATCAATGAATGGAGCATGGTACCTCATCACTTGCTTCAAAATTGTTTCTTAGTATTTTGACTATAATGACATTTTCTGTTCCTCTGGAGACTTTTTAAAAGTTCAGTAAGTTCATTAATGTTTTCATGATTATATTTTCCTGGTAACTTGGTTTCACCTAAAGCTTGTTCAGATTACTTTTCTCTGTATGTTTTACTTCCTTGTTAAAATATTAGAATATGAACTCAGGAGAGCAGATCTTGATATTAGATTATGGAATTAAAAATCTAGACCAACTYCCACAGGCTCCAATAAGGTTAGCACAGATTTCTATTGCAGTAACAGAATAGAAACTGGCCCTCCTCGGGTTCTACACAACATTTTCCCTATTTATATTAATCTGTTAAATTGGTTATTGAAACTATAGGAAACTTTATTAACACGAGTACAAATGTTCACAGTTCAGGAAACTAAATATTCCCCATGAAACTCTAACAGGGTTTTTTTTACTATTCTTTTAACATGCAAAAAGCAAAAGCTATTTCTCTTTGTTTTCCAGTAACAGTATTTTCCTGACTCTTGCACCTCCTCAAAACATGGTGTTAGGTATGTGATAAACAACAAGTCAATAAGAGAGAAGTATTTCATTAGGATGAAGGGACAAATCAAACAAGGGGAAAATGTCAATGTAAACCTACCTCTAAAATAATGAAATATGCTTATACAGTAAGTGTTCTGTGTTTAGACAGAATACAGATTGAGTGAATTTTTTCCCTGCAGCTCAAGTCCTCAAAAGGTAGTGAACATCAGGCACAAAAAATCAAGATAGAGTAACATATATAGTAACACAGGTCAAATTCCAGTTTCATCAACTGATCACGTACAAGAACTATTTGCATGCAAGCAAACATATTTGAAGAACAAAACCAAAGTGGATACCATGGCAGACGGTATCTAAGATCTTAGGAATACACTGATAATAATTTCAGAAGAACACTTGTTGATATGCATGTTATACGTGTAGCTGAACAAATATTTTCTGCATTTATCAAGTACCAACTATCAAGAGCTGATTGAAAAAAAACAGTTAATTTCGTATAGTAACATAAGTAAACTAAAAAAATAGATACTACTTTAGGCTATAGGGTAGTAAAGTAGCATCAATACATGCAGAGAACAGGAATTGAGAGGAAGAAACAGAAAGGAGGATTCCTCATGAAAAAATCAGAGAAAAAAACATTTCAAAAGTGAATGACTGTCCAAATTGACATCAGGAATTTAATTGTTTAAGATGTATTGAGTTCCAGCCTCTATGAAATTCTTCTAACATTGTTCGTGTTGAACAGCCTAAGACTGGAAGCTACAAAATCAACTAGCATCTTTGAAGGCTTTGATCATGAATAGTTTTTTTAGAGAAAGAGTTGGATACCACAGGTCAAGGAAGAGAGTCACATTTTTGAGCTTTGATTGGCAAAGGGCAGGCAAAAGGAATTGTTTCTTTTTCTCACAGGAAAAATTTTCCATCAAGCATTGTGGAAATACAGTACAAGGCAACAGGAAATTGAGTCTTGAGAATAAGATAAGGAAGAGAGTATGAACTACAGAAAATAGAATATATAAAAAAATAGATATATAAAAACTAAAAGCCAGTAAAAATTTAAGCAAAAGTCTGAATTATGTAGCAACTGTTTCAGACAATGTTTAATGTATTGCAATAAAGAACTGATGACTGAAGAAATTCCTAGTAAATTCAAATAAAAGTATTTCTCACAATGGTAAAACTCACAAAGAATTGGCAAGCCAATGTGATATAGCTTTTAGCCTCATTTTATTGAAGATCACTRATAATATAGAATTATATATTATATAGAAAGCATAAGAAAGTATCYGTGGAAAATGAGAAGCTATATACCAAATAGCCTGTTATTTACTTTTTCATAAACTGCCATATCTAACCACTCTTCTTCTAAATAAGTATGTTCAACTGAATAGCAGTTAAGTGAGAATCTTAAATAATTTATGAGTCATTACTAAAAGCAATACATTAGTGCTCCTGAGGATTGTGTAATTTTAAGAGATGTCAGAATTATATTTCTTGTATAGAGATTGAAGAGATAGCTTAAGAGTTGTCTTCTTTGCCAAAAAAAATATACATGTTCAAGTTAAATAGCAACTCTTGCTAGTGTGATTAGCTCATTAAGACTGCCTTTTTATGTGCATATAATGCTAGAAGCAAAACACAAGTCTGGACTCATAAAGAGCATGAACATCGTTGCTGTCATTTTGTTACCAGCTTCTTCCCTTTGCCTTACAGCTGTATATAGATCACCTTCACRTATCTTTGTTCTTTTCTTTTCTCTTTAATCACATCCTCCTCTAATCCTTCACTCAGCCTACAAATATTACCTTTCAACTTTCCTTGTTTTCTTTTCTGTATTTCTTACGTTGCTGCCAAAGCATTTTGAACGCCCCTGCTATCCACAGTGTGATGTGCATCACACTATCCATTCAGACCCCTTCTAAAGGATTCAGTGGTGTGGGTCTAATATAAGAAATAAAAGCATCAAAAATAATAAACTACTAACAAATCCAAATCTCTCTGAGGCAGCATCATCCTCTAAAATTTCATAGAGATTCCTAGTCTGTGTTTTAGTGTAGACTACAGATCCCTCAGGGCACAAACTAAGTAATTTATGACATAATTAAAAAACAACGGTATTATACTAATTCATTCTTCAAAGAGATATCCTGAGATAATGGTACATATTGCACACCTAATTCTGCAAATAAATGTGCTATCTATCAAAAATAGGCAACTGTCAGTTAAGGTAGTTTCTCACTGCTGCAAGTACAGGTCACTAAATAATYCGGTCCACCCACACTGTGGCTTCACAAAAGCAATTTCATCAGGGCAGTTTAAGCATCACATTCATTTACAAGCATTTAAAGTGATCCTGTTGGCATTTCTTTAAATACTTATAAGTAATCATTTCCACTAAATACAGGGCACAGCAAACAGAGGCTTTACAAGTTAGAAGGGCAGTTTGCACAGCAGCAGATGCAAAGCAGGCCCTGAAAGTCTGCTCCAGTCTGCTGGCCAGTATGGGACTGGACAACAACCATGGGGACATGCTGCAGTGCTTCATCCCCAGCATCTGCTGGAGAAGACACCCTGGGAAACCAGAAGCCTCAACCAACGCAGAGCTCCAGAGGGCAAATGCTGCCACTCTGGATGCAAGCTGCAGGGGGGCAGCAGCCTCATCTGCACATGGTACACTCCCATTGAGGCAGAGTCAACAGAGGAAGGAGCTGGGGGAGAAGCAGGAGAACAGATTGTGTAGCATCAGGGAGAATACACAGGGATGGACACGGTTTTCTCACGGACCTTGCAAAAATTTCTGCAGCATGTTGGTGGTAACTTCTTAACACAGATGCTATACGGGTTATCTCTTGGATCTGCTGCTCATGAAAAAGGAAGAAACGGCTGGCGATGTGATAATCAGCGCAGCCTCTGCTGGAAAAAACATGAAATAGTGGAGTAATGAAGGCATGTAGTACAAYACAAGTGCTGAACTTCAGGAAAAAAATGGCTGAATCATTGGGGCCTAGGGACACTGATTAATGGTTCCTACTCTGTCTGGAGGCTGATTAGCAAAAGTACCCAGAAGCCCAAGCTGGGATCTATCCAGCTTTRTATCTTTACCAATGACCAGAAGAAACAGATTAGACACATCATCAGCAAGTTTGTGGATGAGACCAAAACTGAAAAAACAGTCGATACATTTGAGGGCAGAGTTGCCATTCAGAGGGAGGAATGGGCCACAGGAACCTCATGAAATTCAGCAAGGAAAAAGGCACCTGGGATGGACTAACTCCCTGCAATTGTACAGGCTGGGGACTGACTTGCTGGGGCACATCTCCATAAAGAAAAGACCTGGGGGTCCTTTAGGTAAACAGTAGTGATGAAGACTAACAGCACCCTATCAGTAGGAAGAAAGCTAGTAGACTGACGGAAGCGATTACTCCCCTTTATCCAGCACTCATTAGACCACACTGAGAATAGCATTTCCAGTTTTGGGGCCTGAATACAAGGCAGACTTTGATGAACCGGCATTAGGTCAGCAGAGGGCCACCAAGCTGGTTGGGGACTGGAGCACTAGCCCTGTGAGAATAGGCTGAGGAACAGGGTTTGTGCAGCCTGGAGATGAGATGGCTTTGGAGCAGGGGTCTAACAGCAGCCTCACAGTACCTACAGGGTAGTGATCGAGAAGATGGAGCCAGGCTCTTCATAGGGCAAAAGAGAGACAAAAACAAACTGAAACAGGGAAGATTCTGACCGGATATAAGGAAAAAATTCTTCACTATGAGGACAACTAAATCACTTTGAGAGGTTGCACAATCTTTGTTCTTAGAGGCTTTTAAGATATGACTGGACAAAGCCCTAGGAAACCTGGTCCAAATTCAGAGTGGACCCTGCTTTGAACAGGAGTTTGGACTAGAGACCTACTGAGCTCCCTTCCAATCGGAATGATTCTGTTGTTAGTATTTTACCTTGAATCAGCTTGGAAATGAATCAGATTGTTCCCACTTCAGCTCACACTGCAAAGTCATCTCAGAGTGCACAAAACTAATCCCTTTGGGATGAAATTAAACCAAAAGATGTGCTTTCACCACTCACGAGCATTAGTCCATGGAAACAAGCTAGAGATGGCCCAAAGTACTACACTTCCTCTGAAATGTGTGATATGGATGTTACATCGTCAACATCACTTTGCTTTACAGTTACACTTCTGTTGTGCCATTTTACTTGCTAATAATAGTTATAGTTAATAGTTTATGTTTATATTTGTCCATTTCAATGGATGAAAAGCAATGCTGAGTTTTAAGACCTGACTTTTCAACTTTTTCATGCTGATAAATTTTGTCCRAGGACAGAAATGCACACTACTGGCCTGTGAATTCCTCAAGACTGAGTCTACATAGTCTTCTGATTATAGAAAGTTTTACAGCTATGCTCACTCACTAGACCTGTGCAGAAGGCTTTTTGAACTTCTTCACAGTTCCTRCACATTCTGAAGGTCAGATCAACACATAAAGCAGTGTTTTGCCCACCTCAGGTCCTCCCACATTCGAGGACTCTAAATGGGAGAGGAGAGTGGTAAAAAAATGTCAAGTGCAAGCAGACATTGAAGAAGTTAGATGACAAACTTATAACCTCCCATTTCATAAACTTTTTTTTGTGCACTCATATATAATAGGATAGTTTGATAAACAGTAGTTATTTGAGAAAGTCAGACTCTGAGATCTTAATTGAAAGTATTGGTCCACCCAACTGAATTCTCAAGTGAGATGCTAGTATTAGAGTGTCTTAATTCTAACCRTCTGAACAAGGGATCAAATGTCTGTAACTGCCAAGAAAGCTACCTTTGTACATGTGAGGAATGATTTAAACCCTTTTAACACAGGAAACTGCTTTCTTTGCAGTTCTCTTCWATGTACAACCTGATCATGCAGATAGGATACCTCCTGTACATCTCAAGTGTTTTTACTGTCCAAATTGTTAGGCASTCAAGCTGATCATGCTTATGGAACTCATCAAGTCTTAAGAAAGACAAGAATCTGTCCACCAACATTTCCTGAACATGGAGCTTCATAAGCCCTCAGGAGTGAACAATCTGCAGACTGCAAGTAGTACAAGACACAGCCCATCACTTTATCAAGCCAGACACTTTGTAGAAGCACACAYCATCTGGATATGGAACACAGTAGAAGAACATTACTTCACCAGCCACAACTGGTGAAGCTACTGAAGCCCTTTGAAGCTATTACAAGATTTCTCAGCCTACATCAGAAAACCATACAAGTCAATGTGAAGAATATTTCTATCAAAAAAAAAGTTCATTTAAAATGTCTATTATTAATCTTAATTTCTATCTAAAAATRAAGGCACCAAGCCCTCAAAAAGGCTCCATCTGGATTTACTGTGGATTGGATCAGACTCCATCTGCTGCTATTTCAGGAAAAAACCTTAGCTGGACAGTTGATCGTCATATCAGTTAYGCAGTTCCCCTCCTTTAAGAAAGTTAAAAATAAATCTCTGTCTTACTCAGCAGCTTACCAATGGCCTTTGTGTAATGCCTGGCTCCAAGTAACAGCTCTGGAGCTCTGTACCAGAAAGTCACCACAACTGGATCCAAGTCTGCCAATGGCTTCAAAGGTGAGTTGAACAATCTGGCAAAACCCATATCAGCTGGGAAAAGAAAATGAAAGAACATTTAAAGAATTTAGCGTAAATTACAAGTTGTAATTTAACAGCTTTGCCAAAAAGCTAGTAAACAAAAACTCAGAAGCACTAAAACTTACATATCAGTATCTCTAAGTAACTGAGAAGTTACTCATAATAATACCTACCCTTATATAAGCCTAAATTCCATGTACTTCATTTGGTATGACTATGAAGGATGATGCTTGAATAAGCGTTTTCATCACAGAATTGTAAAACAATATGTAAATACAAATGCCACAGTATTCAAAATGAGCTGTAACAGATACCTRGATAACCAAATTCAATAGGAGTAGGTCTCTATGCTTTTTGCGTAGCAAATCTTTGGACTTCTGAAAATATGTGCATTGATATTGTCTATAAAAATATAGTTAAGAATTAATACAGCGTGTAAGTAACAACATTACAATACTTAACCACAGAAGAAGCCAAAAGAACTCTGGCCTTTGCTCAACACTAAGGTAGCCATACGGAAATTTTAACCTGGTCCTGGTCACTGCAGCTGCTTTATGTGCTTATTTATTTCTTGTTTCTTGCAGATATTTTTATGCCGCCAAATATCCTTGGCAAACTCTATAAATGTTTAATAAACTATTTTCATAGAATCATAGAATCAGTAAGGTTGGAAGGGACCTCTGGAGATCATCTAGTCCAACCTCCCTGCTCAGCAGGGTCACCTAGAGCATGCTAGACAGGGTAGCATCCAGCCGGGCCTTGAATATCTCCAGAGAAGGAGACTCCACAACCTCTCGGGGCAACCTGTGCCAGTGCTTCATCACTCTCACAGGGAAGAAATTCCCCATCATGGYCAGGCGGAGCTTCCTGTGCTTCAGTTTCTGCCTGTTGCCTCTTGTCCTGTCACACGGGACAACTGAAAAGAGTTTAATTTTGAGTTGCGTAAGCTTGTAAATTTGAAGATTGAGATTCAGAATTGAACTAGATGATGCACACACATTTCTCCAAAACTAATCTAGAGATTTTTTGATCTTACACTGAAGATGCAACATTTTTAATTATTCCTTTGTTAAGTAATGAAGTTTTCTTAAAAGGTTTACCTATTTTGACTCTTCCTCTTTCTGGACCTTCACCCATTACCAGAATGTTTGCTGGTTTCTGGAAAACAAAAAGCATAGTATTTAGTTGGCCAATCTTTGATGATTATCTTCAAGAATAATAAAAATACATATTTTTATTATTTTATAATAATGAACATTTCTATAAATATTCTTAGAAGTCTAAAACAACATTTATGCTTTGCTGGCATTTGGGTTTTATTCCTAGTCACTGACTTCACAACTAGAAGAACTGCAAGGTATTCTGACATTTCATAGTAAGAACTGCAATTTTAAATTAAGTTCACACTCCCATTTTTATCAAAATGGTAATGTTCATTGGTGAGATTCACTCAAAAAAAAAAAAAGCATTAAAGCATTTTATACTAGACTAAGGTTCACTGCATAGATCAATACTCTGGCAAGAAGTAATTTTGCCAGTGTAGCTCATTTAAAATGATGCCAAATCTTGGTATGCAAATGAAGAGCTGAAAGTTGCTGTTATCATCACACACAGTGATATTTTTAGAATGATGTTTATTTTTAGTGTATGTATGACAACAATTACATTAGCAAAAGCACTTTTTTCCACAAAGTAAGTTGATTTCATGCTATGAGAATTTATTTTAAAATGACAAATGATACATATAGCTACATCCACAAACTCTTTTACAGTGTAGACAGAACCTTTACAGATAGAGGAAAAATGTTTATTGGCTTTCTGTATGCAATCTGCAGTTGTTCACAACAAGCCATTTGCAAACATGGTACACAATCGGCACATCACATCACAGCAATTGCTCTAAAGTTAGGATTTAGATACCCTCAGACACCAACAGTCATTCCTTGGAAGCTTTTACCCGATTGTGTTAACAGCTGTAAAAAAGTAAACAAGATTGAAAACATTAGATGATTTGAATGAAGAGATCCATAAGGAACTTTCAGAGCAGCATTTTGAAAGGTTTTCATCCAAGCATTAATTATATTTAATATGCAATTTAAAATCTCTGTCTCTGCAAGGGCTCTGGTCAAGCAGGACTTGTTCAAGCATCAGAAAGGGACACAAAGAAAGCTGACACCACAACCTCAACTAACTTCACARTTCCTAAAACCTGCCTTTATTTACCTGAAATGAGACTTACAAACTACGGTTATTAATTTGGTTCAAACTGCAACCAGTGATCACATTTAAAAATCATTAGGCTTTTTTTTCTTAAGCAAAAACTAAAACAAATGCTATCTCGGCTATTCCTTCTCCTACTTGTCTGGCTCCAGGAGGTACTTCTGCCTGCCAACCAGTGCCAGACAGTGCTTCTTCCTTTGCTCCAGCCATCGCTCCTCTTTCCCTTCTGCTTCCTACCCTGCACCAGCTGCTGCCGCYGCTTTCACCTCTCCTCTTCTTGGCAAGGAAAACTAGCTGCTGCCTCAGAGTTTCTTCATCTCACGCTGCTTCTCAACCCCATCCCAGATTTCGCATTCCCCAGCACACTTTGGGAACCCTTCAAGAGGGAAAACACTCTCCACTTGGAAAATGCAATAGCTATTTTAATCAACGGTAAGTTATTGGTCATAATTCATAGTTTAATAGTTAAGCTATTAAACTATTAAAAAAACTTTGTTTAGCAGCCCGTTCTYGAAGTCAATGAACGCTCATAAAGCAATAATCACTGAGAAATCAGTTAACGTTGGTAAATCAATAAAGGCGTCGATTTTAAAATGTAAGGGCTTTTGTCACATGATCTCGAGTAAAATCTCACCAGCAAGTCTTGGAGAGATAGAGAAGATGCTTATATTGAATGATAATGAAATTAACAGTAAAAGGCAACTGGACAAGCACTGGTTTTAAATTTCTAACAGTGGTTTGTATTTGTGTAAACTGAATATTCTGGAGAACATAATGATCCCATCCTGCATGTTCAGAAAGTGAAGCCAGGCAGCAAGGAAAGTAAGCCAGCTGCTACCGCATTTGCGCCCTGTCAGGTATCACACAGGTAAAATCGCCCCAAGCAAGGCTGCAGTTCCGAGCATTGCTCATGCCTGGAAACCTCCACTGAGAGTAGAGCACAAATTAAAAACACTGCAAAAGACCTTCAGATTCAGGGCTGGATTTTGGGCAGCAGAAAATACATTTTTCAAGTGATCAGAGCTGATAAAAATATAGTCACTGTGCTGATTTCTTAGATTAAGAGTTACATGGTAAGAGAGAAATTTTGTTTAATACCAGGATATGCGCTAAGATGAAACTTAAAAACTAACAGGATTCTCAAAACTGGAAACACCTTGTAAGGCTCATATTTTAACCTGTAATATTAAAAAGATTCTTCAAGCAGCAGTTTCTTCGTAGAAAGAACCACTATTTTATCTGCTGGCATGAACCGCAATATTCATGCAACGAACTCACCAGGCGAGACTCTGCGAAAGCAAATGACTTTTCCACTGATTTATTTGTCRAACCGGAGGAACCAGAGAGAGACGGGAGCGTTCCCACTGTGTCAGCCCTCCCAAACCAGCGACCTCCCAGCTAACGCGCCGGCTGCTTCCCCGGCGGTTCGGCGAACGCAGGAGCCCAGCAGCGGCGAAGCGAGGCGGGCTGGCACGGGCTGGCGCGGGCTGGCGCGGCCTGGCCTGGCCTGGCCTGGCCTGGCGGCGCAGCCCGTTGCTACGGAAACCGCAGCAAGGGCCCAGCGCTGGCAGCCTCCCGCCGCTGGGCAATGCGGCCGAGAGGCGGCTGCCTGAGGAGGCAAGGACGTGGAGGACGAGGTAACTCGGCGGGCTCCCCGGGGGCGGCAGGGAGAGGCGAGAGCGTCTCCTGCTCTGCCTCAGTGGGAGAGGGGATGAAGCGCGGTGGGAGAGGCACGACCGCGGTGGGCGAGCAAACACGTTCTCGTAAGAAAGAGGAGTACCGCGAATGGGACTCGCACACTCGGACACCCGTGCTACCTTCACCGATATGCCTTCTCTTTTGATATTCAGACCGGAGATTTGGAGAAAAGCTGAAGGAAGAGAGACCATCTACGGACTTGAAAGACCACACCGGGCCAAAACAGGAACAACAGCCTAACAACAGATGGCAATACTTCAGTCTGAACAGTTACTGTTGTTATCTCCTTAAATGCAGCGGTGACATAATTCTGAAGAGATTCGGTGCAGACTTGCATTCCTCTGCAAAAACCTCCACAGGGACAAGCCGCTTTCCATCCACCATTCTTTATTGTTTTTTCCCAAACAAATGTGTTTCCCCTTTGGAACAGATTGCTGGACATGGAATAATCCGAAGGTAGGAGGTTTCTATGGTGAAAGAGCTAAATGAGCTCCCCCCTCAACTAAAGAAACTGGTGTATGATGAGATCTTTTCAAATCTCAATTATTAAAAAAAAAAAGGAAAAAAAAAGCAATGGTAAACAGCACAGTGTTGACACTTCCTTTGCCCTTCATCTGTGGAAGCCTAAATAGATGCACTTTTAATTCACAAGCCAAAAAAGAAAAAAAAATGAAGTGGTTTTATCTTAGCTCTGACTACACTACTCCCCAAATCACAAAGTCCTGAAATAACACGACACCGTTCCACACCCAGGCACGCCAGTCAGAAGACCACCAAGCCCTAAAGTTCAAGATGAAGAGGAAGTTGCAGATTTTTCAGACATTTGTAAATAAARCTTTCRTTTTCCCTCTTGTCTAGGAAGGAAMAGGGCATGTATGCACCTTCCTGCTGTAAGCCAACGCTACCAAAACCCAGCCATTCTCTTCAGATAAACGTGGCATGCTGTCACTGATGCTTTYGAAAACAATTCACCTCACAAGCATAGGAATTAAGAACCCTGTTCTTCAAAAACTTCACTATGCACTGCAAACCTCCAGTCATTATCGCTTCCATTTGAGCTACTTCTATATATTCAAGTATATACAGAAAACTTGCTMTCATCACTTCCCTCTCCTTTTCCAGAAAACCACTTGGTCAGCATTTTTCTGGTATTGAAGCAATAGACAAAAGTAGGCCATATAGAGTAAAATATCTTCACATCTGCTTCTCTTTATATGCCTTATGTACTGTGAACTGATGCAAGCCTCGCTGATCTGATTACACAGTATCACTACCAACTTGTTTTTTCAGCTGATTTATCCTTAACTTTACTTTACTAGCAATTTCATTGTATTTTTGTCTATATTTGTAATCCATACAGTTTTCTTGTACTATACCTTTACTCTGTTGAAACGACTGACCTTGCAAAGCAATATCATTAACAAACTCCATCAAGGTATTTTTCATTTCATTCAAATCAATAAGGTATCTACAGATATTATCATGTTGAGCAAGGGCAAATATAAAATTGAACACTACAGCACATGAGCTAAAAAGGCAGCAAAATTACAAAGAATGTCAAATGTTTTGAAGCAGTAGAGCATTCAAATGAAATTGAAAYGTGTTTAAGTAGAAGGAAAATAGAAGTAAACATATTAAGGATAAGAACAAAGGAAGCAAATAGTACCATGGAAAGCTTTTAAAACTAATTTTAAAACTAAAAAAAAAAAAAAWTTAATCAGTTGAAATACCAGTAAGCAATAAAAATGAAAATACAAGCAAATATGGACATGTTAAACTTTACAGCTAAACGTTGCCAGATTTTGACCTTAAAGATTGTCAAAATCATATTTAGTTGATAATCATCAGAGGAACATACATGACCATAAAAAATAYTTCAAATGTATTYCTAAAATTTTGTAAATTGATTTATTTGATATTAAATTACATATAAGTGTCAGATACTAATATATTAATAAATATGRTAATAATACTGTGATCCCATTATTATTATCATCCCCTCTCTTGCTTCTTATAAAAATACGTTAAAAGTGAAATTTATACAGTCATTGCAAAGAGATGAAAGTATGCAACACTCTTTGAAATGAAAGAAACTTTGGCATAATTCTGAGAGATGGAACTAGATACTCCATCATAAACTACACTGATAGATCATGCTAGGGACTTCTATTTTTCATAGCTGCTGAACTGATATGGTTAAAATAGATATTAATTCCAGATAGCATAAGTTTTAATAATAACTGGAAATGCAGAATTTACCTTCAGTTCTAGGACTAGTAATAAAATAAATTATCAACTAGAAGTACAAACAAACTGTAGAGAAGATAACTGAAATATTTTCTTGGAATTTCTTACTGAAAGATTTTGCTAAAAAGCATTCCTTGCTTGTATCCATAATGTTCTGAAAGAATATTGTTTTCAAATCAAAGCTAGCTATCAAAGAGATCTTTTTATGTTTATATGTACTTACAAAACTCCTCTTTGCAAAGAAAGCAAAAGCAAAGGAAAAMAAAAATGCTGAAACTACATCCAGAGTGCAACCATTGATCTACATACATTAACAAAAATATATATGTAAGGTTATCTAGCCTAAAACAACCACAAAGATGTGACTAAACCAGCCTGAAACTGTGGATACTTCCTGGAGAATCAGTCATACGATAATCTGGGCTGAAAGGGACCTCTGGAGGTCGTCTGCTCCCAACCYTGCCCAAAGCAGGGACAACATTCAAGTTGGAGCCAACTCTGAAGCTGCGCCAGGTTGCTGCAGGTCCAACACAAGACTGCCCCCATCCAGGTACAGGGAACCTGCAGCCTCTCAGGGCAACCTGTTCCCCTGCCTAACCACCCTCATGGCGAAAAACTGGCTCCTGCCCTCTACCCACAATGTCTTCTGTTGTGACTTGTGCCTGTTCCCCCTCCTCCATTCTCTGCACACCCCTGCAACAGCTYCAGCTGCTCCATATCCTCCCCGGAGTAGCTAAAGGGTACGCTGAAGAGGCTGTGTATTGCTCAGCAGCAGCAAAGCCAACAGGCAATCCTGTTATATTCCTATTATGACTCTGACTGAATGACTACAGAGCTATAAATTTAACACTGCAAACCCATACTTGAGAGGGGCTCAGTCTAGAAGGCTAGATTCAGGAACATGCTCCCAACAAACGTTATCTTACCATTGGAAAGAAAGACTTTGCACAAAGGGAATCTTATAATCCAAAAGAGGAAGCATTCAGAGATATCTACTAAGGTGAAGAACAGTATTACAAGTTTCAGTGTAAAACGTCCAGACAAAGTAAGAGTATTTAAGCAAAAAGTTTAACAAAGGTGAGCTAAACTTTATGACTGACTTTGACAGACAAAATACTGAAATATTATTTTTGGCATTCTCTTTCAATGCAGTATTATCTACTGTGAAAAATGATCTTGAAATARACATCATATATAGCCATATTATACATTTGACTGTCTAAAACTTTTTTTTTGTTTAATGAAATGCCTACAACATACATATACTATCTAGCTAATATATTCTGTTCAAGTTGTGCTGCCTTGAATTACTGTAGTATATAAGCAACCTTACAATAATGAAGTCAGCAGGTCAGTAAAGTACTCACTTTTCAGTAATGTTTCATTTTTCATAGGTAGATGTGTTCTTAACAGCTAATATATACYTCAAGCAATGTTAATTCTTTACATGCATTCCCCTCATGTTTTCTCTGGCAATTGATAGAAAAAACACTTAATTTATAAACCCAAAGTGTTTGATCAGTGTTGAAACAGGAAGACTATTCACCAAACTCTGTTCCATGGCTGATCAATGGATGAGACAGTTGTTACTGGAAAATGGACTGCAAGTACAAAGGGTGTATGAAATAATGGCGATCACAAGAGGAGAATATAATTTGGGCTGCATAAGAGTCCAGAAATAAAACAGTCTTCTTTTCACACACCATTTCTTCATGGTTTCTTATGGCTGACAGAGCATTRAATGACTGCAAGACAAAAATCAAAATTCCAGTTGACTTTGGACATTGGGCRTTGCTTTTATTGTAATAATATTCACAATGTACTTATGTACTAGTGGTTTCATCCCAATCAGAGACAATGTAGTTCAAGTGAAAAAGAAAAGAATGAAAAAACTCACATAAGGAGAATGCCAAAACATTTGACACAATTAATTTTTGTGTTGCTATGCAACATTATCCAAAGCMTTCTCCCAGTGCTGGTTCTGCAATAGCAGACTTGAACTTAAAATGTTACATGCAACCTTGGGAAGGACAAAGAAGGGGGAAGACAGATGGAAACAAAGGGAAAATATAATCATAAATTATAAATGAAAAATCAAATGTCATAAAGCAAATGCTTAAATAATATGCTGCATTCAAATTTTTCAACACATCACAGTTCACTCCAGCAAAATTCCCGCAAAGCTGTGTGGTAATCATTAGGGCTAGRTCTTGCCCAGGCCCTTTGGGAGCACGGAGCGTTGCATGGGACAAGACTAGGATTGCTCAACCTCTGCTACCTCATTTGCAAGCAAGGAAGATGCACAGGCCACCATGCAGGGGAACAGAAGAAAGACTCACCTCACGAGGGATATTACAAAGAGGAACGGAGAGAATAAATTTCACTTCATAAAAGCACAGTTACACTCTTCTTGTGCTGGGGCTTCAGGAGGTATCCTGAAGGCCCATGACACTTCAGCCAAGCCAAGTCTATACATCTGTGCCATAAAGTCCTTATTAGATATTCTTCCCACAAGATCGTTATTCAGAGTAACTGCCCAAAGGCAAGTATACTGAGAAGATACTTACATGTGTAAATTTGGATTTACAGATAGCAACAAAACATTATCACTTTCTTTACCTTAAAAGCAAAAGCTACGAATCAGAAAGCCTGACAGAATACTAATATAAAAAACCTTCAGTTGTACTAAGTYTGAGATTAGAATTTGACAGATGGAAATAAGATTATGTGATTTACACCTTTTTTCCCCACTATTGGAACTCTTCACTTGTGTTACAAAATCTTGACAGTTAGGTACCATAAATGCTATGTCTGATAATACTTTGGGTTATGGCAATAAATCCCACTATTGTCAAATTCTGATTTTTTTAAAAAACAATATTCTGACTATTCCTCCTAGTTCAGTAGGGTTATTAAGACGGACAGATGAAACTTCTATCTAAACAAAGTATGTATAATTGCAAATGAGAGTATGGACATTGCCATAGCCATGGCAACAAAAAGTATCTTAGATAGTAAAATTCTAATGGCTCATTTCTCCAGGAGTCTAGCAGAGTCCAAGAATAACAAAGCTTTTCTGACTGCAATAAATAATACAGTACCAAACAAACAGATATAGATGCAACCCATTTTYATCACAAACCTGCTTCTGCTTGGATAGCTTAAACTGACTGAATTAGGTTGAAATATTAAAAGTCCTTTAATGGAAATTTCTAAAGAGCAAAAGAAAAGGAAAAGGTAGTCTGGTTATTTATAGAGAGGTTACCGTCATCTTGAGTGGGTCGTAAGTGTCTACTTTTTGTCTTCACATGGACTTGGGAATATAGCTTAAGGGACTCGCAACTACAGAATAAAATTTTAATCTTTGTTTTAGGTTAGAAACTTTTGGAAAGATTTAGGAAAGCAATAAATACGTTGAATTTTACAGGATTTTAATAATCAAGTAATAGTATTTTATATGGTTTAATTAACTCCTTTCAGAGTTTATTACATACATATTCTGCCACATTAAGCTACATTATTTATCCATTTTGCATTATATGCTGTTTTCCTAAACTCACAATCTCAAGGAACTCAGACAAACAACATCCTCCTACAAGAGTGACATGCTAAAGAAAAAAAGAAATGATGCAGGCCCATCTCCCTCCAACCCTTTTCTTTCATGATGCATCTAAAGACTAGAAAATCTGACCCTTACCTATGCAATCAATTTAAATTTCTGTTATACTATGGGGGCAACTTCTCCTTTGTGCAGAACTACCCTAGATCAGCAATTTATAATGTAACCYCAGCCTTTCTATAATTTTTGCAGCAGTGGCTACAGCCCCTTTCCCAGGATGGTTTGTCCACTAGATCAGTGCTCAGACTTCAGGAAGAAATGTTATCACCCTAATACAACCCTTGATACATACAGCAATACAAATCGGGATTTAACAGCCCACTGGAAGTAGGGGCTCAGACTCACAATGCAGTTACCAYGTGCTAGACAAGCTACTCACATATCTGTTGAGGTAACATAACCTCACTTAACTTACTGGGAGAGAAAACAAACTGTGAACTGCAAGCAAGCAGATGGACAACCTCCCACTGCTCAGCTGACATGTTCATTACAGAATAAGTTATGCAGATCAACCTTTAAAATCCAGTGAAGCTTTTTTTTATTAAAAAAAAAAAAAAAAGCAGATTGGCACAAGTTGCTGTGGCTTCTCCACCAATCCCTACATTTCAAATCTATTCTTTTTTTAAACATAATACAGCTCTCACTTTGTAGTATGGCACTACTGATCTGTGTTTTAGCATCAACAGCCATAGTGTCATACAAGCTGGAAACAGAGGCTGAAACTGGCCCTGMATGCACTGGTATCTTGGGCATGATAAGTATCCTTCCCTAGCCGTAACTGCTTCTTTGGTTTCCAAGATTTAACTCAGAAAGATATTCCCTCAGTTTTTATTGTAGTATTTCCTTATCCAGAAGAGAGTCTTTCTCTCCACAGAAGATTTTGCAGCAGTTCATTTCAAACCAGTGCCTTCAAAWTTTTTTTCTAAACAAACTTGAGTAAAATTTCAAAATAAAAATCCTGGAGATACTACAGGAAATATGTTGGAACAAAACTAAGGAAGAGATAAAAGTCCACAACACTATCATTTTAGACATTGCTCCCTCCTTTCTATACCATGAATCTCCTGCTGGCAACAGTAAGTGGAAAGCAATGAGACAATATTTGAGGCTTAAGGTTTTCACAAGAGTTTATACACCCTATTTGTGAAACCAGAAATCCTGATCATAAAGAGTTCACATGGCACTTTAGTGCTAGTGGAAAATACACACTTTCTAAAGACATTTGCTTGAGTCACTGCATGCAACAGTCTAGTACTTTTCAGTGGCATAAATGAGGTGCCAGATCCACTTTAAAAAACGGTGTAAATACACATCCGTTCAACAGTTATGATTACATTTTTAGTGTTTTCTAGAGGCATTTGAAAGCGCAAAATAACCCATTTTGAAGAGCCTATGAAATCTGTACAGCTTGATGAACAAAGTGTTTGGCCAAAGTGAAAGTGTGAGTTGCCAGCACCTCAGCTAACATGTGGGTATCTGCCATGGGCACACTCTTACCATGCAACATCTCACAGTAAGCTCTAGACAGCTTGCTCCTTTTTCATTAAGAAATAAAGGTATTTCTTATTTACAACAGGATACCAGTGGTAAAAGTGTGCCTACAAGCAGGCAGAGTAGCTAAAAGGTTTCAGGTTCATATCACAGAATCACAGAATGGTTGGGGTTGGATGGGACCTCTGAAGATCATCTAGTCCAACCTCCCTGCTCAAGCAGCATCACCTAGAGCATGTTAGGATCACATTCAGGCAGGCTTTGAGTATCTCCAGAGAAGGAGACTCCACAACCTCTCTGGACAACCTGKGCCAGTGCTCCGTCACTCTCACAGGGAAGAAATTCCCCCTCACGGTCAGGCGGAACTTCCTGGGCTTCAATTTCTGCCCATTGCCTCTTGTCCYGTCACATGGGACAACTGAAAAGAGTTTGTCCCCGTCCCCTTGACACCCTCCCTTCAGGTACTTGTACACATTGATAAGATCCCCCCTCAGTCTTCTCTTCCCCAGGCTAAACAGGCCCAGCTCTTGCAGCTGTTCCTCACAAGGCAGGTGCTCCAGCCCTCTGATCATCTTCGCAGCCCCACGCTGGACTCTCTCCAGTAGCTCCATGACTCTCTTGTCCTGGGGAGCCCAAAACTGGACACAGTCCTCCAGATGAGGCCTCCCCAGGGCTGAGTTGAGGGGCAGGATCACCTTCCTCGACCTGCTGGCTACACTCTTCCTAATGCACCCCAGGAGACCATGTGCTCTTTTATACTCACATAATAAAGCTGACTTCCCCAAAAAAGTGCACTTAAATTTCATCTGCAAGTCTCCAGTGAAGTGATGCTTTAGTTCAGAAACTCTGTGCACATGATAACCAAGTTGTAGCAGAGCAGTGGAGAAATCTCTGTATAGAATATTAATGAGTTTATCGGTCTGCCTCCAATTTCTTACTGTGTTTACTGAGTCAACATAAGATTGATACAATGGCATTTTGTCAAATCCACTAAGGCTTGCATAACATTTATGGCAGATTTTCAGTCTTCAAAGGTAAAATAAAAAATAAACCAGGTAAGATTAAGAAAAGTGTTTACACAGAGCACAATTGATACAGTGATTTGAAGCATAGTGAACACTGCTGTTTACTAATAAGCTGCCAGTAAAATGATAGTTAATCTTTTTCTATACTGAAACTACATCTTAAGTTTGTGAGGAAAAAGTAACAAAGACCAAAGTAATTTACAAGAAAGTCATTTCTTCATTTCCATTTTTCACACATGTACTGAAAATTTTGGGGTGAACAGGTATATTAAGTATATTTATTTTGCAGTATTTAGAGTAATATATCGCTGCAATAGGGCATTTCAGATTCTGAAATTTTGTTACTTCAATATATTGCTAACATTTCCATTTTCTGCTTTGCTACCTAATAAAAATGCATCAAAAGACAGTTATGTTAATAGGTGCTTTCATGAATAAATACATTAGGTATTAGTATTACTTGTTCTTGTTAATGCAAATCAAAAATAGTTCTTGTCAAGATACAAGCATGTGATGCTTAAATATTTTAGGTGGCCAATTTAAGACACAGTGTGGGAGTCTGATCTTTAATTATTTTTTAAGATTAGGCTCTTGTAAAATGGCAAGAAAGCAACCCAAAAATGCGGCACAAAACCAGAAAAAATCATTTAGTCACCTTATATAATTTTAATCGCTTTTTTTTTAACCTGTTCAAGCCTCTGGAGCCATTTACAATACTTTTGCAATAGTTCCATGCAGCATTAAGACTCCTCTTACCTGCTGCATTCAAGTTACTATATGTAACTTAGAGACTATATGTAGTCTCTAACAATAGGTGGAAGAGCTAATTAATTATTGGCTTGGCATGCCTATAATATAACAAGTTCTCAAAACCTATTCAAAAGTTTTTCAATCAATCACTATGCCAGGCCAGTGCTGCTCTGAAGTATATAGCTGAAGGTTTTCCTTCACTTCCCAACCAACTTACAAATGTGCAGTGTAGAATCACTACAAGGTAATTAATAGTGATGTCAGATCAGCTTGACACCTCCAAAACACCTGTAGTCAGTAATGCCTAGATTTCCCATAAGAAAAACAACGCAAACATTTCTGAAATGTTAAACCTCAATTAGGGTTTTCCTTTTTTTTTTTTTAAGAGTAAGGACAAAAAGAGGTCTACTTAAAAAATGAAAAGGCACAACGATTAAAAAACCCTTTTATTTTATAAAGGATTTTTCACAATCATCTCCAAATGCTTCACAATAACYAGATACAAACTACTGTGTATCAAAACTACAGATTATGGTAGCTTAAATATACATGACAGAGATTACACTATTCATTCTTGAAGCTAGTAACAGAAGGAAAAAGCTAGAAGRTATAGGGAAGGAAGATTTGGCACAAATAATTTTAAGTGTGAAAACACATGAAGGTTGCTTTGTGAGGCAGAAGCCTTAAGAAGGCTGCTCAAAATCTTTCCTGGGACAGAACCAGCATAGTAGGGACCTTCACAAAATTCAGAAAATTAGTAACTGGAGACCATTAAGTTTTAACAAATCTATAAAAGATCTTCAAACCAGTATGGTAACTTTTAACTAGAATTTAAAAATAAAAGGAGGGTCATTCCATCTAGAATGAATGAACTTTTTTCTTGACCAATACACAAGAAGAAAGTGAGATTTCTACCTGGAACAGCCACTGCAGAGCTCAAAGTTACAGAGACCAAAGAGAGGAGCAGAAATTAAGATTGTGAAGATGAAGAAAAAGGAGTATTTCAGGAAAGTCAAAGCTTAGTCAAGGTTATATGAGYAATGTTAAAAGAGGTGGCAAAAGGCAGATAAACAGATACAGGAATGTAGGCAGAGGAGTAGGAAGCTGGAAGCAAATGAAAGATTTGCATTGAGAAAAAAACAGAGAAGTATAGTTGCGATGGAGGCTCTACCCGCCAAAACCAAAATCTGAAAACAGTTCAGAACTAATTATAACACTCTTCTATTCAACAATTATACCATTTTTTAAAATGAAAAACAACTTGCGTAGACACGAAGTGACTGTGAGATACTGCCAATTCCTGAGAAATGTGCTGTGATTCATGCCAAAAACATTTACCATGTTAAAGTGTGGCAGGTCAAGCTGTCCTAATATTCTTTTTTATTAAACAACTCTAAACACATGCTACACTGTCATAAAAAGACACGGTTGTCTTAGCAGCAGCAAATTTATCCTAATTTATAAGGAGTGCTTTCAAACGCACACCTTGCTTATAGCTGTGTTGCTACTGCTTCAGATTTATGCTTTATGCTTTACCTTGACGTTGATGTTGCCGGTAAGTCTTAGTCCTTGGACTTTTTCACAAAACATCATATGCTTAAAATGCAAATCAGGTCCTCATGGGATTTTTTTTTTTAATTGCATAAACAGGCAAGTGGCTTTACTTCTGCTCCTCAAAGCCAGATTATCACTTTCGAAAAGTCCACTGTGCAACTAAATACCTTTGAAAAAAATAGTTGTTAGTACATACCATCAGAGCACTTCCTCCTCCAGAAAGGTAGCTGGCCCTATATTTTATGTATGCTGTGCACATCATAAAATTCTTCTCTATAGCTGCAACAATCAGTTTGACAATAGTCAAACTGCAAACTTTGGAAAAGGGTTAAAGTATATGGAAGCTCTGCTCTAGAGTCAACAACAGATTTAATATTCTTCACCTTTAAAAATGTCCCTATTACTAAAAATCCAAAAGCTATCAGCTCATCTGACAACTTGAAATTCCAATATTAAAATGAAACACTGACCCCTATTCCTGAAGGCTTTTTTTTTTCTTTAAACAAGACTGAAGTGTTTCTTGAATATTAAGAAGAGTAAACAAGCTATGAATTGTAGAAGGACTGTGCCCAAAAGGGTCAATAGTTTTACTAGCGTGATGTACGGATCAGAAAAGAATACCATGAAGTCGTTAATATATTGACATTTTTATGTCAATAAACAGTTTAATGAAATAACTCACAGAAATGATATAATACAGGCACCTGGAAATTCACTCAGTAGCTGTCTAGTTTGTCATGGTAAAAATTTGATAATTTTATCTTACGCATTAAGGACTGAGATATCAGAGGACTGTGTATTATCTGTCAGATAAAAATATGCAGGTGAGCAGCTACTACGGAGTAACTAAACCCACGCCCTGGATTGCCTTGCTCTAACTTGTTCACGCAGCCATACCCTCAGCTTTAGWCTAAGTTTTTAAACTCAAATAGATCTACTGAAACACTGAAGAAAGGCTCTGGGCCGAATGCACCAAGAAAAATCACCGTAAGGGTTTAAAACTCTACTACTGCCTCCAGCCTTCCACGCTGCCCCTTGGCTGCCGCTGATCAGCCTGGCGGCAGATGGCCGGTGTGACCGTGCTCCTCTGCCTTGGCCCCTGAGCCGCCTTAGCGTGGTGGCACCAATATACCTTTCGCACTGGCACCAGTCAGTGCCCGGGGCTGCTGAAGCAGAGGTGCTGGCCCACCAGTCACCGCTGCTGCCTGGGGATAAGCCCTGGCACGAAAGAGGCTGGGCAGCTCCAGGCAGCACCGTCATCATCAGGCCCGGCTCAGCAGAGCAGAAGTCAGGATTCAAAGGGCTCAGAAGATCCCCAGAAGTTTAACACGGCTTCATTAATCCTTTCAGAAGGTAACTGACACTCTCCTGAGCGTTCCCACATAGACAAACCCAAAGAGAGAGGAATCGGGATGTAGTATTTGTCCAGTAAAGCAAAATTTAAAATGACAAGCACCCAGAACCGTGGAGTCTGCGCTTTGGGAAACCAGAGGCTACAGAGGGAAGAGGGATAAAAATCGGCAAGTAGCAAAACTTGCACCTGGAGCAAAATGTAGCTTGCAAAGGACAGGCGCTAAAAACCAGCTTGTTTAATAGTCTTCAAACTCAACACACTACTTCCACTACACACGCGCACACACACATTTCTATGTTATATAGAAAACACCGCTTTGAGGTTCCCTCTTTCATTGCTATTGCAAAACTTTCCCATTTGGCTCTTGCAACTAACACAGAAGAGCAATGACAGCACCCAATCGGAGCAAAAAGACATGCCCAGAGAAATCATCTTCCAAGAAAATCCTGCCTCCTAGCGAAAGGCGGCAGTCAGCCAACCACAGCATATGYATTTGCYGATAGTAAAATTAGTAAGAAGTTAYTGAAAAATGATTATACTACCCAGATACTCAGAATTTCAGGCATATGCATCATCCAAAAGCTACATGACTTTGCTGCTCTCTTGGTTTTAGCTATCCAGAATTCAAAAGAATAATTACTGGATAAGCAATCAGTTTTAGGACTATCCAAGCCTGGAATTCACATCCTGAATTTAAAGAAGTAAAAASAACTTTCTACCATCCCATTTAAGGGATTTAATTTCAGCTGAGCTGGCAAAGCAGCTAACCATTCTCACAGTTCAACAGCTACAAAAGCAATTTAGCTTTCATAGCATTAGAGGTTGTTATCAGCTCATTAAAATAAAGCTTTCCCAGACTTCGTACTTACTCAAACTTCTGACAATCATCATCCACAACTGTTACATCAAAAGTAATTAAAGGCAAATCAAAGTAAAGAAGTGCAAGCATGTTACATGGAGAAATAAAAATTTAGAACAGAAGATGCACTCGTGAAAAACCCACATTTTGGCAGCTATTACAGCATATGACAAAATGGCTTGAGAAGCTGAGAACACTCAGAGGAATTTTAGGAACCCAAAATATTGTCTACAATTATTTTCATAGACATAGTTATATTTGAAAATGTCAGCCATATATAATAGGTTATATATAAATATACAGGTTTCTGGATTTCAGCTCAGTATTTAAGCAACCAGAATAGGCAAGTGGAAACTCTTAACAAATCATCTTACTTCACTGTTATTACTATCTGGACTATTATTTTAAGTACCACTCTTCAATAAAAAGCAGAAGTGATTAAACATAAATAAACTAATACAGAAGATGATTCCAAATTCATATTCAAAGCTTGTTAAACTAGTAGAAATCAAAGTATCATGGAGGGATGTTCACTTGGGCAGGGGATAAGAATTAGGATGTAGGGGATAAGGAGGCTGTTTGAGAATGTAAAATGTAAAAAAAAAACACAGAAGAGAAATGAAAGAATAAGGATTTTTGGATTTTTTTTTTTAAGTCTGTTATTACACACACTGGGTATACAGAGATCTGTATTTGCTCAAGGCTGACTATATCTACCGCAAGCCCTTATTGACTGGAAATCTTTGCTACTTCATGGTTAATAAAGGAAAGAATTTTCAGAGTATTTTCAGCAGTGGTCCAGATGTGCATTTGATTTGTTCCTGCACTTACTCAAGCAGCTTGAAAATTTAATTCCGAAGTGTCTTTATGTGAAATTCAGAAAAGCAAAAATAATACTACAAAACATAAGCCTTTCTGCAGATTAATTTGAAGACCTAATGCCTTGTTTCTGAGAGGACCATTTCACACAGTCTCTTTGCAGTCAAWACAAAGGACTTCCTTCATTTTCTTTAACTAAGATAACTGGTGGTTTGGCATTGCAGCTCCAGCAAGGCCTGTGATTTTGGAGATGCCAGCCAGAAAGCAGAAAAGGAGGGAGACTGGAGCGCTGTACCTTTTATAAAAGAAAACCCTAAAAGAGCTGCCATTAGACTTTGCATTTTTCATTTAGAATGCAAAATTCAGCTTGCTCCATCCAACAGGTCAGCTGTGCCAATAAACTACGGACATAACGTATTTACTAGAAAGCTTCCTAAGAAGATGGTTTCTGAATTGGGTCTATTAGAAGTGAAGATATTTTCCTTCTGATTCTTCTGTATTATCAAAACCCAAACAAATTCTGGAATTATTTTAATATTTTTGCTTCCTTCTGTCCCTTCTCCCACCTCAGGGAAAGAGGAACCATTTGTCATCCATTGACTTTAGCACCAAAGTGCAGCCAAAAGAACATTAAATCAGTAMCTTTGTTTCTTTTGACTCATCTGAATTTATACCCAGTCAGTGTTTTACAGGCTAAGCCTGTTTCAGAACSTGGGGTAAAACATTTTTCTTTAGCTGTAATCATTTTTTATTAGTAAAAATTAATCAACAAACATCATCCTAATACTCCTGCCACAAACCAAAGGTATGCATTAGTCAAATTCTGAAAAAACTTTGTTTCCATGTATTGAACAGATGTAATAATYCACATGCATCTTAGCAAACCTTTCTAAACACGTGAAAATTAGTTTTTACAACTGAAGGGCAAAAGTGAAGTTGTGAGTGATGAGAAATATGACATTTTGGAATAGGTGTACCTCAACAAATGCTTAACATTTCAARGAAGAAAAACATATGCTGATAAAACTCAGTTTGCTCTTTTCCACATAAAATCTTCAGTTCATTTATCTTTATCCATCTAGAGCACACATGCATACAGATACACTCATAGAAGCAAATATGCACTATTGTTCCTCAACAGAAAATTTAAAAAGTACCCTCTCCCCAACCCAATACATGAGAATAAAATTGTACTCATCTCTCAGCTAACAAACAAATTCAGATCACTTCCAAAAGACAATCTTTCCAAGTATGTAGGCTTAGCTTGTATTYCCATTATTTGGAATACCTTTTAAAAAGTTTAAAGAAACTAGCAGACAGGTTGACTTGTTATTTATTTATAGAAGGTACCTGTGCGCCCAAAGSGGTGAACAGTGCCAAGAAGCTTTTCTGGCTAGTGCAAAATTATTGGCAGCAAGGCAGGACCCAACAGTTCTGCATTCCTGTGCAGCAGCTGGTTGTCAAGAGATGGATGGATGAATCTATGTCTAAATTTACTTCTGATATCAGCATGTAAGAATGCTTTCTTAAAATCACTGTTGAGAGGACAGTTTCCTTCCTGGGTCATTTTATATTTTATCTTTCAAGACCACAGTTTCCTTGCTTAGCAAAATATAAGTGGTCCATTTAAGTTCTGCTGCATTTTAGGTAATTTTTCTAATTATTTATTGGTCAGGGTCAGGAAAGGGGATGGCACAGGGAGAAAGAGCAGAGAGTAGTTAAGCAATACTACWAACTAGCAATGCTGAACACTAAGACTTTTCACATTTAAAAGGCTTTGACATTAAAACATAAAAGCAGAGGTAAAAAAAAGTGTCAGCATATCAAAATTTTWAAAAACTGCTGATGTCTTCACATAACAAACAAAGAACAAATCACACACAGTGTGAATGCTTTCATTCAAAGATTTCATAATACAAAGTATTAAATTACAAATTAGACCTATGAAGTGGCTAACAGATTTGGAAAGAGAGGCAAACACAGGTTAAATGAGTTGCCTAATGTGACTGCAAAGTCCAGAGCAAAGTCCAGGTATAGCTCCATGATAAGGCACTTGCAGATTTACTAAATGGCCAGAGCAGGATTACTATGAGAAACTATTGACTGGTTGTTGAATGAATCCCTAAACAAAAAGCCAACCTGTCAACTAAAAATCTGAAAATGATGGATTTTTATTGCATTTAATACAACCGAAATATTGAAAACATACTAAAATATTGGTTTTCTATATCAATGCTATGAAATATCATTTAAAACACTGATCCTGAATAAAATCCCAAATTATCACCAGAGGTAGGGAATGAAGCAGTAATTAATTTAATGATCTCCAAAAAGGTTGTAGCTTTGAGGGAGACAGAAGTTTCTGACTGTCGCAGAAAGTCATTTTTCTGGCTGCTCAGTTTAGGCCTTCCCTTTTTTGCTTTACTTCTGATGAAACAAAAACCATAGCCTCCATACAGCTACAGCTCCCAAGCAATCCTATGACAGAAGAACAACTATTACATTTTCCAATACCTACGTTTTCACAAGAAGGCAAAGCTGGRCTACCTGAGAAGATCACTTGCTCTGAAGGGACTAAAGGCCAGCCTCAGCTGGCACTGGTCACTGCATGGGYTTCTAGTGGCTCTGCTGAAGATCTACCCTTGAAAAGGTACTGCATTTATTATTACTATTATTAGTGATTGAATATTCAAGGGGGTCCAAATCTGTGAGCTCACACGTCTGAGCATCCTAAAACCTCTGGACAGCCATTCTCTTTATAACCAGACATGCTGGGTCAAAATTATACCTAACCTAAGCTGCCTGCTATGTCATTCCAGCAAAAATTACCAGAGTAGCACTCCCTAAATTCTGTACATGATAGAAGTGCATGAGCATTCCCTAATCCACACCAGGAGGAAACTCAACCCGATTATCTTGAACATCTAAGGAAAATAGCTTGAGCTAATACAGTTGCCTTCTAAAGAAACAAGCTACAGAGTGCACACGTAGTCCCCTCCCTGCTCCCACCGCACCCCCCAACCCAGCTTTAAAAGATGCAGGGATAGTATTAAAAAAGATGAAGATGGAAAACGAGTGGCAAAGTCTCCAAACTACTACAGTTGGATTCCTCCTCTCAAAAAAAGAAAGAGYAATTGTCCACTGTCTTAAATTAAAACCAATCTCTACGGCTCTCCAAGAGCCCTGGAGGCACTCTGGGATGATGCCGAGGAAGTCGGGTGCGAGAGGCAGAGGAAGGCACCCTGGTGGCAGCCCCCTTCCCAGATTGCTCTACTCGCCAGGAAGAGGCAGGGATGTGCAGAAAATGAAGAATACTAAGAAACACAAAAAACAGTGATCAGGGAATTGTCCACCTTAGGGAGAGATYGAGGGGAATCTCCAATATGAACTTACAGAAATGGAGAAGGCTGTTTSAAAGAGAAACGATTACACTGGGAAAACCACTCGTGGACACAAAAATATCACCGGTTTAGYCCCATTTGGCAGCTGAAACAGTAAGGAAAGATCCTGCCCAAGTAAGGTTTGGGCTTAACTGGAACGATGCAGAGGAACATCACAAAAGTCCTCAGCAAACCAAGTCTTCCCTACTAGTATGGAAAACAAGGCAGTGTTGCAGTACACAGGGCATATACATGGAAATTACTGAAAAACTGCACTACAGAGAAAGAAGACGACTTTCCCAGGATCTCCTCCTTCTTCCTTTAGCTGTGTCTTCTGCAAAAGGTCTTTGTTTCAGTTTCTTAACAAGATTCCTTTGGCTCCATCATGCTTCCCCCTTTCTCCTTCTGTTCAGTACTTCCAAATAATACAAGCCATGAACACAAACTCAGCTACCATCTCTGCTCAGATGATGTACACATCAGCTTCAAAACCCTAAAACATTTTGCCTTTCAAAATGACAAAAAAAAAACCATAAGCTTTCACTACAAGCAGCTCTCTTCACTGCATAATGCCCCTAAGACCTGTTCTCCAGCGAGTAATTTGTTTTCCAACCAGTGGTTTTAATAACATTAAGCAGAATTCTAGAGAAATGCTCAAGGACATAACTGAAATCTTAAATCAATTCCCCAATATGGTTTCTGTGCACTTAAAACATCTCATAGATTATAACCCTCCAGGAAAATCCATCCTATTATAAACAGAAATTACTTTATCAAGCTCTAAAGGAAATGGTCTCTGCCTGCTTTTTTCCGTAAGCAACTAACAACTAACATCAACTACTAAAGAGATATTAGCACAAGAAAGAACTGTTAAAATTATTTTTTGCTGTTAACGCAAACACGCACTGTAGGAAAACCTCCATTTTGAGAGTATTTTCAGATCTCAGGAAGGTCCCTGCAAGGTACGGCCTTTACTGAACATTCATGCAGAACCTACATGGTGCAGGTTTGGGGGAGGAGGGGACCAGTACATCATACTGCCCTGAAGTCCTGTACCCCCGTGGGCTGCATCTTCTAGCTTGCTATCAACTACCGACAGAGACAACAGTTTTGTATCTCCTACAGCTAGCTCTTCAAAAATCAAAAGCCAARAGCTTAGTACCAAAAGGTCATTAGAGATCAAAAGTCTGTAGTACTTYTACACATTAACCTGTCTAGCAGAGCCAGCAAAGGCTTCCCCTGCTTTTTCTCACGTGTGGCTTTTGGGAGCATTGCCATGTTGAAAAGGCAAAATTCTTTTTTGCCCAAGAACACACTATCTGGTAACAAATTTCCAGTCCAACGGCCTTGACAGAAGAACAAGCACATGCAGTCTTACAGATTTGTGTCGCCTCCAAGGTGTATGAACTGACATAAAACTATTCAAAGAAACCAAAAACCAGTAATGCTCCTATCACACACTATGTGCTGTTTCAAATCTTACAGTAACAATAAGGTAAGTTACAGCTAAATATTTTTAACTGACAAAAAACTAACAGCTTATCCAGAAAAAAAATATTCTTAAAAGCCACTTAGCACCCTTCAGCCTCTTTCAGGAAAACAAAGCCAGAAAGAAAACAAAATAATCCAAGTATTACAAGAAATTAAACTATATGCTACACTAAATTATCTTCAMATTTCTAGAAGTGCAAGGGTAAGTGTAGTTAGAGATGCAACTTACCTCAGTTTGGGCACTTTCCTAAATTTGGACTCATATGGAGAGAGTTCACCCTGACTTAAATCTTACCTCAGAAGAGATTAYAGTCAACATAAATTAATTTTGTTTTTACAGAATGCTTGCACATTCATCTAGGAGTTAAAAGGTGTGTGTTCACAATAAGCTATTCAGATCTAACACTACACGATGCTGGTGCCCTGTTCTGCTTTCTGCCACCATCGCCAACCTCGCGCTTCTCTGGCACCAGCTCCAGTACACACCTAACTTACCAGTGAGCTTGCTCAAGGGATCCTGCAGAAAACTACCCTGTCAGGAGAAAAGTGAGTATTTCCTTGCTAGTTTAAACCCCMTGAATGAGCTCACCGGGAGTCAGACCAGTGTCGCTGGCCAGCCCCTGGCAACGCCTGGAGGTAAAGAAGGGGGGAACGAGACTGTCTCCTTGTGGTGGAAACCAGCCATTAGCTCAAACCAAGGACTGGTTACTTTTTGCAAGTCTCCCAAGTTCAGCAATTTTATCACTCTGTAATGATTTTACTGGCTCTTACTGACCTTAGCAGTAACTTACAAGTAACAATTTTCAGGTATCTAAAAATACTGACCCACTGACTGTCAGAGGTTTTTTCTAAAGAACACTTGGTATTCTCGTTTCTTTAAAATCGCCTGATTCAAGACAACACCAAATTAAGATCTGAACAATGTTCCTCAGATACTTCCAGTAAGTACTTCAGCAAATACTTAACCTCTGATGTTTCTGCTCTTTCATTGGCATTTTTATTAAATAAATTATAAAGATCATTTCCACCGCTGAGGAGAATTTTACTAATATTGTGATAAATATTCTTAGATAACCTAATTCTTTTTTTAAAAAAATACAATGAAATAAACATAACATGACTTTTATGGATGTCACTGTCTGGTCTACATCCAAATGTATGCTAAAAATAATAAGAACAGAGTTATATTAAACTAGTAAAGTACAAGGTGTCTTCATGCAAAATAGTGGTTTGCATAAAACAGAAAAATATTTTTCCAGAGAAATGTAAACTAAACCAGCTAAAGGAAAAAACAACAGACAAACTGTTCTCAGTATTACAAAGACATTGAAGATTTAGTATTTACATATTATGCCAGAAACAGATTCTCGTATATTGGTGCCTGAGGTTCCATTTTTAGGACTAAAAAACGCAGATATGAGAGTATGAGTAAGAGCTGTATTTTGGTCAACTGAAAATCTAAATGAGTTACTGAAATATCTCATTAACTCCTATTTTCAAGAGCAGACCTGAAACATCCAGACAAACATCAGCAGCTTTTGTTACTATGTTCAAGAAACAAAATACTCATTTGAGGTACCTGAACTGAAGTTCAGAAATCCACAATGATTTTGACAAAAGGCAAGAGACTCTGCATATGCCTTTAAATTACCAGTGGATAGCAATTTTCAAGACTTTTCATTTCCATCGCTGAGATGTCCAAGAATTCATTAAATTTATTCATATAACAAGAACACATTAGGTTTCACAAATTTTTCTTCTTCTCCCTTCTCAATTTTGACAAATTCAGTCAAGCATCATCATTCCAGTGATATGAAAAACAGTTTTCCCTTTCATAAAAGCAATCATTACTTCCCGAAGCTCCAAGAGAAAAGACATTAGGCTCTAGCTTTGTTGCAACACATCAACAAGAGATAAGACCTGTAAAGTAGCAGCACTGGTCACGCAAAACACCTGTGTTGTGGACTGGAAACAGTAATACTTAAAAGAAAATCCTCCAGGGTTTTTGTTATTACTAACCTAGATACCATTTTGTATTTTCTATCAAAGCATCAAGTTCATATATGGCATTTTGAGGCTATGTATTTCATAGTTCTAAAGCATATGCTTCCTTTAGACATAGCTGAATATGGACTTTTCTGGTTTCTTTCTTAAACCGTATCTAATTATATCTCAACATGCTGCAGAAGCAACTTTCTTTCTTTAGGAAAGTGGGAATTTTAGCATTAAAAATCCGAGTTGTACTTGCTTCCTGCTTTTGCTCATGGCTACTGTTCCAAAGGCCAAAAGAGAAATACACGATCATCTGGAATTTTTAACAGTCAATTTAACAGTAAATAAAAAATGAGGTAAAAAAAATGATCCATTCCAAAACATGAACCACACTTATGGCTACTGTTATCAGATATTGTAACAAAAAAATTAAATTTATTTCAGAAGATGTTTGTGCCTTCCATTGCAAAGATTGTTTTATTTTTATCTTTTAGAAACACCTTTGATTCATATCTAAAAATGAATCCAACCCTTATTTATTAYTGAAGACACGAGAATGATGTAGGTCTCACTTGCAAGTTCCACCTGACCGTGAGGAGGAATCTCTTCTCTGTGAGAGTGACGGAGCACTGGCACAGGTTGCCCAGAGAGGTTGTGGAGTCTCCTTTTCTGGAGATATTCAAGGCCTGCCTGGATGCAACCCTGTCTAACATGCTCTAGGTGACCCTGCTGAGCGGGGAGGTTGGACTAGATGATCTCCAGAGGTCCCTTCCAACCTTACTGATTCTATGATTCTATGAAAACCGTATTACAGACTGCAAGTTTCTGGAGATGCACCACTCTTTTGATCTACCAGAGCAACTATGAGAAATATGCATAAGCGGATGGTTTTATATGCAGATTGGACTACATTTCTTGCCTTTTCTACTGCTGATGTTCCTCCACCAATGCAGCATAACAACGTGAACAGATTCTGGCATATTAACCATTACGATGTTTTTCTCAAGCCAAAAAGTCTAGTTCTAACGCAAGTGGCAGCAAGCACTACACCTACATTAGCATTCCTCTTTTTGCAATCACTGATGGCACTGCACTGAAGTATTGGGAGTGGTGGGAAACTAAGAGAGAAAAGGGAAACTAAGACAAAGCATTTGGCTGCCCTTGTAATTGGCAATCAACTTGAAGAGCCACTTCAGGTCATGAGAAATTTCAAAGATGACAACTCTTTTGTAGTTCTCTTCCCACGGTCAGAAAAGAATACTGCATGGAAAAGAAATATTACATGAAAAAACTACTTTTCACTAGCTTTTATGATAAAGTGCATGTAAGCCAAACAATATACAAGGGTATCAATCACTTCCCTAATTAACTGCCTCTTCAAAGTAGTGCACAAACTTGTAAGAACGTTCAATGTATATCAGCTGGCTCACGTACTGTTTTTGGATACTGTTATCTGCAATCCTTTTACCGGATGTAGCGTCATTGTCTCAGTGCAGATGATTCAGATAAAAACCAATGTGAAAACATAGTTTGTTTTCATGTTTAAGATCTCCACTGGTCTCCCACAACAATAACAGGAAGAGCTGTATGGATCGATATGCAAGATTATTAATAGGGACTTTTCTTCTCCTACTCATGAATATGTATGTACAACTTTCTTAACCAGGTAAAATATGTAACACTTACCAGATCTCTATGAAGCACCCAGTTTGCATGGAGGTAATGGATTCCATCAAGGATCTGGTAAAGTAGTGATTTAACCATAGATCTTGGCAACTGCATGGGCTTTTTATTTGCTTTTGAGGCACGGTGAAACTTGATAATATGCTAGAAATAAAACAAGTAGAAACATGAAGTGTGTTAGATAAGTAAGAAGTTTTGTTAACTATTAACACTAAATAATGGAATGAAATACAAAGTTTGTTGAACTTTGCAATTAAAAGTAATAGTCATGTGCCCCTAATTTTCTTAAATTGTTTTTTGTTCTCCTAGTTGCTTTAAAAAGGGCTGTCAAGCTCTTCACAACATCTAAAGACTGGCTACTTACCTCCACTAAAAATTCTTAGATGTTCTCCTCCCTCCCCCCTCCCCATCTGAGATCCCTTATCCTCACAGCTGCCAGAGCAGAAGCTTCCAAACCAGCAGTACTTACTGGGAAGATAGCTGCACTTTATGTTTTTGCATCTTCCCTCTTCTCCAAAGACACCTGGGGCAGAGCACTTGCAACTACTTTTGTGTTCCCCCCCCCAAACTGCAATCCCAGCAGACGAGATTTTTTTTWAAAAAAAAAACTCTACACRCGAAAACATTAGGGTGAAATCATGTACAAACACCTAAAAACAGCTATATTCTCCCTTCAGAGCTTTGGCTGTGGATGCCACCGGTGATGACAAGCTAGCGGTTCCTGGATTACAGAAGTCACTCGGTCATTAGGGGATAGATACGGCTTGAGAACGAATGCAAAAAGGGACCCCAGCATCAGTCAGTGGAAGGAACGAAAAGAAGGAAGTGAAAAGACTGCTGAGAGATCATAAAGTATTCTTAAACTAATGAACACTTATTGTAAGATCAGCATGGAGATGACGGGTGAGGTTTGGTTTTGCTAGCCTGCACAAGACAAGAAATGAAATGGGGCTCGGGGGCGCTCTACATTTTCAGTCCTCACCCCAGGTTGGACCACGAGAGGCACAAGCCCTGCCTTAACCTGTCATCTGGCAAACTAGCCAACGCGCTCCTCCCGATGAATATGTATCCTCCTCAGGAGATCCAAAGCAGCATCTCAAATAACAAAACAGTTTTCAATTACGTGCTTTTTTTAGGATAGGAATTATAAGGGCAATTTGCATTTCTACTGAAAGCAATTCAGAATGCTAATCTGAGCAGTGACAAGACTATTAATTACTCAGGTCTTTAAATAGGATTCGTCTGGTTCAAGAGCTCGCTCCCTCCCTCGCCCGTCCCAGTCACGCGGTGGTCGGCGGTGGCGGGTGCCTCCAGCAGCCCCCTGCTCCCCGCTGCCCCCGCCGCGGCTCGCCACCTCCCGCTCCCGACACAGTAACGCTCCCCTCGCAGCTACCGTCACCTCGGGCCGCTGCGCTCAGCGAAAGGTGTAGACAGAAAAAAATAATGTGCAAACCCCAAACAAATCRGAACAAAAACCTGGTTACTGCCTATCCACAGTAATGTTCCTACGCATCCTTCCGCTACTAAAACCACAACAGTGATGGCTGTATATTAAGGAAAACATCTAGTATAAAAAGAAAAATCCACAGGATTATCAGTTTTTAATACACAGACAAGGATTAGCAAACAAACCAAGCTCTTGGTACCTTATTCTTYAATCGTGCAATTACTCTGAAAACTGCGAGGGATCACCTCCCTCGGAAACGCTCCTTGCTGGCAGGTCGCAGAAGGCTGCGGCTGAAGCGTGGCCGTCGCCACCTCCCAGCGCGGGCGCGCTGCGCGCTGGTGGCCGCC